>NW_020451092.1:0-341151 GCF_003343035.1 Apteryx rowi | reverse complement strand
TCGTCAACAGCAGCACACCTCCTGCAGGAGAGCTGGCTGCCAGCCCAGGCCTCCCGGAGAGGCCCCAAGCGCTCCCTGCAGCCTGAGACCTGTAGAGCCGCATCTACTGTCAGAGGGTCGGTCTGGGTCCAAGCCTCTGACGCAGCAACTCCAACAGTCACTGGGGAACGCGCTGTGCGGCGTGTCACGACCATACTTGAGGAAGTGTACACCACAGGGAACAATTTTTTTATCTTACTGAGAACAACCCATTCTTAGGTTAAAAAACAAAACAAAACAAAACAGAATTAAGGAAGTCAGGGAGTCTCTATCTCTGTTAAAATACAACTTCATTTTCAATGTTCTCTATCTGTTTTCATGTACAGAAAATAATTCTGGTTAGCAACCAACATCCTCAAATACCATTTAGATATCCATATGTTAAAAGGGGAATACTGAATATATTCAGTACTTTTCCTGTTATAAAAGATATCACATAATTTTAAACAACCATTTCTATCCTACCGGTATTAGAAAATTGTATTAATAAGAGCTAACACACAAAAAATGCGACACTTTCTCGTCTGGAGCAGAACAATATTGATCTAATATGGTGCATCTGTATCTTTCATTATCTTTTTACTGTTGTGTTCTTTGGTTGCCTATTCTTCACATAAGGAAACCCCGGTCACCACAGAATGTCATGTGCATAAAGAACAGATGCCATACTTTCATAGTACGTAAAACACTCAGGAGCGCTCAAGTTAGAGAACACAAGAAGAATTTCTTGTTCAGTACAGTTGAGGAGTGAAAATAAATTGAGCCAGGATTAATTACAAATGCAGCAGCCCAAGATCTCTAGATGTTCTTTCCTTCTTCCCTCTTTCTCCCTTCCTGTGCCAAATACTTTCATTCTTTCTTCCTTTCCCCACATCAGTTAATCAATTATTCCTCTTTTCCAAAACCTTTCCAGTAAAGACAAGGTAAATATCATTTTGTTACTGATATGAGCATTGCCATCTGTAGAAAATTGGATTTTCCCTAATCAGAGGCATCTGGGGACCTAGTTTTCACATACAAATGCATGCCCCTTGACTCACCCCAAGATTCCTACAACATAGCAATAGCAATGGGAGAGAACAGCATTAATAAAGACAGGGTCTAGAAAAGACACCAGGAAGATGCAACTGAATCATGTTCTGAACATTCCCCCTGCCTGTTCTTACCTTGTTTGCTTCACATCTTGAACATCTAAGGAACTACAAACACACAAAATCTGCCTTGTCTGATAACACAAACTTTTCTTTTAAATGTAGACAGTTAATATGAAGTCTGAAAAATACAGATCAAAGATGCCAGTTTCATTAAAGTCGAGATTGAAAAAAGATTTTTAAGTAACTGGGGGAGAAGGAAAAAATACGAAGTAAGCATGATTTAAAGGTCTGCTTAAAGAGAAAGAAGCAAACCTGTTATGCGCATCCATATATTAGGAAGTAATTATTTTATGACCTCATGTTACTTTACATCATTATGTGGAAAATGGAAAGGTTAAAGATTATAATTAATTATCACTTCATTCTCTAAGAAAAATAAACCAGTATCAAAGAATTACCTTTACTTTTGAGGAGTAAATTAGAAGTATCTTAGTGAATAATCAGGAGCTTGAGTTAAATCTGGTTTTGTAAGACACGACATCCCGTTTGCTAATATTAATTACCACCTGATTTAAAACTTAAAATTACCATCCATCATCCTTGATTTTCAGTTTCTGATTATAAAGAACAACATTGGTGTTGTAAGATTTATTAAGATAGAAAGCATCAAGACCTGCATTTAGTTCTAGAATTGTTTCAGCTTTCAAGAATCCAGTGAAGCTGTTCCAATGAAAACATAATGCATTTACATCTATAAAGGCACTCTCTGGGTCATCTGCTCCTATACTCTCTATGAAGCAAGATCTTGCTTTGTATTTGTAATAACACTTAGATGATATCACTCTTTTAAATGCATCTGTAAAAAAAAAAAAAAAAATAGTTACTTAACTTCTCCTTGACATTTATTTTTGTTTAACTGGCTGCRTACCTGAAATCTTATGCAGGTCCTAAGAGATGTGCTTTTTGCTGCTTCTTTGGGGTTTTTTGCTTATTTGTTTTTAACACGTTTCTTCCTCCATCTTTTAACTTAGTCTACGCACACACACACACACACACAATGTAAAACCTTGATGTTAACTTTGCCAAGATAAAAAGCACGGTATTTTCATTAAGTCTATGGGTACCTAACCTACTTTTACACAGAAGTTTTTTTTAAATCTTGCAAACTAGGGCTATTCTGTACAGAGAACACTGACAATAAGAAATCTGCAACACATAATGATTATAATAATATCACTTTCAGTGTTTAGGTATACTGTCCACTAAATGACTGGTCAATTTAACTATTTAGACAGACATAAATTTTAACAAGGTTCAAGTCACATGTATCAGCTGGTGGCCACACTGAAAAATGGTAATAGAGTTTTCATTTTTGCATTTGATCTCCTATGCTTTTCAAGTGCCTGAAGGTTTTTTCCTTCATCAGACCAACCATGAGAATTGATACAATTCTGGAAGAGTTAAATAAGGTCTATGTTTAATTTTATTTGAAAAGGTGAGACAGGTATGCAGAGCCACCTGGGTTCTTCTGTGTGTTTTTGTTTTTTTTAATTGCTTTCATTGATGTTCCTTTTCTTGGTTGTACCCATAGTGACCTCATATTTCAGCTTCAACATGCCAGGAAAACACAGCCAGGGGAGAAGAAGCTAAGTCATAAAACTATTTGTTGTATCAGACTATTAAAACACACAGCCCCTACTGAATAACCTTCTGTCAATACAGCCTCCTTGGTCAGCTAACACTCTTTGTTCTTAACCCAGCAAACACAGATATGCGTACAAATACCTGTTATGAATGCACATGGAATCGTAGTACCAGATGAATAAAAAGATAATACTCATGTAAGCTTTCGTATGGTCTTCAACAAAAGGAACAAAAAAGGTAGATGTTTCTACAGGAACGGATTGGGGACAAAATATTTCTAAGGCTGTTGCACTACTCCATGGAAAAGAGCTTCTTCAAAATAAATTTCAGAATGCTTTCTCTGATCCCTACAGCTGACTGTAGCAATAAATACAGGGACCTACAGAAGATTCCTTTATTGTCACATCTCTTTACAATACCTATGAAGTACCTATTTCTCCTCTCAGAGGATATCTTTTTGTTTGTTTGTTTTCAAGTGCTTTAAATCAACAGAAGACTAAAAGAAAATGTGGTGGAGTGTAATAAAAAATTGTTATTAATTTTTTTCTAGGATTATGCAATACATTTGATTTATTATGCAAGATTCATTAAAAATTTCAAAGCAAAACCTTTAACAGATTTAACTAGTTTACATAAATTTGTTATGGTAAATAATCTAGTTTTTGTACTTCCATGTCATTTCTAATCATCTATGTTTTTGCAGTTTCTAGAATATATTTCTGTGTTTCACTAACTCACATTCTCTCTAACATAGAAATTCAATTTTTTTGCTTTTCTCTTACCAGTTTGGGGGGAAAAAATTACTTAAACATCTGGATAAGGTCTATGTTTATGTTACTTACTAGTGATGTTATGTTCTTCTTAGCCAAAAGTTTACATATCAAAACATTAATAATAATTACTGAATATGCTGATCATTACTGATGCACGTTCAGTAAGTAGGTAATAGAAATCATCTCTGGAGGAACTGTGTTTTATGCACCCACTCTGTCAGTTCTAGTATTTTATGAATCTGGGGTCATCTAATCTGACAACATGGAAGTTATCTCACAGACTATATGTTCCCACCATTTATATACAAATAGGAGGAGTCAGACCAAAGAATTGCTTGTATTAAATTGCAGCCCGAATCAGTTATATTTGACACTGAAGAAGCTGCATCAATCTACAGGTTATCTTTGTAAGTTCAATTAGTCATAGAAGGACTTATTTTTCTTATACCATTTCTTCCCTTGAAAGACCACTAAAGACTTGCAGAAGATGAGTTAACATGATCATCCTGCCATGAGATAAGTACCACGTTACACATACAGAGAGGTAACTAAGAAAGTGATTTAAAGAAGACACCAAGTTGGGCAGGAACTTGTCAAAGCAAGTCAGAAGGAAATGACAGTAAGACAGGTTGGGCTTTAACACCAAATTCAAGCTGGATGCAGGGTGTTCACATTTGAATAGTCTCACTGGGGTTGTTCTTGCTGATCACCTTAGGTGATCAGAGAGTTTAGCCCTTTGGAAGAAAATGCCAGAGAAAGAGAATCTAGTAGCCCAGCAGTCACAGGAATAAGAGCACACTTTTCTTTAATCTCACTGTCCTTCTACTTCATATAAAGACAAACTATTTACTAGGCTAGTGGAGCAGACGGATGTTAACTTTATACCCAAATGCTTAGGGCACTCACCTTCATTGTGGAAGATGCAGTTTCCAGTCCCTGTTTCCCTGAATATTTAATGATCTATACAAAGGTGGTTCTAAGAACAACGGAATATGATAAGCATGTTGAGTCATAGCAACCTCACTTCTAATGTAGAAGGTAGCTGTAATCTTGAYGACTTTAGCCCAAATGAAAGTAGTGGAAGAAAGATTCATGCGAAATGAGGATAAGTATGTATGTTCAGAATCAATAATAATGAGACTAAACTGAAAATCCAACTCAAATCAAATAAATAAAGCACACACACCAAATATTGCGAGATTCGTGATAAAATCAGGAGAGTTGGTAAGCCTGGTTGCAGCGCCTGTAAAAGGTTAGTTAGCACATACACTTACAGGTGTATTACATAAAGTTATAGACACAGTACAGACATACAATATTTGCATATAAAACAGAAAGAACATGCATTGCTGCAGGCACGCTACAGGTGGTAGGTATTGCAGCTATGGCTAATGCTTATCATGCAAATAATAAATTGATCTGTTGCTAATTAAACATTCCAATAAACCAGAATCCCCAACCATATAAAAAAATTAAGCTATCCCATTAAATGGCTACTAAATACTTACTGCCAAATACATGTAGCTGAGAGATATGAAGAATTTATAGCTCAGTACTTCTAATATACTAATAAGTTAGCAGTGTTCCAATTTGACTGCAGTTGCTTGTTTTTCATGGGAGTTATCTTTGTACAATTAAGGAAATGATTTTATAAAATATACATATGCCATTTGCAAAAATTCTGTCTACCAAATATTTCAAAACATATTTTAGATTAACAAATGTATAATTTGACTCAAAATATCATAGGTTCATTTAAAAAATAGGAAAATAATAAAAATTTTCTAGTACAACTTTATTTTGTGCATAAAGACGTATAATGACTGATGACTGATTTCTCAAGACACCTTGCATATTAGGCTTTCTGCAAAACTTTTTCTGGGAAAGACAGTGACTTGATTGAGCTAGTTTATGGATAGCACAGAAAAGCATGCATTAACACTACCATTGCTGTAGATAGCCTGCAGGTAAACTGAGGTCTTCCATTCCCAGTCTCATTTCTTATCTTTAACTCTCAACGCCGAGGGTAGGATTTCCCAACACTAAGTTTTAGCATTGAAATGATCAAAGCTATAGTAGTGTTTAGTGTTGCAAATCTCAGTCTTTCCAGCGTAGTATGCTTCTGTGGCAGTTCTATATCCAAGAGTATAATAAATCAAGATTTTAATTATTTGCCTCCCAATTTGTACTTTTTTGATTTCATAAAACAAGATGGCTTAGGCTGAGCAAATACTGCATAGAGAGCAAATACCAAAACAAGTGAAAATTATTTTAGTTTGTTTTTATCTTTAGTATCCTCAGGCCTAGATTCATCCAATACTGAATGTTAATGAAATATGAGTATTAGAAAAAGGGATGGAATATGACAGTGCATATGGAAAATGTTAGGTTTCCTTTTCTATAGGAACTTTGTTTCAACTTAATTCTGACTGGAGTGTTTAAAAAAGTTAGAGCTGAACAGTTAGAAAAGTAATAGACTTTTTATATATTGAGTGTCAGAAGTAATCTGTTGTATAGTTTGAACAATTTCATTGGTGTTTATATTTTAATTTTAATTGTTCAGTAGCGTGCAGAAATTTTGATTTATGTGTCAAATTTTTTTTATTAAATGCTTCTATTAGCATTCTTGATTTCTTCTATAGGAAGTTCTGTTTTAAATGGTCTCTAACATATTTAAAGTGAATTGGTATTACTTAAAATAATTTGGGAACAGCACATCTGCAGTATTATTCATATAGAAGAAATTTTTTCTTTTTTTAAAGCAGTTTCTGATTTTAAGGGCTTTCAGTTTTGGGGCAGCCCATTTTTGGCTGATTTGAGATCGCAGCCTGATTCCATATACTTTCTTAATTCTCAGAACCCCCACTAATGCAGTGAGTATTCACAAATGCTTAGGGCTTCTAAAAAAGTCATGCTGAGAAAGTCTTACATTGGTTAAAAAGAAACAAAAAAAAATACAGAAAAACAAACCAAAAGCCTTATTGATAATTGAAGACATTAAATTAGAGGCTACTATCTCTGCATTACAAGATATATCATGTACTAAGGGGTTGACTAAGAGAATGAGTTTAAAGTCCTGGATTCTACCACATTCTTTGAGGAATACCATATGATGTTCCTTTGAAATCAACATGTCTTCAAGATAAAAATCTACTCAATAGGGAGATACTTGGGCTCTGGATGACAAACAAGTCTCTGCCCTTCACATTTCTGCATACAAAAATAGAAAAGGTATATCAAACTCTTCACAGAATTTCTAAAACATACTAGATTTTGGGGGCAATATCTGTGGGTCAAAGATTCGATGACTAAAGCACAGGATCTTTGCAGTCAGTGGTTGCCTTTCTACTGATCTTTATGAATACTAGTTCATATCCCTAAACTGATGGAAGTGAAAACATGATTTGGCAAACTGTGTTTAGCATTTTATGATGTCAGTTTGTATACCTGTTTGGCATACTCTTACATTTCTTTTTATTGTATGACTCAAAGACTTCATAGAACAGCTATCTAGAAAAATAAAATATAAAAGCAATCTATTTCCCTAGGAAGTAAAAACTTTATATGGGTCAGTTGTTCCTTTTCTATGTTGTGAATGATCTTTGCTATTAAACACACAAATGTTTATATATTTAGAACTTTAGCATGACTACTTAGCCCTATCTATTATGTAGATACAATTTTGTTTGTAAGCGAAAAAAATACTAATAAGGTTGTACAACAGAGTATTTGCTTTCTGTATTGGTTAAGACTATAAAAGTTAAGAAAACAATATTTAGAGGATGTTAAAGTTCTCAGCAGCTTTCCCAATGTGGAAAATAGCTGTGAATATTTCAAATCAAGAAAGAAACAGTTTCAGTGCTTGAAGGGTACCATGCAACTCTGTAGCACTCTGGATCTATAGATAAATGCAAATCTACTGTTATGATTTTTTTAGAAGTATTTATAACAACTCTACCACATTTGATAAATGAAGTCACATTAATTGGTTTCAGGATCTTATTCCAGCTATGGCATATCCGGTAGCACTTTTGAATATGAAATTACATATTCCAAAATGTCAGTTTTGTTACAATTCCACATGGAATGCATACTGATTACAGCCACTTTATTAATATAGGTGGCCTAATAAAATCAAGAGAATCATATTAAGTTACTGGAGGTTGTGAATTCTGTCAAACAATGTGCAGTAAAAAAAAGAGACATAAAACATAGTATAAAAACTACTAACCTACTAGTTTTTGTGTATGATGTGTGAGAAAAACATTATCTAAACGTGGAAGAATTCAATAGTTGTAAGACTGAGATATCTTAAATCTTTTTTATTCTAAAGTCTAGGAATAAAACTAGATATATTTTTAGTAATATCTGTGGGAGGAGATTGTTCTGAAATCAGGTATTTTAGATCCCAGCTTTGTATTCCATGGTATCCATTGCTACATATCTTGGAAAGGAAAAAGACAAGCTGTTGAATATTACTTATTGTGCAAACTAGATTACAAACAAAACAAAAGCTGCACAGGAAAAGCTTCCTAGGTATTATTTATACGAACAATTGTGTATAAAAATAAAACCTCCTTCCCCCCTACCCCAAAACAGCTCTYTTTTCACTTCACTACAAAAGAGGGAATACTTGTTTCTGAAACTGTCTTCTATTATTTTAAAATGTATAGAAAGTATAACTTGTTCTGATTATTACTTAATGATTGTTTCCAATTCTACAAAAATACTTATCAAAAAATAATTTAAGAAAAAATAATCAACCAGCTGTAGTTTAAATAGAGCTTTGAATGGTGTAATTTTTGGACTAAGATTCATTTTCTTGTTCTGGAAATAATATAAAAGGACATTGTTAGCATTTTCCAAGACAGCTTGTAAGGAGTTACTGTGAATGGTAACTKACAATGCTCATGAAAAAGGGGAGAACACTGGTTTGATCAAGAGTATGTTGTGAAGTATCACTGAGATCAGTAAACACAATTTAACACACACAGCCCTTTACCATCTATATCTTTTATCTTACCAGGAATTGCAAAGCTGTCAAAAAGCTGTGGTTTTCAGATGACGCTATGCTCTTAAGTTCATATTGATGAATATCAGTACAGCATTTTAAAAATGCAAAGGTTGCTAAAGGTCTGTTTCATTTCTTATTTTTCTAAAGATTATGTACTATTTGCAGTTCTCCAGGATCAAAGTGCTACTTACTATAATAACTGCATAAAGCTAATAATAAAGATGTTTGTTTCATTTCTGTAAAAAAATCAACTTCCATTTTGACAATAAAATCATTGCAATATTGGTTAAGAAGATTTAGATCACTAAACAACTAATTCACAAGAGGCTGAAGAAAGGTAGTGCATACTTTTATGAAAACAATTTCACTTACAATTTTCACTTACAGTTATTTTGTCCCTCCACAATGCTACATAATGAGGACCAACCTTTTAAAGCCCAAGCAATATGAATGATATAAGCCTGTATCTCATGTTTCTTCAGCAGAGAAAAGACTTTCCCCCCAGATTCCCTAGATCTGGGCACATCTCGAAATACATAAAAACTACTGATATTTTGCAGCACAGCAAAGGATAAAATACTAATCTCCAAGGTGCTTGAAATATGTCTGTTACTGGCACATAGAGGATTCAAGAAGGGTACTTGGCTGATGCAGCAATGAGCAAATTTTATAGATGGCTCAAACAAGTTAAGAAGCTTCTGCTTGTTCCAAGTTTAATTTTTTTAAATACACTCTAAATAATGTGCACCTAGGTATTAATACATGTTCAAAAGTGAGGTGTCTTTAGATGCTTAAATAACTTCATAAAAATTTAATCATCAGTGTTTGACATACACGATGACCCCACCATTTCTTTCTTCTGGTTTCACCCATGCTTCAGAGGGGTTTGGGTTTGTTTTGGGGGGTGAGGGGGAGGGGTGATTATTTTGGTGGGTTTTTTATTAAGGTTTGAGCTTCAAATAAAAGCAAAATTATGAATAACTCTAAAGTTTACTTACAATATTGTAAGCCCCTTTACTCTTGCCTCATGGGAAAAGGAAGCAATCTGACATGAGTATCCACACTAACATCTGTAGGACATCTATATGTTCTTATGGCTGTTGACTTCACAAAATGGACAACATCAGTTGACTAGTATGTGTTCCGTTCACTTCAGTAAGTAGTTGTGGGCATGAACCATTTTGGGGGCCTGTAATATCGTTTGTATAGAATTTGGGAAAATAAAAGTGCTACCAATACTGTTTCACAGATCATTTTACAGTTCTAAACAAATGCAGTATCTCTGTTTTAAAGTGCGTGTTTCCATGAGGCAACTCTTAAAATTCCTCTCTAATTACTGACAGATCTCACACATATTTCTTCACATAGGATGTGTTTTGTTACTCAACAATTTTAAAGTGACTTATACTTATTTCTTGAGAATGGAGGGAAGGGAATTTGATATCTACTACTTTCTGAATTAAGTTGGCTACAACTTTTAATGGAAGAATAGCATTACCACCATTCCATATAAGAAACAGATTTGAAAGACCTCATTCTACAACATTTAAAATTTATTGAACAAAATAAGAAATTTTTTTCTGCTGAGAAGTTGTTTTTTCTTTCTGGATCTTTGTTTTGAAAGCCATATGATATGCAAGCATAGAAAGGCTAATATATATTTGAGAACTTCAGCTAGAGATGCTATGCATCGTAATCTAGAGGATACGGTTACTGTGTAATGACTTCAAGATAACTCTTCTACATAATTTTCAGGTCAGACTATTCATTGTCATATTCTTCTATAACAACTTGTACATGTCTTGCATCATTTTCTACAAAAATAAGAATGTCATACTATCTCTAAGCAGAACGAACAGACAGGTTTGTTTGCAAAATGCTGGGATTGAAAAATATTTTGTCCTATGGAATTTTCATGACACTTATGCAGTCTTAGGTGATAGAAATAACACACCATATACTGTTTTGCCATGTAATTTATATCAAGGGACTTTACTGCAAAGGTATATGGTGCGATCTCATCACTCAGCTGCTGAAACACTGTATCTTTACTGCTGTTCATATGCAAATTGTATAAAGGTTTCATGGAGTGACAGAAGCCTTGTGGCTTGATTTATAAAGGTTTGCTTCTGCTACTATCAGATCTTTAGGCTGAATTCAGATCAGCAAAGCCCCATGGTTTACATCCTCATTGATACATTTTCCAGTATTGAAACTTGTAACACTGATGAGCTTAATATAATCATTCTTTTATTTTCTTATGTGACAGATTAAAAATGACCAGTCAACTATTTTGCTTCCCCTTCTGATCTTGACAAAATATCAACAGAAAGCAATGTTCACAGTCTGATGGCTCACAGTACTGTCTACCATCCAGTGTTCATTTTCTTACTAAATCTAAGCTTAAACTGGAACAGGTCATGTAACACTTTCTATACTATTGCAGCCAAATCCTATCAACACTTATTCAAAAGACGTCCTCATGTGTATAGGCAGTTTTATTTAAAGCAATGTAATTGCTAGTGTAAGTAAGGGTTTGTAGAACCAATATGCACACAACACACACAAATCTAGGCCTTATTTATTACCTGTCTTATTACAGTGGCTAGGAGCCAAAGACTGAGGCAAGACACTGATCTACTGTCTATGTCATTCCAAATTTACACTGCTAACTCTTACTGTTAGGAGCTGATCAGAAGTAGGCATATCATATCCAGTAGTTAACAAATAGTGACACACTCCTCTTATCATGCAATAGCTTCTCATAGTTTATCCTTTCTTCCTTTACTAAAGGAATAGGCTTATTTAAAAAGAAAAGAAAAAGGTCTCATTATTTAAATTACTGCTGATAATTCATTAAGCCAACAYCTGTTACTAGTTCATTTTACAACATGTATACGTCTCTGTATAGCTGAGTGAAATCTGTTGCACAGATAGATTTTAAATACATTTATTGTTCATAAGTGTATATATATGTATGTATATATAGATATATATATTTACTTTTTACCCACTGCCACAGTGTACTTGAAGGGTAGGCAGATGCAGAGTCAACTTCTGGTATGTGGCCGGCAGCTGTTCTCTTTTCTAATGAGGAGCCACAGATCATAGATAACAAATTACACAACATATCTTCATCTAAATGAAAAGCAATACAGATTGAGGAAGAKGGAATGAGAAACTAGCATGCAATACTCCATTATTGCCTGAATCTTCCCTTTCAGAAAGGAGAGTGACTAAATTCCTAGTCATTTTTGAATTCAAATTGAGTATGCTCTTTGAGTTACCTAATTAGTTGCCAGTGTCTGCTTCTCAAAAGCAAAATATAGGCATTTCTTAACATTTAGGTGTGTTCTGGTTTAACATTGCTACATTAAACAGTGATTAGTCCTACTGTCACATATATACAGTATTAAAAATGAAGAAAGTAAAGTGAATTGGTCACCTTTGGTGTTCACCACAAGCAATTCATTACTGGGGAAGAAATGGGATGATGAGGTTAATTTTGATTCTTAGGTATCAGTTATTTGTCACAGTTGTAGGGAGTTACCCACTGATTGTCAAAATTTAAAATAAGCTGTTAGCTCTAAATAAGGAACAAGCTCTATAGCATAAAACTACTTTTGCTTGAATTTTGTTTGCAATTTATCTACATTTTTCAATAATAGCTTTGTTCTCAATAAAACAGAAAGAAAAAATAATATACATCTTAGATGCTTTTGATTGAATGCACTAACCCCAGTGCTCAACAATCTACCTTTACCTAAATGGTAGGGTGCAGTCCTCCTTTTATGATGTTAAAAATCATTAAAAACACTCCGCCTATGTGCCATTTTATCACTGATATGTACAGTAAATATAATTTTTCATTGTAGAGACTATTCCTAGTTAATCTTTTCAAGTGAAATGTTGGTGGATGAGATTAGATCAATTTATTTTCTTAATATATATAAACAGAAGGTCTGAAAGAAAAAGAAAAATTAACCAGATGATAGTAACAACATCTTGCCTGCCTTATGGGGACACACTGAGAGACTGATGAAATGGGGGGTGGGGGAGGAAATCATAGGAATTAAAAACAATTAGTCACATGGACAGGAAATTGCAAAATAAGATTCAGCTTTAGAATGCAAAGGGAAGAAGAAAAAATGGAATGGAATATTATGTAGGAATAAAAAGCACTGAAAGTACATAATACCAGAAGACATTGGGTAATGAGTGGTCAGGAAATTAGGTGTGTATTTGCAGTGATTTACGTCTTGAGAGGAAATTAATAAAAACAATAATAATAGTTAAAAAGAGGCCAATATGATTTGCAACTGAATATATAAAATCATCACATTATAAAAGAACCAAGCTCACTTTATTCTTATATGACTGATAAATTAGCACACAAAAATACTGTATTTGTTTATGTGCACTAAAATGACTGGATCAAGAACAGCAAAAAATCATTTCACATATTGCCATATGTTTTACAGACAACCTAAAAATACTGAATTTATATAACTAAATTAGTCAGTGACCAAAGGGTCTTGTGATAGTCARTAAAAGTTTCCAGGATGTTAATGTCATATGAATAACTATTTAATCAAAACAAAGAAAAAAAAATCCAGAAAAGACATAAAGTTGTTGGCCAGACCAGAATCAAAAACAAGCCAAAAAACTCTTAGATAGTACAGTTAAGTCTACATTAGTTGCTGTTGTGTAAAAGAGCAAATCATAAGTGATGATGAGGACCCAACAGTGACGTGATACATGTTTTGGGAATTTTACTTCCATATATGCTGGTCCTATGATCTAAATGCCTACCGGCAGTTGGGGAATGTTAGGCTTGCTCCTGGAACATAACTTTCTGCTTAGCTCCATTCAAAAGGAATCCAGTCCTCAGCACTGTAACACTGCTCTGCAATATGAAGCAAAGCTCATTAAGTGATGGCAATCATATTTGCTTTAAAAGCACACCTTGCACCAAAGTAGGGTGCATCTATGTGAGCATTTTAAGTCTAAAATTGTGAAACTGAAAGTCTAAGCTGATTTGCCCTTTTGAGGAACTTTACTATTTAGCCTGAAAGCTCTAAGCTGCACCTTCCTGCATGCTCAGTACTACGACCGTTTTGACAGGGCTAGGTATGTACGAGCTAAATGTCAAGCTAAACTAATCAGTTTCTGGAAACTAGGTGTTGTTCTACCTACAAGGAAGAGGGAGGCCTTCTCAAAGCATTCACTCCAACATGGGTGAGAAGGATTCAGTTCTTCTCAGTTGGAAGGTGTTATATACCACATGAAATGATTCCCAGATGATGACACATAAACACCGAGTCTACAGCTGAGACCTTTGCCTCTCGCTGAAGAGGTCTCAACATTTTTTAAACAATAGGTCAGGCCTCTTTGGGCAAGAAAAATAGCAAACACAGAAAACATGGCTCAGTGTTCGTTTTTAGAACACCTGATTGTACAATAGAAGGAAGAAAGGAAGTGAAAGAGAATTTTGCTCTACATTATCTTAGTATTTTATCCAACAACTGTATCATATACAAACAAAAATAGCCTTGGGAATTAGGATCATAATCTGAGACACTCCCCTCCCATATGCAAGTACAGAGCTGCTAATGAATATTGTTTTTACTCTTGTTTCGTAATAACTTCAGCATGAAGAAAGAACTTGGCAAACTCAGTGAGCTGGATTTGGACATAATTTATCTGAAGGCTAATCCAAACCTATCCCCCACTCCAAAGCAATTTATGGTAGTCAATGAAATAACTTAAAGAGTGTAGTAAATAACATTCTCAGATCAAATTCAATGACCTAGTTTTTTCTTTATACTAGTAATAACTTGAGAACTAGCACTTTCAACACCTTTTAATCGGGGAAAAATCTTTTAATATATTAATGAAACAGAGGGGGAAATGCCACCAGCTCAGACAAAGACAAAACACATTTTCCATCTGAGTTTCTCATGTGCAGTGTATGTTCTAAATGTACATCTCAAAGTTCTGCACAGACATTAGGAGACGCTGAAGGATCTTGGCTAGTTTATTCCATCTTAAGTACTTCAATTTTAAAAATATTTAATCTGTAAAACATTCCAGATTTTTTCTCCATCTTACACCCCCAAAGCATGGGAACAAAACAGCTGAATTGTAAAAGAGGATTAGTAAATTACTCTGCTTTCTCTATCTATTTAACCACACTGGGTGGTCTGCCCCCAAAATCTGTCTGCTAGATATCCGGCTGGCAAGTACAAACTACTGTGTGTTAAAATTACAGCACAGCTGTATGAATGCCACCAAGGATTCTTTCTTCACCATATATTATATCCCAGTTGCTTAACCTATGTTGAGCTAGGAAGAAAGGTGCATTAGACAAATGAAACATATAATATGAGTTAATATTTCAGCTGCTGGTGTCCATTTGTTTATACCAATTCATTTTCAAAAATAAAGAAAATTTCAGTGCAGTGACACAGCAAGTATGATAGGCAGAAAGCTATTCTGGTGATTCTGCCTGTACTTCAGCTGTGGGTTATATGAACTTATAATAGAGCCTGAAAACAAAAAACCAAATTCCTTTATGCTTTAGTTTCACTGAAATCCATGGGACTGCACTGAAGATTAACATGGAATATTGTTTGTGCACTCAGCCAGCTTCAACTTTAAGGTTCWGTGTATGGAGCCCCCAGGGAGACAGAAAATTAATCAAAGAGAAATTGCAGGTCACCTACACCTACCACTTTATTGGTATCCACAAAACATCCTGCAGAGCTGAAATAGTAGGTGATGCTTGTCTAGTTAATGCCAAGGCACCTGGGGAATTTACTTGTTTTGTAGGTTACTTGGGAACAGATGCATCAGCAGGTTAGTGCAAGTATACAAGCTACATCATTTTCTTTGAGTTTCCTCTTTTCTGTTACTGGGCATGATCTGAATATAGTCTTTCTGCTAGGATAAGTAGTTTGAGAGCATTGACCATAAAGCTCCAGAAAAGAACATATGTACTGAAATAACTCACAAACACACATGACATCTTTTAGACATTTGGGCCAACCTTCTTGGAGTAAGTGATTTCCACCCATTCCTTCACTTTTATTTTGAGGATGAAAGATTGGTAGAGAGCAGCAGCAATCAAAATACAGAACATGAAATCTGTTAATAGTGACCACCAAAGTACTGCTGCTTTTCTGGCAGATATAACAGATGGCCAGATAATGGTGTGTGATTAACAGAGAGAAACTCTCAYAGGGACCAAGCTTTTGCTGGGTGCTAGAACAGGTGGCCATGGTTAGCAGGTGAATGCCAGCTTCAGGTTTTTGACTTTGACCTTTCTAATTGGCAACTTTATTTATTTATATTTAATATCAAGCATAAGACTATAGGCCTCTCTCTTCTCTCTCTACTCCCAAAGTTAGGCATCTAACTCAATGCTCAGTCATCTAAACTGATAGTTTATTATCTGCAGGCACTTAGCACTCTCTGCTTTGTTTTAGAGTCATTAAGTTGCTTTTTTCATTTTTAAATGTAGTCAACTTAATTTAGGAGTGTAATGCTGATTACTTGCTTTTTAAACCATTTTCTACTAGTGAAAAGGTTAAGGTCATGTCAAATTTCCTAAGTGTATCTTATTTAGAAAACATGGAAATGTAATTTTCAAACAGAGAGTCCTTTCATTTAATGCAGAACTATGTCTGTTAAGAGAAACACGTAAGTGTTCTATTACATTAGAAACACTTTGGTTACCAAAAAATATACTCAGGTCAGCTGGTATGTTCATTAACAAGTTCTGTTATCCCCGGGGGTGGGGGAGAAGGCAGGAGGGAGTTTAAGGAGGTTCATTTAACTGCAAAAAAGTGATATTGCTCAACCTGATGAGAAACTGAACAWCTGTTAAGTCCATAAAATAAGAAGTCCAATATTGAATTTGGAAATTATATTTTATATGCTGCTAAAAGAAATAATTCATATCAATTTCTTATTGTTCTTATTTTATAAACAAATCATACAACATGGTAGAAAATGAAAAAGATAGGTACAAAATAAAAAAATAAAAAAGAACAGTACGGGAAATTTTATCTTTGTTGAGGTTTATGCCACAAGTGGAATCACGTCAATAAAAGAAGACTGCTTCCTTTATTACTTTCATTTTTATCTCTTCTCAGATACAACTTTTGTTCTTCCATTCTTATCACAAACATGACTTTTAAATATTTAGTTTTGGAGTAAAATCTTTATGCAAAAGAGAAAAGTGTGTCCTCCATATCTGAGGACATGTAAAAATACCAACATGGCTTATTCTGTAGATCTTAAGACATTCACTTAAAAAAAAAAATTAGGCATGTATTTGGCAGCCAGACAATGATACAGGACAGAATCTGTTTATAGTGCAGAGCTGAAAATCCTTTCTATAAGCATGTGCCTTATGTAAAAGACTTTTTTCCTATGTGCATAAGAATTATTATTTTTTTATATATACATATATATATATTTGCATATATAAAAGACTAAAACTTCCATTGACTTCCTGCATGAAAGCAAAAGCTGATCTACTAACATCTAACGTTTCACTTCTTTCAGAGAAGTGGAAGATCATTCAGAGTTTCATCCCAGCTCCAGAAGATTGCCGTAACCACAAAGTTATCAGCCAAGGAGAAGAAACTGTAAAGAATTGTACACTAGTTGTTCTTGTTTTGCAGTATGAATACAAGCTCACCATGTCAAAGAGAAAACACACTTTCAGTTGGGAGGGCAGAGGCTTTGATCTCTGGATATTGCATATACTTCATCTCATGGTTATTGAACACGTATTACTCAGCCAGCACTGGGAACAGAAACCACAGTTCAAGACTCCTGACCATGATTATAGCACTCAGGATGGGAGAATCTCATATGCCAGCCCAAGAGTTCCTTATTCATTTTATACGAAGCAGTCATTGAATAGAGCTGGTGGTTAAGGCACTCCTGTGGGTTGTGGGATATGAATTTCAAGCTTCTGCTAGAAATAAAACATCTGAATCCGGGTTTGCCTGTACAGCTAAATTCTTTCATCACTTTTGTATGTTGGCATAAGATAAATTCATATAGATGGCTTAGAAGATCTTAGAGCTAGCCAAAGGAATCAGGAAAAGAAGGGAAAAAAGGGAGGGGAGAAGAAAATACCTATTCTGAGAATTCTTCTTCAAAGTTCTGGGATTTTGTCTAACACTGGAGCTTAAGGATGTCAGAAGGCATCATCAAATAAATGGCTTTGTATATATCTACCAAYAAGAATGTAAATGCCCAAAAGATTAGATTCAGCTGAGTTGTTGTTTTGAGGATATCAGTGACACTTAAGTGATAGATGGCGGTACTTAAAGAAAGGAGATAAATAACTACATATCTCTGAAAATCTTATCTGTAGTTGGTAGATATAACTATTTATCCTAAAATAATTCTAGAAATGCCTACTGGGTTAACAGAGTAGCCTTCAAGCAAAATATGTTCCTTGCTCTACAGCTGAAAACATTTAAATATGAGGTCTCTGATTTTTTTTCTTTTGCAAGATGATTCTACTTCTTTTTATCAGTAAGAAAAATGGCAATTAATTCTCTCTCTCCCCCCCCCTTTTTTTTAACATTTAAGGATGAAAAAAGTCTATTTTGCATCTGTCAGAAATTAAGAAAAAAAATGGATTCTGATATAATGAGGATATTTCAGACAGCGACACAGAAAATGTCCTTCTGACCTTACTGGTAAACCAACATGGACAATATTGAAAAAGGAACAGTTCTGGCAAAACAAATAACCTGACTGCAATTTGCTGCATCCCATTAGCTGGTATCAATGCAGTGAAGGCCAAGAAAATTGAAACATGGTTCATTAACTGTGCGTGTGGGTTTTTGATAAGCAACTCTGATATCTATGTTTTCTCTGATAACCAGGAATAATCTGCTATGCAGTAACCTGATGACATGTTTCAGTGCATAGCCTATTGACCACCTGTTGCTTAATATGCTACAGATGATGATACTTTAACAATTCACAAGAAGCTAGGAACAGACAAGAAAGAAGAGCCTCTCATCTGGGCTTCAGTCCACATTACTAAAAAATCAGCAAGTTACTTGACTGAAGAAGATAAGGATGACATACTCCATAATGAAATCCTTCCCCCATCCGTAGAATTTCAGAATGAAACCTTTACTTACAAATAATAAACAGCAAGCTAAGTGAATTAAAGTGTTTCTACTCAAAACGTAAGTTAGGTCTACTGGAAGAAACCTTAAGAGAAGGTTACTGAGAAGACAGTGCCAGGTTCTTTACTGAAATGCTCGGTAGGGGAACAAGAGCCAATGGTTATAAAGTGAAACAGGGGAAGTTCTGACCGAATGTAAGGAAAAAATGACTGTAAGGATAATTAAGCATTGAAACAGGTTGCCCAGATAGGTTCTGGAATCTGTTCTTGGAGGTTTTCAAGATCCAACTGAACAATGCCCTGACCAACTTAGTCTGAATTCAGGGCTGATCCTACTTTGAGTATAAGGTTGGACTCGACAAACTCCTTTCCAAAATGAATAACTCTATAGACAAGGGAATGACAACCGAAAACTACTGAAATTTTCAAGTGCCATTTTGTAGATGACATTGAGTTTTTTTAAAAAGTGAAATGACAAAAATGTATAATTTAGATTGTTAAAAGAAACAAGAATAACATCCAATATTGATTATCTAACACCTATTAAAATGAGAAGATCATTTTTTCATTCTCTATAGCTAACAGACAGAGGCAGATTCCTCCAGGGAGTAATTCAGAGATGAGAAGTTTTATACAATGATAACGRAGTTCAAACTCTGTGTTGTAATGGAATATCAAGCACCACTTATTTATATTCCAACTTTAAATCCTACATCAAGACCATTCAGATGGTAAACAGTGAATCAGAAAAGGGGAAGCTGATTTTTACATTGCTGGTGAATCTTCCTGATAAAGTAAGCACTCATTTTTATTATTATATATAAGTCCTAAACAAGCAACAACAACCCCCCCCCCGTAACAAAGTTGTAGAATTTGAATCTAATTTTGCCCAAATTTGTTGCACTAGCAAGCTTTTTTACTCAATATGTCACTACAGTTCTAGCCTTGGTCCCAAATTCTGGGAGAGTAGACRTCTTTTTCCACAGCCACTAAGTTAAAGTTTGCCTGCAAATAATTATTACAGTAGTTTATTTTAGTTCTACAAGCACTGAAAAATATTTATACATCATTTAAAGGCAAATCCTGACTTCTCTGGCACTTCTTATTTTGAGAACATGTTATATATGATTTCAAAATTATATATTGCTAAATTGTGGAAATGTCAAAATGCAAACTTTTTTTAAAAATCAGAGCCTCACTATCGCCCCTCCAGATCCTGTGAGTTTCCTGGAAGATGCATGTTTTTATTATATACTTTTATCATATACTTGCTAACAAGGAAAGCTTTTGGATATTTAACTACTAGCACATTATATATGAAACTAAATATTCTGTAAAATGAGAAACATTTCTCATCTTCCCGCCCCCACCAAAAAAAAAAGCCCCAACAAAAATTCCTCACATGTGAATGATTATTGTCAAGACTTTAAAATACACTGTATTTACCATATAGCTTCAAAAGTTACAAGGATCTGAAGAATGTTCTAAACATTGTCTTACAAATCTGACTTTGGTCACACGTAGTAAGTGATGTTTAATAATAATGATGTTTAAGACAGGCTTTTCACAGTGGTGCATGGCAAGGGGACGTGAAGAAACAGGCCTATGTTGAAAATGAAAAATGTTCCACATCTGTAAGGACGGGCAAGCAGTGGAGCAGGCTGCCCAAATAGGTTGGGAAGTCTCCATCCTTGGAGGCTTTCAAGACCCAACTGGATCAAGCCCTGAGCAACCTGGTCTGACCTCATAGAAGAAGGCTGGACTAGGTGACCTCTTCAGGTCCCTTCCAACCTGAATTATCAGGTCATATATTTTATATTTGACTAACAATGGTGCCTTAAAAGGTTTAAGCACAATCCAAAGCTTTTTGCAGTCGCTGTGATATTTATAAACATGCTTGCACTCACTTGCATACTTTTGGAGATTCTCTGGTGTATATTAAGATGAGAGCACATTTTCCTGGTAACTGGAGACCCCATAAGGTCTCCCTCTTTTACAAGCAGCCTATTTCTTGAAACTTGTAGGTTTATAATCATCATCACTGGAACTTCTACTCTGCAAGCAAATTTAGCTGAAATCACCAGCAAAGTCAAGGGTTATTATAGGAGAACCAACAGGCACATATATAAACAAAAGAAGGCACACAGCGAGAAATCATCTATGATTTGCTTCCACATAAAAATCAAACTGAGAAGAAGTAATTGAATTTTCTTCTCCAGTTAAGATTAATGCCAGTAAACATTAAGGGAAATTCAGGCTTTTTTTCTTTTTGGTGTTCTATAGATAGTGATAAATAAACTGTTAGGAAACTAATCAGATTTTTTTGTTTTTGAAGTTATTTATGCTTATCTTGCTATTTTTTTGCATTCACCTTAAGGTGACAGTCCTGAGATCAGTTTTATTCCTCTAGAGAGTAGTATAGGCCTTCTGTGAACAATACATGCTATTCCAGTATGTTATACCCTTACAATCAAGATTAATGGAAAAAACCCTCTGAAGTTCCTTTTCCTCTTTGGGCCTCAACTAATATGCTGCTAATATCTGGTACATAGGAAAGCATTTAGAAGTGGAACATGAAAACTGGTTCCCAGAAAAAGGTTTTTCTGCCCACTTAATGCTACTTTGCTTCAGATTAAATTTAAAAATCTCATTTTGAAGTTGTATAGCCACTATCAATTTGGTTTCTAAATCTTGTAATTTGTTCAAAGCGAGCATTAACCTTGCGCAGCAGTGCAATCATTTTCCGTGCTATGACCTCGTGCTGCAAACTAAAGACTCTGAAAAATACCTTCCCCCAGCCCTCACCCAACCACTAGAATTAAAAAATGTTTAAAGAAGGTATTTGAACATGAGAAAATACATACATATATATGTGTGTGTATGTATATTTGAATGTGTTTTGACCAAGTAAAAGCTCTCTAGAGTGGAAGTGTAGCCCACTTAATATTGGCATATTAATAAATTTTTATTTTAGGGTTGAAACTTCCTCTACCCCTGCCACTTCCTCCTGCCCTCCCTGCTCCAATCCTTGATATCTGGGGATATTATTTGTTTGTTTGGACATGGAAGCACAGTTCTGGATAGTCAAAGTTACCGAGTAAAGATTTGCAAAAGTTGGTGCTAATACAGAAAGGGTTCTTCCTGCCAACTTTTTAATAACTTGAGAAGATAATGTATTTTACTGACCATGACCGTAAGATAAAAATAATCTTGAAAACAAGTTTTCCTGACATCTGTGGAATGGTCTCAGGGATTAGATAAAGAGTTACTAAATTCTACACTGTAATTCCCTCTCTTGATATGCTATGGAGCTTTGGTATGGAGTTTAACAAAGTCTGAGAATCTTGCGTACAACTGGAAAGCTGTAGTTTATTCTTAGTACTAACTGCATATATTACAAAGCAGAATAATCATTTTGGAAAATCTTTTTCCTTATTTTAAGAAGTTTAAAAGGTTTTATTCATTGCAGATTGAGAGGGCAGATTGAGATCCTTCAATCCTTAAATTTCCATATACTTCTATGCTACAGAGAAATAGTATGTCATTGTTAAATCTCGTATAGGAAGTGCAGTTTAAGACTTCTCAGTATACCTCACTGTGCATTTCTGTGCAGAATGTATTACCATGCTCTGGAGCACTAAATATCTTACAGGAAAATAAAGGCAGGAAAAAAAAGAACATTGCATCTTGTTCTGACCATTACATTAGACAATAGTACATGAGTGGGAGAAGTGAAAAAAATGCACATCTCCCTAGACCATTGTGTATTCATGTAAGAAGATGGAAAATTTGTCCTCTAATATGCATTTTACCACTTTACAAAATACATACATATATATTCACACACATGTAAAATATTTAACACAAATGTTAAGAAAGAATAAAATAGATTTGGCAGAGTTTACCACAGTGATGCTCTTAATGTTGACACCATTGTATTCCAGAAAATGTGTATTTGTGATTTTTTTTTTAATCTAATTCATTCTCTGAAATTGTCTATAGGAACATTCCAGTTTGTTTGTAGGCTGTTTCTGCACTTACAAAGTTGCAAATAATTAAATTCAGTACCTTGATCTCACCATACTCACTGAAGAAATATTGCACAGCACCAATGATCAGTTCTTAAACTTTGAATAGTAACAAAGAGAGAAAGTTGAGGGAAAGTAAAGAGAAATGCAGAGTATGATCAGCTACTCTTTCAGTAATGTTAGCTAATATGCAAGCAAACTCAAACATTCAGTAGCCAAAATAAACATATTTGCTGAAGAAGCAGTTAGGTAGAAAGATATGACATGCATGTCTTCTTCTGAAGGAAAGCATATGCTAGATAAGTTTCCCAAAAGAGTTAATACATGTAAGTAAAAGTGATTGCTGTTTTGATGCCAAGGGCAGTAAGGACTAGAAAAATCTGCTGAGTAAGTGCGGGTCACACAAGTTAAAGCTGCCTGAAGCCAAATTGAAGTCATTTTTCCCTAGAATTAAAACTGGAAAAGAAAAAAAATATATATATATATTACACATTCTCATCCCTGTTTTTATATCTGGAAAGACTTGTTAAGTTGTTACAGCAGATCATACACTGGCATAAACATATTTGCATGATAAGAGAAATGTCTAGCACTATTTATCAAAAACTACCAGGAAAATGGAAAAAAGCCAACAGCAGCATGCAACCTATGAATGTCATACAATCAGTCAACTTTTTTATATATTGTTAGTTCATAAAATTGCATTAATAACATAGATATCTTCAACAATCAATATTAGGGCAATTCAGTAAATGGAGACAAATGCAGAGGGGGAAGAAAAGGTCTATCTTTGTTTTTCTTCAAAAGAAAATAGAACTTGGCTACTTTAACTGAGGATATGAAATCTCTAATGACTTTTAGCCTCACAACATAAGCTTAGTCAACATCTGGCATGATATTCTACACTCAGAAGTCTTAGTCTTGACTGACTAGATTTAGGCATGATGCCAGAGGACATGGTGAATCACTCTGAATCTCATCAGTCTGATGTTGTTACATCAGCAGAAGTTGGGGGAAGAGAGAAGCTGCTTGTTTTAAACCTTCTAAAAGCCACAGTCCAACATTGAACTACAATCAAAATTTCCATCGTTAGCACAGTCAGATTTTGGTTAACCTTTAACATACACAGTTACAACTTAACCAGATATAAGAAGAGATGATACTTCAATGAAGAGTTCTTATCTGGAAGGAAACGGAATAATTTCTAGTCACAACAAATGTTGGTATAGTTTTATTGTCTTTGTGAAAATGTTACTGAGCTGACAGGACTACTGTGGCATTCATTCAAATAGTTTAATATCGAACAGCAGTGAATACTTGCAACAATAAAGTAATTCAGACAACACAGGTACAAATGGCTGGACAATCTCTTGATGTAATTAAAGCAGCAACTGCCTGAAAAGGGAGGTAAACATTGCCAACAATACCATTAAAAAAAAAAATTATTGGTATGAATATAAACTTATTAAACTTACTTTTGAGCAAGTTTTGTCTTGATGGATAGGGCTCACTCATATTATTTTATTCTATAATGCAACCAACAATCAAAGCCAGCTTGTTTGCACAGGAAAACTGGAGAACTATACACATTTGCTCAAGACGTAACTACAAGTTTTCTTTCTCCAGAGAAGTGGCACAACAGTCTTTGGAACCAAGAGTCAGTTGTACTGCAGAAAAGCTAATGGAATTTAATTTGTAGAGTAAATACAAACATACAAAAAAAAGGGGGGAGGGGAGAGGAGAAGAAAAACACCTGTAAGTTAAACTCTCACAAATGTATGCATTAGGCAGAAATCTGTTGCCATGAATGGGATCCTTTTTCATGCCTTTATCTGTACACGCAGATAATGAGAATACCCCTTCCCTTATCACCTTAGGCTATACAGTTATTTGAGCTGATAGAAATTATCTATGTAAAAAATAACCTATTTTTTAGGTTACATTTTAAGATTTAAGATTTTCAATAAATTTCAGCAATCTTTATCTACTGGAAGCTAAAGAAATTACAGAAGAGACAGAAAGGCTACTGCAATTGCATATCCAAGTCTTTATTTCCCTTTCATAAAGATTTCAGTTAGAATTTGGCAGTACCTAAACAAATTACAAACACATCTACAAAATTAGGACCTTGTTTATGCTGCAAGGAGACCCAAACAGTTCAAATTACAAGTGAAACAGAAGGCACCTAATATCTGATTTTTCAATAGAAACAAGAACCTTGTATCTGCATAAACAACATTTATGTTACAGTCCATCAATAGTTGTCTTGCAATGTTTCAGAATTCCTGACCTTTCGACTTTAAAAATCTCCAAACAGACTCATGGCATATGAGCCTGGCATGTATCACTGACAGCAGAGATTCATCAGAAGGCAAAAATCCGCCATGCACATAAGCATAGGAACTTGTACAAAAACATATTTGATAGATTTGGGCAGTTTCAGAGCACAACAAAGACAAACTCCGTGGATTAAGCGCTTGTAAAGACCATCTACCATATAGGTAGAAAACAAGCTGGAAAAATTGAATGATCTTGAAACATAATACCTGTTTCATCCTTAATGGTAGTACCCTTATTTCTTTGTAAGTTATGCTCTTAGTTGAATATAAGAAAAGCCTGCAAGGGATACCTAGTTCACTACACACTAAGTCTTCAAAATTGATATAGGTAAGTAATTTGAAGGAGTTGGGAACAGCTGTCCTGTGAATGAAATTGGAAGCCATTTATATATAATCTTGGTCATATGGCTTTCTGCTGGGTGATGCTAAAGTGGACCTGCAGCACCTTTCGCTGTCATCTCTCCTCCCAGCTATGATGTCCATTCTTTAAGAACCGTAAGCACCACTGTAGTTTTTCATTCACAGGGAGTTTCACATAAGCATTTTCTTTTACTCACATAATAAAATAAATTCTTTATGGTATCTTTTATTCCATGACTCTTTTACTGTGGAAAGATTATTCCACAAAATGAAGGAAAATATAAAAAGTGCATTTTGGATTTGGCTCCTGGCCAGGATGAATTTAAATCCTTGCCTTTCAAACTTTAACAGTTGAATCTTCAATTTAAACAACATACTGGCACATATAATGTAAGTCATGCTCTAAAATATATGCACATAGGTACATACAAGGGCTGCAATTAAAAAAACCTCAGCATATAGCATGACTCATTGCCTTAAAATACTTCAAATACCAAAATGTGATGTCATTTGGTAAATGCTGTCATTTGACCACCATATGYGTGCAGCCTGTTCATTCCTTTTTATTCATTTTGAACATTAAGTGTGACTGAAGGGCTTCTATATCATTCTGAATCTACTCTTGAGAAAGATTAAGTCTTTGCAGCTATTTTCTTGTTGAAAAGCTTCATTTTCTACTCAAAGAGCATAAATGATTAAAAATGCTCAAAAAAGGGGTCTGAAGGGAAAAATGAATCCTTCAAATATATAAGAACACCTATGGTGCAGTACTTCCCCAAAAGACACCTTCAAGCTAAAACTGATGAAGGAAATAAGCAGATTAAGTCATGGAACCATATTTCACTTCCTACTTGATGTAAGAGGTATATACTTTGCTTTAAAGAGGTATGTTCTAGAAAGCACTGAAAATGAAATTATTTTCAATACAGTTGTATTGGAATGACTATTCCACACAAAATTTATTCAGTGGGTTTTGCCTTCAGAGTTAGCTCTGTCTGTACAGTATCCACTACATTGGAATCCAATCTCAGAAATCACTGGATCGTATGATCAGTCCTTCTGTATACTACAGAATTAAAATATTAATCCAATCATTTTGTATGTTTGTTCTAGAAGTAAACTCTTACACCTTTAAAAGTGTTTGTATTTTGTCTACCTTTGTCTTTCAGAATTGTTTTTTACTATGTATTTTTACTGGGTTCAGAAGAGCATCTGAAGTATGTACTTAACAGAGGAAAAATTCTAAGTCATCCTGACATTGATTCTTGATGAACAAAACATACTGAGCTCCTTAATCTTCTTAGTCAAGAACTTTTTAAAAATTCATTTTATGGTTCTCCTATAAAACTTCTTCAGTTTTTCTACATTCTCGTAAAAGCCTACATACTAAAATTCTATGAACTTGACATGGGATTCAGAAATCAAGATTCGCTACACTTAAACAAAAATTCTATCTACTAGAATTAGTTTTCTTTTGCATATTTTTTCTTCTGATCTAATGAACTTTGCATTCCTTTCTGCACTGTCTTTCACACCTTCAATACAGAGAAGTACTTCACCTGGCTCCCCTCCTCTCTAGGCTCCCCTAAGAGAGGAAAAGGAGCTTGAAGAAACTTCAAACAGATTTTTTTTTGTACAAATATTCTAATAGTACAAACAATATATAAATATAATTTTGCAAAATAGAAAAAATGGTCTTGGCTACTACTCTCCTCCTATCAGTTTTAAAGAATTTTTCTTTTTGTGAAAAAAAATGTGTGCTTGTGTGTGTATGTATATTATGTATGTATATGCACTTACCATAAAGACAAAATTCAGTGCTCTGAATCCCCCGTGAAAAGCAACCAAAGCTTAAGAGCGTAAGCTCAAGAAGTTGAGGCACTATAGGTGTGTCCAGCATGTAGGTGTGTCCAGCATGTCCTATTGGCTAATTCTGGGTAGCTCACTCAGCACATGTATTGTTTTTGTTTTCCCTAGTTATTTCATTTATTTATTTATGGTTACCTGCATAAAACACAAAGCTCTGAGTTTTGAAGTCTACTCTTGCTGGGTGTCTGAAAAGCAGGGAGTACACAAGTATCTCTTGTTTTCTCCTGAGTTTTTTATTAGCTCTGGTTTCCATCCTACAGGTCTGGTTCATGCTCCTTGAATTTGCTGTATGTATTTATATTTGACTGTTTCCCATAATGCTACTTCTAATAAAACTGTTATTAATAATGTGATGTTTGGTTAAACCTAGTTCAGTTTGATACTTATTCCCTTACTGTTCTAAAATGTGCCTTAAATCTGACTGTTATTTTGATGCAAAGGCTACTTGCATGACTTTTAGAGGTCCTTGCACACTCTCTGACTTAAAGGAAAAGTATTACTATTGCCTTTCACCTTTTTCAGTTAGGCAGGAAAGGTAAAGGTGTAAGCCAGCAAAATTATTATCCTATTAGTAGATGCTAGAAACCTACAGGGAGTTCCAGGTTAATTACTGATGACTCATTGGGACAGCTGTGGCTCATTAAACTCAACATTGAATATAAAGGAATAATAGGAATAATATTGTCTCAGAATCCCCAAAGGTCTGAGGATGGATACTGAGGAAATGAATTGCACAAACTAGTACTGAAGTCAAGGGAAAAGGCTTCAGCTAAAAGTCTTAGGCTGGCAATACTTGGATCTACTTTGTTTTGCTGCTTGTCAGTGATAATGAGCAAAGCTTTTCTTTAGAGATGAGAAGGAGCCCTACTTGTCTGTAAGCAACAGCAGGGAGTATGTGAAAGGACATATATAAGGGAACAATGTAGAGGAATGCTGACTCTATGTTGTATGTTTAAACCTGGCTTAATCACAGTGCAGACTTTGGCTCAGCCCAACCTGTTACTGATGGTTCTGTGGTCAGGTGAAGGCCCTAGCTGGAAAAAAACACATCTCAAGTTCATTTGCCGGCAGAAGTCCACTGTGATCCTTATCTTTTAGATAAGGGTTGTGATTTCCTGAGTTAACTAGCCTGCTTAGTTCTACTAGTATTCTGAGTTAACTCACTCGATTTTACATATTGGTGATCAAAATCCTACAGCTTACCTAAAGCCATTGGTAGAGCAAAGCAAAATCATTAACTCAAGTACATAGTAGTCTCAACTACTAGCTGGTGATTACTGTTGTCTCACAGCTCACTGAGCACCATTTGATTGCAGGTATTGGTGGAACAGAGGAGAAGAACTATGTACAGAGCTGGGAGTGGTGTCAGCTGGGAGGAAACAATAACATTATTTCTTTCTTCCCACTCTTTTTTTCTCCTGCTCTGAGACCACAGTCTGCTGCTTTACAAGAATAAAAGAGGATGTGTAGCTGTTTCTAGTATTAGCTGAAAGGTTGCATCTTGCCACCTGAGAGTAAAGCCTGCCTGGCCTTCTTCCAATTCCTCTCCTGGGCAACAACACCTGATAGTACCCTATGGATGTATGATGCCTTCCAAGGACAGGGATAAGGGGAAGTATCCATGGTCAGGTTCTAGAGATGGTCTATCTGTGTGAAGGTGTAACTACACTGCTCTTTACTATTAATTACTATTACTATTATACTTACTATTCCAATGATTCAGAGCTACATTGCATTGCAGAGGCCACAGAAGACTCTAAGAAGCCTCTAATTGTTGCCTTCTAATTCTATAAGATATGGAATGCAAAGGGTGTAAATAATATTCTTCTAACATCTTAAATCATTGCTAATTATTTCTACACTGCTAACTCAAAAAATTGTTGCTTCTAGAATTGGATGCTATTATTTTGATTTCTACATTTTTTTATCCATTTGGTATAAACTTGTTTCTACAATGTAAATCCTTTTCCTCACTCTCTCTACACATGTATATATATGTGTATAGGCAATAGGCTAAGAGAAGACTTCATGTAGAAGTCTTTACCAACAATGATCTGAACCATTTGCAAAGTCTGGATTTTAATATTAGTTGGGGCTGAAAGCTTTGTTTGGATCACTCCTTACAGATATAGGAAAGGAAGAGGATTACCTTAGAGATCACATACTTAGGCTGGATGAAGATTTGCACAGCTAAACATTTTGTACCTAGAACTTGTACCTGGAATTTGTACCTGGATTATCTTGCAGCCCTGAGATGGAAAGAAGTAAAGACATAAGAATAAAAAGGAATGAACAGGCTGCACAATTGCTTTCCATCTTCCACCCCACAGTTTCTGTCTATCTCAGGACAGAAGTGGAGAAATTGGCCTTCCTTTTAGGGTAGTGGCTTTAAGCTGGAGCTCAATCAGTTTATTATAGGAAGTATATGACAAGTTGCCTGTGAGAGAATGAGATTTTTGAGTGGGAGGCCCCTTCGAGTCCTCACAGTGTCTATTCATTTAGGAAAAAGTAAATCTCAGTTAAAGATAAATATTCATTCCTTTAAAATGATTATATTTAAAGCTTTTTTAAAATTTTTCCTTCTGTAGAGCTATGCAGTAGGAAAGGAATGATTCTATACTCTTTAAGAATATTTTTATTCCAGAATGATTTGACTTGTGGATTATATTGAGAATAAAAACTAGCCATGCTGGAGTACAGGTTCATTGTTTGATTTTAAATTTACACAAATCTGAGCTTCAAAAATATCTTCTGAACTGGACACCCTTAGCAAATATGTCTGGAAAACACATTTGGGAAAAAAAAATCATAGGAAAATAATTTAGATTGTAAATCTGTTGTTCTTTCCTCTTTTCCCTACAAACACCATTCCATTTTGCTACCTAAAAAGAAAGGCCTCTTGAAATTAAAAATAGACATTAAATTATTAAACAAAAAGCTTTAAAGATACATTAAATCATTTTATTTTGCAGTAGACAATAAAAAATGGAAGTAAATTTATGTAGGTGATAAACTGTAAATTATATGGATAAGTAGCACAATATTACACAGTAACAAATGGGCCTATATGGTTCCAGTGCCAGACCTAAGTAACAAGCACCTATGTTGTGTTTTCATGCTGCTATGCATGCAGTGCTGTAGGGATTCGGTAAAGCAGAGTAAAGAATTGAGTGATCTACTAGATCTTATGTGTAATCATACTTTTCCATGGTATATTTGACTTGGATAGTTACAAAGAAAGCTATTATCCTTATATCAGTTGTTACTCTGAAGTTGTCATTTTCCAACGTCCTAAACAAATTAGAAAAAAAGAAACCTAGGAATTATTTTTTAGATATGTCTCATTTTGATATTAGTAGTTTGCATGATATTTTACTATAACCCAGAAAATCACTATGCAGTGATATAAATATTTCTCCTGCAGTGTGTCCTGCTGCTTTATTTTTGTACCCCTGCCAGGCTAATAAGCTACATGATATATTATCATCATGAGGTGATAGCAACACTCACAAGAGATGCAAGTATTTTGCCATTATTATACTTCGAGTCAAATAATTGCCTTTACCATTAGCACAATCAACTATTGACTGCAAAACCTTTATAGAACAAGGTTAAAAAAGCCCAAAGGATTTCAAATGCTACACTTTTACCAACTGTAACTACAGATTAAAAGAATATTGGTTTTCCATAGTAAGAAAGATATATTATAAATTGATTGGATTCTCCCTCATTTTCCTCACATAATATTAAAATGAGGAAAAACAAATACTTAAAAAGTAATTATAAAATGTAAATTTAAATTCCAAAATTTTATGGTTTGTAAACAGAAACCATTTAGTAGTGTAACAATGTAAAAGAGGAAAAAAAGAAAGGGGTGGAAAGTCTTATGACCTTGCAGTACGCATACCCAATTAAGCTAAGATTATAAAGAAATATGCTGTAGGATGTTACTGTCTGCAATATTAAGGAGGAATATACTGTTCCATATACAGAATTTACTTCTGGAGAAACAAGTTTCTTAAATCAGATTTGACTGAAACAAAATTTCTCTAATTTTTCTAGGAAAACATCCAACCTTTTATTAATTTTGACCAAATGCTTATACTTCCTCAGAATTCAGATTTCTTGCAAGGAAAGTCTTTTTTTTTTTCCCCTCCTTTTTTTAACTGCCTCTGCAGAAGGATTAAGAATTGGGCTGTGATCAGAAAAAAAGACCAGTCTGAGTATAGAAAAACCTTATAAGCCAGTATTTCAAAAAAAAAATAGATAAAGAAGAGATCACCTCTGCGAAAACAGTTCTAATTCTTTCACTAGGACTGTGATCCTAGAAACACATCCATAAATAACTAAATAATAAATAACTAAATAACAGTGGGGAGATTCATGGTAAAGATGCACTAGGAATGTAAGCATGTATGCTCTTCTAGAATGACATCTATATCTACTGTTTGGGGAAAATAGAAAATATTCTAATTCAACAGAATAGAAGGAACAGAAAAACACTGCAGAGCATACCTAACTTTTTGTAAATGTATCCATGTGCTTGAAAACATTAAAAACCATTTTCTTTAAAAATTTGCATAATGAAGCAATTAATGCTCAATTTTTTCTTCTTTAGATTGTGATTATTTTTAGCTAGCTGAACTTAACCTTTAATTGAATGTAACATGTAAATAATTTAAAATGCTAGATTTATGACACTTTAAAATGTGGGGAAAGCATTAAGTATAATCCTAGTATAAATATAAAATGCCCTTTTCATTCTCTTCAGCTAAAGAATCTCATTTATTATAATTAATGCCAGAAAGTTACTTTTGTTGAAGTCATTTTCACATTAGTGATTATACTGTTGTCATATAATTATCTGCTGCAGGCTTCTTTATTTCTTATGACAATTATAAAAATTAAAAAGCTGCAGCTATGTTGGATAATATGTTTCTGAAATGTCTGCAGAAGACATAGGATTTTAAACTTATTAAAAAACAAACTGAAACATAAATCCGCTTTCCAGAAGCACTAAGAGGCATCTTCACTAATACACAATTTTTGTGGCATTCCTTCTTCCTCTGAACTCCAAAAATATCAGACTCTAGACTGCCACTTTTGTCAGAATGCTGCAAAAAATATTTCTAATACACCTACAAGGATGATTTAACATTGTCTTAATTACAGTATTAGCTATTTCTTCATGCATAACAAAAGCGTAATTATTCCTTAAGCTATGAAAACATTCAACAAAATGACCTGCATTATAGAGGAGCAATAGTATTCCTATATTTTACACAAAAACTAAGTTACTCTATTTTCTAAGTACCTAAAATACATTTATCCGAATTTTCCTGAAATTTCCATGAAAGTCTAGGGTTAAACTTAAGAAAGGGAAGGAATGTGCCTAGCAGCAGAGCTGCTGGAGTTCTCTCTGAGTAGTGGAAGCTTTGTAAACTTTTGTTGTTGTTGTTCACAGATGCTAGATATATTTGTTACCAATAAAGAACCTCTAGGGGTAAAAAATAGCTAGGCCTAGAAAGAGTCAGAGCAACTCTATCTGAATTAAACATTAATTCTTCACTTCTAAACTCAAAAGGACAGGCATGTAGAGTTTAACTTATTAAATATACTTTACTCACCCCTGATGGTAAATTTAGGAAAACAAATATATTGGGCCACTTGGCCACTATGGCTCCACTGACTTTTCCTCGACCTTCTTTTTTTCTTTGATGCCAATCACCTGCTTCTAAAACACAGTAAATACAGCTATTCTTTGAATGGTGAGAATAGCCACGGTAAAGGTTGAGATTAATCAAGCTAAAACTTGGAATTAACATACCTGAAAGTTGCAGTTACCTATCTGCAGCTCTCCATTTGAGAAGCTTACTGATCTTTATAAAGAACTCCCTATTAATTTTAAGAAATGGATTTTACATCTGCTTTATAATTAGCAAATTTGGTCATTGTCCCTCACTGGCTGGGGCAGAGCTGGAAACCAAACCCGGACTAACTCCCAGGATCTATTCCCATTCATGCTGTGCCATGAACTCTGAAGTCAGGCTCAGAGGTGGTAGCAGGGGATTTCGTGCTGCCATTGCATGATGCAACTGCATCCCCTGCAAAGATTAATATTTGACTACCTGAGTTGCTGATTAATCACTGATTAATGGTTTGCTTACCATTTTAATTAAAGAATCATTTTATTCTGTACCTGTAATTAATTTTCCAACTTGTTTTTTGTAAAAAGGTATTTTTCAAAGAAAAACCTTAAAAGTATTTCTGTTTTCATTCTTACATTTTACCAAAGAAAGGGTCTCTGCAAGGCAGCTCTACTACGCTGATAAAAAAATAGTTATCTTTTCTTGACTAAGTAGTAACTATAAAGATTTCAAAGAATGTCCAAGTTCAGATCTCAGACACTGGAAAATACATTAAAATTTTCATATAATTCTTACCTGCCAGAAAGCTGAAAAAAAATGAAATAAATGGTAACACTCAGTGTTTCCCTTAAAAATAATAACTTAACATTTGGCATTCTTTTCATGTTTGTATCCCAGTGATTACTGGTTTAAAAGGTATAGGCAATATTTAGCCAGATTTTCCAAGATATAAAACAACTCTCACTGAGGTCTGCAGCATTTTATGCAATGCTGAGGGAGAAAGAGCCATGCTATTTCAGAACTGGCTGCATACATAGCTAAGACAAGGATCACTGATGAAAGAGAAAATGGCATGACAATGTTGGTGGTCTTTTGCAATAGACACGACATTATTTTATAATGAAAATTTCTAAGAATAATTTCTAAATTTAAAATTAATAAATAATAATATCATTTCTAAATATAAGTATCATTGCTGATCATCTCAAGGAACTTTAGATTTTTCTTCCACAATTCTTATATGACTGTCTCGTGGTGCACACAAATTGCCAACCCTCAGAAATTTTTGTATTTTTACTAAAGCCACTGCTCCAGGAATTACCAGTAAGATGAAAAGAATATCCAACTTTCAGGTGTTAGTAATGAAGGATGGAAAATAAAGATAAAAAATTGAAGTTAAATAAAAACTATCACATTTTTATATGCTTATTTACTGTTTTGAAGTCACACTCTCATCTGTTTTTTGCATGGAAGCTTTTCATTGCTTTTGACATGAAGATTCAATTATATATCAGCAGTTCAAGACTTGCAGGATTTAGACAGTTGAGTGTGTTTCAGCATACAGTTAGTACTTGGCCAAAAGTGTCTATAATCAAATAAACATAAAATATAACAGCTTTAGACATTACCTACAACTCTCTACATCTCTACTGACAGCATTAGTTAAAACACAGTTGTCTGAGACCCATAAATAATGTCTTCTCTGGTTGAATAGATTCTACATCCAGTGTTTTTACTTTATCTCAGTATCAGGTGTTAGTAAGAGAAGAGCTGTTGCAAAAAATAGGGCCTATCTCCTTTTAAACATGGAACTGTATTTATCTATTTCTAATGGTTATAATCTGGTTCTTTACACAGTTGTTACAGTAGTGTAGATCAAGTTTTATTCTAGCTCTTGACATCTCAGAAATCTCAGAAATACTGTATGCTTAAATACTATCTCATTTATACTTTGTGTAGACTACAGTTCCCATGAAAAGAAAGTAACTACTATAGCTTTGTGTTAGAGAATTTTAGTGCTTTGCGAGATGTGGAAAGGTAAGAATAACTCAGATATAGACTGTGTCTAAACCAGTCTATGGCTTAATTTTCTTAAACGATTAAGATGCACGCTAATCCCTTTGTGATTTGCAGCAGAAAAGGCGACACAGACAAGTCACTGCAAGCCCTCTTGCCCAAGACATCAGAGACTTTGAGACCAGACTTATAAGCATAACACAAGGATTCTCTGCTCTCCAAAAGAATAGAAAAGTCAGTGAACACAGCAGAAACATTCTAAAAAACATGTTTAATGTAAATCTCAAAGAGCTGTAGGAATATCTTCATATCTGAAAGTTCTCTCAAGACTTAGGTACTACTACACTGTATATATATACACCATATACACATGTATATATGTATATAAACTGCATACACACTGTATATACATATATACATACATATGTGTGTGTGTGTGTGTCTATAGATATATTTGGAAAATATGGGTTCATTTACCAAAGAAGTAGACAAGTTATTTGGAAAATCACAGCACAAGAAGGTTTGAAAAGAGAGAGTTGTGAGAGAAAATATTGAAGCAATATGGTAAAGTTTAGAAAAATGTTCCTTCCTGTAGGAGAACAGACTTGGCTGAAAGTCTTGAGACAGCAAAATAAGTCTTATTTGTTTATTCCCTTCTGTTTGTTCCATATTTCCTTAGAAGAGAACAATTAGATTTATTTCCAGTGAGTAGAATGCAAGCACTCCTGATCTCCATTACAATAAAGTACCATTATTTTCCAGGAGGCAACACTTAGCATTTCTTACTTGTAGAAATATTACAAAAATCTCTTTATATTCAGGTGATCTGAACTTGATGGAGACCCTTCACATTTAAAACATTTAAAATTAGGTTTAAAAAAGTGCTCTGAAGTTTATGGTCTGACTAGTATTCCCCACTAAGTACTACTATTCTATTTATTAAAACTTCTAAAATATATTGTTGATATTCAGCTCCAGGTGGATTTGATATTTCTATATAAACCTAATGTTGATGGGAAGTGCCAGGTTGTGAGTAGACAGAACACTCTGCCCACGATATAAACCAGCAGAGGCAGTAGCATTTGGCAGCCACTGCCATTCAGAGACTAATGGACTTTGTATCAGACCTTTTTTCCTTAGTTGCTCTGCTGACTGTCTCAGCCACGATGCTAGTTAATGCTTTGGGGGACATAAGCACCTGTTCAGTAGGTAATGTTCTCCAAGTGCTAACTCATTTTACACAGGCCACTTAACTTCCAGCTTATAGTAATGACTTTCTATCACTACTGATCTGGACTTGATTCAATTCTCTTACTATTTATCTTCACTGTAATAAACAAATTCACCTTGCCAGTACAGTTTACTTACCTAGACCCTTCTAAAAATATCTCCTAAAAATCTTGTCACAAAGCAGCAGGAAAAATAGTAGTACCAGATGGAGATAAACTGTGTTAGAGACAGTATTTTAGTGTTATAACTTTTTTAAGTTCCTCAGATAACATAACTTTTATGAAGAAACTTCAGGATCAGGTCTTTATATTTTGGGAAGTTTTTTTTACTTAAAATTCATAGCATGAGGAATAGCATGTGGGACTTTACCTGGTAAAGCTAAAGGCAATTGTATCCATTTGAACAGAAAAGCAAGAGAAAAATATTCACTTATCTGAACCTTTGGGGGCATCTTGAGTTTTTTTGTATTTTTCCACTACTGTTTGTGTGATTAGATCTGACTGTGTCTGAAGTTTCCATATCTGTGCTCCTAGCAAGTGAGCTATGCCTCTGAGGAACATCCTTTGTTAGGAATGGTGCAGCGGCAGGATAGAGCCTGTCTTCCGTATTGCCCTTTATAAAATCTAGTATGTATTCCCCTTTGACTCCCAACCCACTTTTCTTCATCATGGCCTGTCCATGAGCCAGCTTCTTATGCCATTGTTAGTTCCCTGAGTTTAATTGTGCAATTGTGGCCATTTCCAGTACAGGTGGAAATAAAGGCTGGGAAAAATCAATTCTACTCATGCCCTTTGCACACTCTTGTTGAGTCCCTCAGATCCCACATTTCAAAACAGACACAGAAGATATTTTGGTACAGATTAGAATTTGGATTTTTTTCCTCTTACCCTTTCCCCTGCACCTTTGGTGTCTTCTAGGTAGAAAGCTACAGGCAGAATAGATTATTTTATGCTCTATCCTGAAAAAAAAGGATAGCATATAGTGCCAAAAGTGTTAAATCCTGTTTTTTCTTTCAGGTTTCTTCAGGTCTGTACTAATAATATCCTCTTTTGCAAAAATCTGAGCATTGGCCAGAGCAGTCTAAGAGTAGAAGCAAAGCCCACACTGCTGCTTTTCTCTGCCAGTTCACTGTACTTTTGTACACAAAGGTGCTGGAAACAGGATCCCAGCAAGGCTGATATAATAACACTTGTGAGTCATATGCAGCTTCCTTGCATATTGGCAAATGGATCAGTCACTGTTTTTCCAGCATTCCAGGACAGCTTAAATATTTTCTTATGCAAAGTCATTATGAATTTCTACTATCATACTACAAATTTTCAGTGAGCATAAGGACTTTTGGACTCTTTTTAACCAGAAAATTTTACTTTAACCATCTTTGCCCGCTCTTTTTTTCAAACATTTTAACTCAATAATGAAACTGCATTAAATACAGTAGCTTAATCATGCAGTGGGACACTGAATCAGACATCCTGAAACATGATATTTAACTTTGAAAGTTAAATTTTTTGCGTTTGAAAATCAGCATGGTCACTTGTCTCTCTCCTCCTTTCCCCCTTTCCTAGAAAACCTCCAACAACTCATGCAAGTTAAGCATTTTGTTAGTCCTTCATGTACTTGAGCTGTGGTGTATATCAGATATATAAAGAAACACATTTCCAGAGCTGTCAAATCTACTAGCATATCACAATAATCCTTGTACTGCTATTGCGATAGATGGCAGAATGTGAAAAGAGTACTAGCACAAATTATACAATTCAGTAGCAGGGGAGGATGGCCACTGGTAAAGAGATTAAGCATTGAAAGATATTAATAAAATCATATATGATAGATGCTCTGGTTTATTTTTCAAATATTCTATTAAAGAAAACAAAAGGTTTCCTATTCTCCAGTTAGAGAATAGAAGGTTCTTTTATTAGGCAACAGCAGTGGAAGTCAAAATTACATCAGGTCCCTTTGCCTTCTCTTTATAATAAAAGCTTTCAAGATCAAATTTCACTGACAAACATTAGATTAACAATTTATGATAACACAAATGTCATTTCACTGCCACAAAAGGGGACACAGATTCTCCTCTTCAAAGGCAATATGCATTAATTGTGAGCAAGATACCCCTACACAAGAAAACAATTAATCTACCCTGCAGCTGAAACAATTTAAAGATAAGTATGACAGCAAGACACAAGTACCATGCACTTTTTGGTTTCCTGAGATTCAGTTTAAAAACATCTTTGCAAGGTTTCCTCTGTGGACACTACTGGTCTTTACAGCACTGTTACAAATCTCAAAAAAAGAAAGAAGAATCCTTTGGTCAGGAAAACAAATCTGCCAGAAAACCCACAGGTAAAAAAATGCTTCACTGCAAGCTTGTCCTATGGCTCGTTTACATGCAGTTTTAGATATGATACACTTTGATTTTACTTCCCTTGTTGATGAAATAATACAGATTGCTTAGTAAAAGAACAAGTGCCCCTGCAGGGCTCTTTAGGGTTGATTTGTTCCTTAGATATAGCAAAAAACAGGTTAAGACACGCACGTTGGGAAAGCCAGTATGGGCACGTTTGGTTGTAAGGGAGCACGCAACTATCAAAATAAATTAACTCCATAAACACCATTCTTCCCTCACTGCCTTTACATTTTGTCCCTTTCTTCTATCAAAGGAACAGAACTCTCATGCCTTAATTTCAATTATTTTACATGGTAGAAAGAAACACAGATTTGAATCATGTACCTAAAAATACCTTATTATTAATAATAATGATTCTTATTATTTACTGAGAGATGTCATTGCCCTTTTCATGATTCTTGAAAGAAGAATGATATTTTTGTTCTTCGACCAAACAAGTCAACCTTGTTTGAAATTTTATTTTCAATTATTGTACTAGTAAATTGGTATGTTTTCTCAAAATTTCTAATATTGGTCTTGTTTAAGCATGTGCTAGGATTATTTTTCTAGCTATTCAACTATTCATATTAAATGTTACGTTGCTGAGGCAAAAAAAGCACATGTAGGTGATACTATCATAATTTTCAGCAGTATCTATATATCTGAATTTACATTATGCAGGCTTTTAAAATCTCTGATCTTTAAAAAAAAAAGTTACTTTTCTCTGGAAAGCAATCACTTCCTATAAAGCAGAACTTTCAGAACTCCAAATGTCATATATTATACTGGGGCTTTTATTTCCTTTAAATACCGTTCTATTGGTATACCAACCTAACATTAGTATTTACTAAAATAAATAAAAAATACACACAGTCCTTTTCAGTCTTAGTTTTTCAGACCTTACTTCTTTCTGTTTTCCTGTATAAATTACTTGCTTCTGGAGACAACTGTGAAGATCATTAACGGTAAAAAGTAAAGCATTCTTATTAGAAAAGTCATATCTCGTGGTCTCTACCAGGCTAGAAAGTTAATTTTTCCTTTGTCCAATCCAATACTAGTGGGACACAAGCAATATTAATAGTTGCATTCATCTGAAGGGAAACTGGACAAATTTGTGTAAATAAATCCACCAAGGTTACTAAATCTATTATATGTGGCTCAAGATATCTGAGTCACAAATTGTTAATATATAGGAGAAAACCCAAAGGAAGAATCCGTTTATTTGCCCTGTTCTTATATTCTTCCTTGAGCATCCTATTTTGGCCACTGGACAAGATACTGGGTAAGATGATCTTTGGTCTAACCCTGTATATTGGTTTTCATGCTCTTAATTCTCATATATGGCATTCAGTAGTGGTTTTATGGCAGGCTGACACACATAAATACTACCAGGGCTAGGGATCTTTCTAAACTGTGGTAAGACTTAAAGAATTAAGTTAAACAGCAACTAGGTAAATAGATTTGTTCTCTCTGAATTCACACATCAAAATGTAAAAAATACTGCTTTCAAGAAACTTTTTTGAGCCATTTAGATTGGCTATAGGCTGAAGAAAAAAACTAAAATTGGAGTTTTGGGTGCAAAGATTGAGCCTTTTTATCTTTTCTCATATGCTCTTGTATGTTTTGTTGCAGTGGTCTTTATATTTTAAAAATAATTAATACAAATTACATTATTTAAAAACATCTGAAAAAACAAAAGAGAAAACACTGAGAAGTGAATTTTCTTTGATGTGAAAATGCTGCATCCTACGAAACTGGTGTATATATATCCATAATTCAGGGTAATACCTGTTTGGTCAGCGTACGTGCACTCTACTTTTAGCCAAAGAAGTATCTAATGAGGGATAGTTAAAATATTAAAATTTATGATTATTTCATAGATGGTCATGTGCCAGTAGAGTACATTTAGAATTTGAATCTGTGTGCAGACTTTCAGCCATAAATCTTTGGGAAAGTTATGGTTCATATGGGTTCAACTGTGTGGCCAATTAGACATGCTGCTGTCCCTTCAATACAAGCACACCATTTTGAAAGTAAAATCGGATTTTTCATCTGGACAGCAATGCAATATTTCATACTTGATAGTTTTAAAAATGGGCTCAAGAAAAAAAAACATAGTTTCTTCTCTTGATTCTGTCAATCCTTTTCTCATATAAGAAGAATGATATCAGCTTTAAAAACATCAAATCCAAAACATCAAACTTGTATGAGAAAGACAAAACTAATGAGATGATTTTATTTTATACAGGTAGTATATAATAAAATATTGACACTTGCTGCAATGAAAATTAATTAAATAAATAAATAGATCGGTAATTGGTAATCAGTGGTAGAGAACAAAATATATTTCCTACTGAAATGGAGAAAAAATGCCCAGTCTAAAGGATTTCTTTTGGATCTTCATCATACTTGAAGATTAAAAGGGACTGAAAGAACTAATATTGTCCAGGAAACTGAAGAAACCATCATTAAATACAAATAGAGACAATCTATTGTATCAATACAATCCTATTTTCCCAGTGAGAATACAGCATGTGGAAAAGACTCCTGTGAACTGAGGAAAAATAATTTTGCATTGACTATCTGCATTAGATTTTTTGCAGGAAAGAGGCTGCAGTGGATGCAAAGGTTGCTAATTATTCCACACATAAGTGAGAAGTCTGTAAATCTTGGAGCGCGTTTTGTCCTCTCCTGCATTCAGAACTCCGCCAGTCTCAAAGAGAGTTCTGCAGTCTGCAGCAGTGGGAGGCAGCCTGAGCTGGCAGCTGGCACAGGGGACTTGGATAAAAGCCTAACCCCACTAAGTCAATAGCAAAACTCTCATCGACTTCACTGAGAACTAGAAGTTGGTCTCCAAATTATTATTCTTTGAGGGGTGGGTCACGCTGGCATTACCTCTTGGATCAATTACCAGATCAAAGATCAATTTATAGTATGACATTGGACGTACCACTTCACTTTTTGATGATTTAGTTCTCCATTTCTCAGTTTAATATGTTCTTTCATATCCACCTCAGTGAATTGATTTGAAATTCATAGTTGAGGCAGGTTATGTAAGTGCAACTGTCTAGATCTCATGGGTATTTGCAGTAAGAACTGACTCACCAAGATGTGTACATGCATGCATACCCACATGCACATATAAACCCTTCCTTCGCTGCTTCTTCCTAAAAGACATTATAATTACAGGAATATTTCATTAAGAATATAAAACCTTTCTCCATTCTCAAGTTATTGATTAAAAGCTGATGGAATGTAACTATGGACTTCATTTTTAAAGGGAATAAAAGAAAACTAAGTTTTAGTAAATGAGTAGTTCAATTTGTCTGATATCAATATACAGTTTTCAGGAATGGTGAACAACTATTGTATGTATTTTCTTTTTAAGTGTAGGGTACTGAAATTAGGACTTGGGGAAGGAATCTTGTAGTATAAAATTAAAACAAATGAGCCATATGCTACACTTCATTGTGAGGCACAAAAGGGAACTAAGGAAAATAGAATGGGAAAGCAACAGACAAAGAAAAGCAAGAGAAATAACAAAACTATTCATAAATTCAGAAAAATGCTGAATTCCCTGTTAGCTATGCTATCGATGTAAAGGGTGGATTTCCAATACGGAAATATGCGTTTCTGCTTTGATTCCAGCAGATCCAATCATGCACCCATAATCCTGATTAAGCTGGAAACAAGTCACAGTGATACTCAGACACTAAACGGTATACTTCATGAATAGGAAGCATACGGAAGTTCTTGGTATTTCTCTGGATGGTTTCAGAAAATAAGGTAAGGACATAAACATATACTGTTGTGGTGGCTTCAAAGGGAGTTATTTCTGCTCACAGTTGTCCTGTGTTCCCTGTGGTCCCTTGCTTTGCATTATACATGTAAAGTACAATGTAAACATAGAAAAGTAGATAAGATACAAATAATAGTAACCCTTAATGCAATGACATGCAATTCACAATCTAAAATAATTTTGTCTTTCTATAATATCTTATTAACCTAATAAATTAAAATTGTGTGTATTATCACTATCAATATGCAACACAATCAAAATATATATCCCGATTTCCATTGTAAAAATACACATGTAACACTTTAAAAATACACAATAACTCTTAAAAGAACAAATACCATATAGTTTTGAAATTAAAAGCATTGCCATGCATATCAATTAATTGGATAGCAAACTATATATTCCCCTGCCGAAGAAACTCACAGACATATGGGGCGAGGTCATCCAAAGGAACACGATAAAAGATTAAAAAGGAGGAAAATTCAAAGAGGAAAGCGGCCAATGTTCTTCCCAGCTAGATTCATTGTCTTACATAAGACTACACTAGTGTAACAGGGACCCCTGCAAAGTGTGTCTTCTGTTGTAGCACCAGATTTTTTTTGCTCTTAGAACAGGTCTTTTTTAAGACATTTTTCAAGACCTTTTATAAGTTTTTTTTCCCCCCTCTTTTTACAGGTCTTACCAGAATACCCCATTCTCAGAACAAACTGGCCCAAGCCACAATACATCACTGAATATATATGTTCCAAAACATTACCCATATATGTTGCTAGGTTCACAGAATCCAGAGGTCATTGTGTGTGTAATTACAGGTTAGGATTTATCAGGAACAAGGATGAGAATTCTTTCTTGAGCAATATGTATATATATTATATAATAATCTGTGCAGCACTTTTGGTATTTTGGGTTCACATGTGCAGGTTAACATTTAAGAAACAGCAGATGCAGCAGCAATGAAAGAAGAATGAGAAAAAAAAAGGGGGAATTAGTAACGTGTAATCACTACATTTTCAGAGCACCGGTGCAATTTTAGGACCTGAATTCAAGAGAACAGAACATCTGAAAACAATGGGAACTACAAATGAACAGTAATTCTAAGGAACAACTCAATGAATGTCTGGTTTGCAATGTTTACAGCAATRTTGCTTAACTGTAACTTGTCAAGAACATTAACCTGCTCTAGAATTACCCTGCATTGTTATTTGCACTATAAAAAGCTAAAGGAAAAGGGACTCTTTAAACGGATGGATATTTTTTTCACTTTTAGTAACACTTTGGTCCAGAGAACAGACTAATACTTTACCTTATAAGTAAAAATGGGAAATTACTCTTATAAATAAAATTAATTACATCTATTAATCATCAGAATTCCTTTCACATTTTTTAAGTCTTTATCTTGCATACAATGAATCCCTTGTCTAAACTGACACCAGATCTTTGACACTTACAGTCCAAATCTGAAATTGTCATTGAGAACATAATGTATTGCCAGACTATATGGACAGACCTAGATAATGCACTTCTCTTTCTTGCCTTTTAGCTCTTCACATGTCAGCTGGAATGTCATTTATCTACTGATTTCTTTTCAGAAGTCAGGTAACTGAATCTCAGAAATTCGGAGCTCTTTTTCAAGCTCTGTCCCTTACTTTCTATGTGACTTCAAACATGTCACTTAATCTTTCTTTGATTCCATTTCCGCCTGTAAAAATGGCAGCTGTAAACCATTCCCTTATGTTCCTTCCTTCACAGAGAGATGGCTGCTGTTCTCCAAGCCTTACATATTTGATACTGAAATATGGGCTAACTGTGTTGCCGACCAAGGCTATGTTCATGTAGAAATACCAGTGCTAACTTTAACGTAGGTATCTCAGGTGTGGAAAACAGTCTAATTGTGACAGCATGGAAACAAATCTCCAGGGAAGAACATGTGAGTTGAATTCTACAGTGCTGCAGCTTCACTGCTGTATTCCAGCTAAATTAAACAAAAAATCAAACTGATGAGGCCACTGCATGTATAAAGAAATAGTAAGTGCACAGAGATCAGAAAAAATTGGAATATAATGAATATATTTCCAAGAAGGCTGTAAAAAATATGAGAGACCTAACAGAGCTAGGTTAATGGGCATTACTAGAAACAGAACACTGAAAAGCTCTGCTTAGAAACCGCAGGTGTAATTAATGAGAAAGAAATTACTATGAAGAGGCTGTATTGTCTATTTTCAAGTGGTGAATATTCATCTCTAGCTATCCCTACATCAGAAGAAACAGCAGAAGTTCAAGGAAAGAAAAAATTTACAGGTACATAGATGATCAAAGACTGAAAAGCCTAGGAATATATAGTCCAGAAAAAAAGATAAATGATAAGGAAATGTAATAATCCACACTGCGTAAAAGGTAAATGTAATACTTCTATGCTCCTTGTCATAATGCTAAAAAGGAATAGTGACTAAAACTGAAAGGAGATGAATCTAAAACTGTTTAAAAAGGGAGGAAAAAGTCTAAAAAGCAAATAAACAATAAAACCACCACAATTTTGATAGTTTTAAAAGGAACTCACTGTCAAAAGATATCCTTGAGGCCAGTAATTTGAACAGGGTTAATGCCTTATGATAAATTAGACGGGTACCTTTTTATTTTATTTTTATTTTTTTTAGAAAATCACAATGCTCTAGCACATGCTGATTATTAATTGTTAGAGTTAGGAGGTAAGGTAATTCTATAAGTATTTGCCATAGGGCTTTCTTACCTTCCTCTGAGATACATTAGAAAAAGAAGTCTAAGACTTAAAGACTAGGAAACTCATCTAACATGGTAATTTCTTTACCCTTGATATACAAACAAAAATTCAATAAAAATGTTCTCAAGAAAATCACTGTGCAATTTACATTAAGACAGTGTCATTCTAACACCAAATTAGAGAAGGCAGCTGCACATATGAGTAGAATTTCATTCTAAGGAAAGCTCCAAGGGCAGGGGATAAATTAACTCAGAAGTTACTTCTAGTTCTGCATATTTTACTAATTAAAAGATCTTTGCATACTGCATTTTCACAGCCAATCTGCTAACATTTATTTTTTTCTTCTGATTTTTCTTTCCTTCTGCATCTGACACCACGGCTAATCATCAGAACAAAACTTCAGTCTACATCTGACAGTCATGTAGGCTGATCATATATTGTGCAGCTTATTCTAACAGAACCACCCCCCCTTTCCCTGTTGTTTCACTCTGGCATTTTATCCTTTCTAACCTGAGAACCAACAAACAGGAAGCTGAATTTCATATTTACTTTGGTTGTGGACTCTACCTCCTTACATTTGCCGTAACTACAAAAATGACTGGTTTTCCTTAGTCTTCTCAGCTTGTACAAAAGTATATCAAATGTATCAGAGGGTTTTTGTTATTGTGCTGAAAATTATCATTTCAAATTTTAAAATAAAAGTAAATCCAAAGCAATTATTTATAAATGCATTTTTTTCACACCAACTAAAATTAAATGGCAAATATCTGAAGTAATAAGAATTAAGAACTATGATAGCTTTCAAAATGCTGTTTCCATGGAAAATCCTCATGAAAATCCAATACAAATTCTGATTAAAACCTAACCAAGCTAAACACTGTAGATTAACTAGATTCCAATTAAATGTGACAAATGAATACTTGACAGGTTTCAATTCCAATTCTATTTATGTCAGAATGATCCATTAACACTGAAGATTACATTACCAGAATTTGAACATACAACTGTACCTAAAATATTTAAAATACAAGTGGACTTAAAATCAGATCACAGAAAACTCTCACTCAAATGTTAGATGTTACATATATGAAGGAACAAAAGTACATTCCATCCTGTTCTGTCATTATTTATAGATTAATGTTAGCAAAAATTTCTGGAGGCAGATGACATGCCACTGTTGAAATCTTATTTTTAAAATGTGACAGCAGAATCCAAAAGTCTGTAGAGTATAATTTCCATCACAATGTCACCCACCTTTCAAAGGTCTCAGTTTAAGATTTTATAAAGGAAAAGGAATTCTTGATTACTATATGCAAGTCCTGCCACTGGATTTTTTATGATACTTTTGTTTTCATGCACTTATTCATCGAATAATACATTTTTCTAGCTCTTTGTTTCTATCTATTCTATCTATACCATATTATTTTGAAGGCAAATTGATCTTACCAAACATAAATGACTGTCTTTCAAAAAATCAAAGTAATGTCTAAAATACATCAATTAATAGAATGCAGGGCTACTTCTTGCATTAACTTAAAAGCTTAAACAAACTGTATTTTTGATACCTCTCAAGAACTGAATTCATACAGCTCTTCATCTCCAATCACTTCAGTAAGTGTGGTTAATTTCATTGGCTACAGAATTCATAAAAAAATATGTTCAAGAGTTGCTCTGCAGTTTTTCTGAGATGGTTCATACACACTCTATATTAATGTACTTTCTGAATGTGGAAATTAATCTGTCTAGTACTCTACTACACTGCTATATGTCTAGGGGAATGAACAAATTGTTTAGCTTCATTTTCATTTAGCTTCATTTTCTTAACTACAAAATCTCACTACAAAGCAGATAATAAAATAATCATCCCAATTTAGGAATAATCTCCACAAATCTCCACTTTTCTGATAACAACAATATTACTCTCTCCCCTACTACCCACCCAGAAAAAAGAAAATATAAAAAGATACATTCATACAAACATCTGGGTATAAAATATATACACACACTTATACACACATTTTACCTAATATATCTTATTTTTAGATGGATAATACCATTTTGTTTTTGATCAATTCATATGCATGATTTGAAATAGTCATTTGCTTTTGGAATAGACATTATAAGCAAATGCAGACTGCTGTAGCTTTTCTTCAGTCATATATACTAGAATTGGCATTATCTTATCATGGAGAATAATATATTTTATTGGGTCAACATGTCTATTTCAGGAAAGACAAAAAATGAAGAACAATTATCCACTGCTGTAATCTCTGAAAAAAGCTAAACATGTACTTAGCCAAACTAATTCATTCATTCTGTACCAGAAAATACACCACCCTTCTTACATATACCCCCTTATTCCAGTTGGATTAACAAACCCATTATTTCTTTGTTTATCAGAAATTTGTACACTTTGACATACAATAATCTATTTTATTGTTTATGGGCAAATCAAAAGACAATGAAGTCAATGCCTGACTTCATCAGACTTTAGATGAAGGCCAATAAGTGGAGGGCAGTAAATCATTCAGGGTTCATGAAATACATTTCAAATTGAAAATATTTTTAAATTTTCTAAATAATTTTTGATACAAAGGAAAACAAAAATTAAGATTTAAATTACCACAATTTTGTAATTGCTGAAGAATCACTCATACAATGAACACGGATTCAGTTTTCCCCTTCTATATAAATAAACTCTGAATTTAAAGGAGATGTTATAAAAGTATTGTGCTTAATAAAATGTGGAAAAAAAGGAAATTAATGTTCCTCTTTTCTAAATAATGAAGTATTGAATTGACACTCAGTGTTATTTTGAAAACAGTTAGTGTAACATTTTGGGGAGAAAGGGAATTCTGTAGTGTGGGGATTTAAAATACTACTATCTTTTTACTGATGCTGCACATATTACATTCTGGGAAATTTCCTAAGTAGTTGTTGAACCAAAAAAGGCAGAAAAAGAAAATACATGTCCATTATAGTCCTTTATCTAAAAAGAGAACTATGAAATTTAATTAAATTACCATTTTCCCRGCCATCTACTGGAATTTTTTTTCAATGTTTTAATTATTTCCGCAGTATAGTTTTAAAATCATGCAAAGAAAAGAAAGTGCTTGTTTTATTAGGAAAGTTATGTTCCATTATTTTGTATATCTTCATTTTAACAAACTTTAAAATAAAATAATTACAATTTAAACTATTTAAGATATTTATTTATTTTTTGGACTGACCTTTCCAAAACTCTACTTAGTATCACTTGCTAGTGTGATTATGTGTGTGAATGTCGTGTTTGCCCCTACCATTTTCCATATGCTCTGCCTCACCAACACTGCCATCCGGCGTAGTCCTTTCGTAGTTGTCCTCTGGGAGTGGAAGGGCACCCAGTCTTGGCCCTGATGAACTCTTACTGCTTGGTGTTTCTGACTCCTCCAGACCGCTGTCATAGCAACTCTGCAATGACCCTTGATGTGGGTCCTGAGGCTGACTCACAACAGAAAACGTCACTCTACGAAATGGCTGCAAGAGAAAAGATTCTGAATGTCACTGAGAAGTTCGCTCTTTGAACAACTGATTCTCAAAACACGACTTAAGCAAACTAATATCTTAACATTTACTGATTAAACAATTTTGTCTAAATTAAAGCAAACAATAAGTACAGTCCTTAAAAGACTTCTGTAGGGAAAGCCTATGGATTTTTAGTGTGCGATGCAGGCCAGAACCTTCACACAGTTTTGCATTAGTCTCCTTTAAAATAACTGCATCAGCTAATAAAGATTTTTTTTGTATTTATAAATTCTGCATAGTTTCTGTTTTGCTCAATAGTAATAATTTGAATGGAGTTTATACCAGACTGCATAAAGGTACTGGACAATGTGTGCCGGTGTATGTTCAGGACTGTGTGGGCGGGCATAAATGCTCACCTGTAAACTATATTGTGGCTATTAACAACATAGCAACACACCCATAAGCTTTTTTTAAAATCAGTTCCTGTGGTTTTGGAAGCTAGTTGACATGAGAAGGGAGAGGAAAAGAAGTGTTCAGTCTCTTAGGTCTTTTGCTGTAAAATTCAGTGCCTGGAGATAGGGTGTGTTGCCAGCTGACTTAATAAAACCTTTGAAGTATTGCAAGCACAGCTGACACCACGTTTCCACTGGGACTGTACAAACATAGATTGTTACAGATTTGTATTCATTCAAAATGACAGATATTACTGTTGCTCTAAAAGTTTACAGACTGAACTCTGACATCCATGTGTATTCCAGGAAATGGGAGAGTTCTATCCTCACATTTCCAAGGACACTGAAGGCAGGCCAGGGTTCTCAGTAAAAAACTAAGGGGTTTTCCTATGATTTAAACTACACCCGAGTGAAATAATTTACTGTTAAAAAATTGCCTTTTCTTTATTTGGCTCTGACCAAGCTCTGCAACGCTAGAAAACCACAGAAAAGTATCTGATGTTCTAATAAAGAACCTACTTTTACCGGGTAGTCTTGGGCGTCCAAATACATGTATACAGCTGCATGTATATGCATGTGTGTGTGTAGATATACACATATTCGATCCAGAAAGCACCTTCTAAAACAAACACCGACAGATTCATTTTATAAGACACTATGCAGACTTTGCTATGTTTAAAACGTGAGGTCCGAGAGCACTGCCCACCTCCAGTTTCAGATGTGTTTCCAGCCCAATGTTGGAATGCAACATAGGTACACATCACCCTGCATTGGCATCTCTGGTAACTAAAGGGTGGAACCGTGTACACAGACCAGCAGGGAGGAAACTCTCTCATAATTTAAACTACAAACTTACACAAGTCCCAAAAAACAGAAGTCCACATTAGGCCTATGAGTAGAGAGTGGAGTTTCAGTTAGAATTAATATTTTTTAAAAATGTTTTGAAAATGTAAAGTAATATTCAGTGCTGATGATAAACCAGCAAGTAGGACTACATATATAACACTAAGGCCTCCTGGCAGAAGTAAATCAGAAGTTTATAAATGTGAGTGTTGTTATAAATATGAGAACATTCTAAGCTAAGTCATGGTATTCTCATGGTGAGTCTTTGACCTTTTAAGGTTTGCTTCTATTCTTTAGCTGCAAAGTGCTTTTGTACCAATTTAATTTAGAGCTATTTTATACTATATCAAGTGCAAGGAGAATAGAAGAACAAAACAAAAGAATAGAGACCACAAATAACGCCTTTCCACATTAAAAATAATTTAGAGTTGCTGCCTTTATCACTAAAGTCTGGAAATAACAGAATGTGTACAGGGGGATTAGAGCTCATATGTTAAAACCTAGATCTACAATGTACAATTTGAATAACTTTTCCCCATAGGTACTCAGCAATACCATCCCCTTTCAGGGGTATTCAGAAGGAATCAGTTTGCTGAACTGCACAAGAATTCTAAAACTTTTCCTATTGGTTTTAAACCATGAAAGGAGGATAAAGTCCTTTTGCAGTAGTTTCTCCTGCAAAATGTCTGTGAAATTTGTATTTTATTTTCACATTTCAATAAAAAATTTTGTATTGTTTTATTAATAATTTACATATACATTAATTCCCTCAGAAATAACTAAGTGAATGTGAAGAAAAGGTAAAGTGCCTTCATCTAAGATTATCTATGATTTCAGAGGTGAGTAACCAGTATTCTTTTGTAATGTCTTTTTTTTAATTATGGAAGCAGTCATTTCCCTTCAGTGTTTTCTTCTCACAACTGAACTTCTAAGTATATAGAAAGATCCCAAATGAAGACAACACTTCATATCTTGTAAACAGGCTCTGTTGTTTCCTTCTAATATGACTGTTTTCAGATCACATAAGAATACTTGCGAGTACAAGGTAAGGGTACACACGTCCCATAAAGTTCGTTATTCTCATTACACTGACAGAACTCACAGACTATTTCCACTGTCCTGGCATTGATGTTATATTCATTTCTTCATAGTACTACCATGTCAGGTGACCAGCTACCACATGTGACAACATTAAAGATGACATGTTTATATGGAAAATACAGATGCACTGTTTACTGAGTATGCCCAAGTTGCTAGCACAATCCAAATTGTACATCTATATTCAGAGAACAGCTCAAGGAACTGTCTAAAGACAGAGGAAAAGGATTTCTCTTCACCCACACTTAACTCATTTGTGCAATGCCCAGACAGATCCTAAGATCAAGTTTTTTCTACTATAAGTAGTGCTGTTGACAGAACTTTCTAGCCTGCCTTATAGAGATACATAAGAATGAAAACCTTAAAATGTTTTCATGCTTTACAATTTACACCTCGCAAGTCTGGTTCTAGTGAACTATAGCTCCTGTACTGAAGTTGAGCTGTTCTGTCGAAGGAAAGGCAGCTTTCATTACGAGAACAATTCATTGTTTAAAATACTCCATTCACTTATACTCATTCTTAGTTATCGAGTAAGACTGACATTCAAACCGAACTGAAAAATAAGGAGTAGTTGGTTACTATTTGCATATTCACTAATGATCATAGGATCATAGGGTCACAGGAAAATTAAGATTGGAAGGGACCTGAGGTCTCTAGTGCAATCTCCTATGCAAAGTTTTGTGGTCAGAGCAGGTTCCTCAAGGTATGGATCCAGTTGGGTCTTGAAAACCTCCAAGGATGGAGACTGAACAGACTTTCTGGGTAGCCTGTTCCACAACCTGACTGTCCTCATGGGAAAAGGCTTCTCCTTTGGATGCTCCATCTCCTCTCCTGTTTCATTTTATGCCCCTCATCCTCTTATCACACACCACTGTGAAAAGTCTGGCTCTGTCTTCTTGATGACCTGCCCACAGATACTCCCAAAAGCAGTCTCTTCACCAGGCTGAACAAGCCCAGCTCCCTCAGCCGCTTCTCACAGAGCAAGTGCCCCTKACTACTTTGGGGGCCCCCCACCTCAGCATGCTCCAGTTTGACAATGCCTTTCTTGTATCCGAGGACCCAAATCTAGTAGACACAGTATTCTGGAAACTGTCTCTCAAGTTCTGAAGAGATGGGCATAATCTTTCCTCTCAACCTACTGCCTGTGCTATTAGTACAGCCCAAGAGGCTGTTGGCCTTCTTGGATGCCAGGGCACACTGCTGGCTCATGCCCAGCTTGCCATCTACCAATACCCTCTGGACATTTTCAGCAAAGCTGCTCCCCAGCCAGTCAGGCCCCAGCCTGTGTTGTTGCAGGGGGTTCTTGCTTCTCAGGTGCAGGACATGGCATTTGTTGTTGAATTTCATCAAGTTCCTCTCGGCCCATTCTTCCAGCCTGTCAATATCCTTCTGAATGGCTGCTCTGCCCTCAAACGTTTTGACTGTTCCCCAAAACTGGTGTCATTGCAAACCTAATGAGCATGCATTCCATCACCTCCTCCAGGTCACTGATAAGGATGTTCAAGAGGACAGGTCCCAAGAGAGATCCCTATGGTAACTCCACTTGTTACTGGCCTCCAGGTAGAGTACACCCCCTTAACCACTACCCTCTGAGMCCAACCTTCCAACTGTTTTTTTTACACGGGTACTTGCCCATCCATCCAGGTGGTAACATCTTAGATACAAGATGCTGTCCTTAAAGACCTCACAGCTTTCCTGAGCTCCTTTGCTCCTCAGAGCTGCCTCCTCCTATATGATCCTACCTACCATTTCCTTGAATAAGCTGAAATCGACTCTCCTAAAGTCCAGGGTCTGCACACTGCTACTTGTCTTCCTCATGTCACTCAGAACCTTGAACTCCACTATTTCCTGGGCACTCCAGCCAAAGCTGCCATGGATTATCACAACCCCAATTGTTTGTGAATAGCAGRTCCAGCTGTACATCACTGCTGGTTGGCCCATTCACTACCTGTATCCAGAATTAATCCCTGACACCCTCCAGAAATCTGGTTTGCTTGTGTCCCATCATGTTGCCCTTCCAGAAGACCTCAGAGAAGTGCAAGACCTTCATGAGAATCAGGGTCTGTGATCCAGAGACTTCCCTGAGTTTTTTAAAGAAGGCTTCACCCACTTGTTCACCCTGATCAGGTGGTCTGTAACAAAATCCCACTGCAATGGGGCCTGCTTTCCAGGCTCACCTCTGTTCCTGACCCACAAATTCTCAACCTGTCCATCCTACAGAAGAGCTATATATATCTGAGCTGCTCCTTGACCTCCCTATTTCCTCTTCCTCATCTTCTCTGCCTTTCTTTCCTGAAAAGCTTGTATCTATCCATTGCAGCAAACTAGTCATGTGAGCTGTCCCACCACATCTCAGCAATTCCAATAATGTTGCAGTTCTGTGACCACGCACAGAGCTACTGTCCCTCCTGCTTATTTCCCAGGCTGCATGCGTATGTGTACGTACCTATGTGTATACACACATACACATATGTCGAGGTGGCCCATCTTCTGCCCTGTTTTATTATTCTAGAGATCTCTCTTGTACCCATCACCTTGCACTCTTTGCTATCCACCACTTGGGCCCCTGTCCACCACTTCCTTATTTGACTGTGGGTTGTAATTTCCCTCCTTGGCCATTCCTAGTTAAGAACTCTCCTCACCAGGTTGACCAGTGTTCTGGCAAAGATTCCAGGTTCTGTCAGGAGGATCTTGTCTCCCTCAGCAGTCCTCAGTCCTCAGAAAGAGGGTCCTATGGTCATATGACCAGGTGCTTGTCTTCTTTTTCCCAAGCCTTTCACTGTCAGGATTGATAAGACACCTCCTGGGCCCCCATGCCCTTCAGTCTCTCCCCTCAGAGCCATGTAGTTAGTCTTGATATGGTTGACACTTCCCCTGGCAGTACCCCTGGTCTGAGGACTGGAGAGAGAGAAGACTTGGCAGTCTCTCCATCCTGGATCTCAGCACCTAGCAAGAATAAAACCTCCCTAGAGAGCAGGTCAGGTCAGCAGATGGGACGTCCATCACCTGCAGAAGGGAGTCTTTCACTGCTAACACTTGCAATTTCCTCTTGGTGCTGGTATGTGGTTGATGCTCAGCCTCCTCAGACGGTTTCCACCCCATTGTCTGCTACCAGGGCACTGAACCTCTTCTGCAGTTACAGATCTGCAGGTGAAGGAGGAGTCTGTCTCATGCTGCAAGAAGTCACAAGCCTCCAGTGTTCCTCACCTTGGAAGTCTCTCCAATGAGCATAGTCTCTGGTTGGTCCTCCTTCTGTGCAGTCAGAGGTACAGGCTCTATGGGTGGTATGTGGGTGGAAGAAATAATACTAAAGCACTAATACTAATATATTAATACTAATACTAAATAGTATTTAGTGAAAATAGGTATATATGCTTGGAGTGGAAGAAATCTGCTTTCAATTAAAATAGCTGTGTATATACAGAATATCCATATACTTGTTTTTGACAGGAAATTTTGCTGTATTTTGCTTTAGAAAATGTTTTAATTTAAATCATGCAGCTATCTTTAAAAAGGTACAGTAAAATGTATTGTTGTGAAATCACACAGACAAGCAAGAATAACTTGTATATTCTCCCCCATATTAAACACTTAAGCATAAAAATGGCATACTAGTAGGTAAATAAATGACACATATACATTTCAGAAAAGAACTGGAATGAATTTAACATGGTATATTTGGGTGCAAGACCACCAATTCCTATAGAGTTTACTGAAATTCCATTTTAAGATGCTTACCTATTACTGAATATTGTTGCTAGCTAATGTTTATATTAAGATGTATCCTAAACTTCTATTTAGGGATCTGTCTTGACTAGAGTTCAAGATATGACACTATCACATTATAACTAATACTGACTACTCAAAAACTAATTTTTAAATCCTTGTTTAGGTCAGTACTTAGGCTGTGAACTGTTTGATGGACCAAAATTTCATGCAGTGAGATCCTGTATGCTATAATCATGTGGCAACTACCACTAAATTGTGGACTGATGAAGTTTTGCAAACTTTGTGAACCTGCCATAATTTGGGTTCATTTAGACCCTGTCCCATAGGTTATCCTGAATATCACAGAAGGTGTCAAATAAGCAATTAGCTGCAAGAGATACTGTGACAAGTTCAGAAAAGATACAAATTCAGGAAGTGATTCTCAGAATTTTGCACAGACTGCTATGTTTTCCTCTTAGCAAACTTTCAATAGGAAACATTATTAAAAACTCCATTTAAAAGGCCTCACAGATCTGATAGCTGTACAATAACCTGCTAACTCTCAGACTACCAGCAATCCACAGACCTCAGTTTAGCAAACTCTGTTTAAAAGATGCTAAGGACCTTTGGGTACGGTTTACCTATGCAGTAGTGAAAGTAATGCCCTATAACTCAGAGCTAAGCTCAGTGCAACCTAGCCTTAAAATACGAACATCCTGCTCCTTATTCAGCTTCTCCTTGGAAAGCCATACCTCCAGCTCTAACCACGGATAACTGGAGAGTACGACACTTAGGGAAAACTCAAGGGTGGGGTGCAAAGCCTGTATTTCATGATTACCACACCCCTACATATTGGTCCTACTTACAAAGTATTCCAAAATACCAATTTGGAACAACCTCTTTGAAATTTCTCATTAGGATTTAATCTGAAGAGACAAATATTACCACCCACTCCTCAAGTTCTGCTTAAAGGTTTTTAAGGTTTTATTCAATAAGGGTGATGAATCAATGCCACCTATTTTCTAGATATGATCACCTGCTTGGGGTCTTCTTGTGGAAAAGACACATTGCACCATGAACACTCTGCATCATCTGGAATTATTACAAGAACCAGAGCAATGCAACTTAAACCAGGAGTTAAAAGAAATTATCAAGGATTTAAACCTTTCTGGTCCCTTTCACATCTGCTTTTTGGGAAATCAGTTACAAGTAGATCACAAGTAGAGAATACCTGGTTATCACGTCTGCAGTTACTACAAGAACAAAAGTAATTCTATTTAAAATAAGTTTCATAAAGAAGTATCAAGGATTTGGAACTCTCTAGTTCCCTTTTCATATTCTTTTCAGGAATTAGGCCCTAGCTAGAAGGCACATAGAGAAGAAAGCAAGGCTATCTTATGGATGTCTTAAAATCCCTTGGAATGTTATTATTTATGCCATAAACTAAAATAAATTTGATAGGCCTTTAGTGAGTTATTAATAAATGAGTTTTAAAACAGATTCAGGTGCTCATCTTGCTGTTTTTCTCAAGTGCTGGTCTGAGTTAGAATTATCTGACACAAAACTAACACACATAATATTCAGTTCAGTAGAGCCAATTCAGCCCATTCTACAGAATATAAATGAGTATAATGCCAGCAAAATCCTTTCCCAAAGAATGGTGTGCATGTTAATTGTTATTCTGCAGCATTTATTATACTTCTATTGCCAGTACAGATATCAGAATTTGAACTGTATATTGCATTACTTCTGAGAACCAGATCTTCTCAGTTAAATGTACTGTAAATTTTGAATGCATCATGCCTCGTGGAATAACATCATGGGCTGTGCTTTGCTGATAAAAAGAAATAGACCTTGATGATAATATATGTTTGCTATCAACATAGTTAAGGAACACTGTAGTTTTGATAAATTTAATGGATTTTAAAAATAGACAATTTTGGATATCCATATTGTGGTTTACCATATCCTTTCTGACAAACAGAAACTATATGCAAAACCCCTTACACTTTAGACAGTATAATCTGGTTAACATAGAAATAGCCATAATAGATCTATCAGTTATAAGAGATAGTGGGGTTTTATATACTTTGAAAATTGAGACTAGAGTTTAATTATGGTACCTATTTTCTACACCCAGAAAATGATGACATCTTAGAGATAAGGTTGATGAAAACACAAACATATAGGATTGTTATAAAATGCCACTAAGAAGAAAGGCAATGATCTGTAATATATATGTAACTTATAGCAGTCCTTTAATTATTAATAACATGAGCATTTAAATGTTAAACATTCCAAAACCAGATTTAATTCTTATCAAGAAAGTTATGAGCACTGAAATGTTGATACATAATAAATGCCATTTGTAGATCAGTTGCTATGAATGCACAAACCATAAATAAGAACTTTTTTTCATGTAGCCTAAWCTTCATTTAGATGCTAGTCTGTACAATATTTGAGGTTTTAAAGGAAAACTGCATATAAATGGGAGATGCTGGAGGGAGGGAGGATGGATATCAGGATTAAGATTTCAGAAAGGTTAGCGGTAAAATGTTGGTTATCTCAAACATTTAYTGCAATGCCAGACATGAAGATATGATCCCCACGTTAACAAGGAGAAGCAGACCACCTCCTTAATGCTGTGTTTCCATTGATACAACTACATCAGTACTACTGACAAGAGAAATTTACAAGTGCTGGCAAAAYCTGGCACATACCCGTATGGGGAGGGAAGAGGGTTATGTTTGGCTGGATCCATTTCCGGTGCCCAACACTTAACACAGCTCCATCTGCTAGCACTGTGAAGTAACAGGGCAGAGCTGCTTTTACCCAGATAAACCCACTAGCTGTTCTTCTCTTTCCCAGCAAAACAGCAATCCTAAATCTTTACTAGTCCCACAGCAGACCTTAGTAGGTCTAGCCTTTACTAGGTCCACAACAAATGCCGTGTTATAGAAATGTCAAAGGTCTGATAATTCTTTCTCTCTGTAAGTGGAGATCACACGTTCTGATGTGGAATTATTCCCAATTGTATCTGATCAAAGAGATGATCAGATCATGAAGAAAAGATATTCCACCCCAAAGGTAAATCACCATTTCTGTCTTTTTTCAACTGCATTTCATGAACCAGATATTTTCTTTTTCTTTCTCCAGTAGAAAAAAAAAATCACTGCAGTGCCAAAGATAAGTATATATTACAGTCTGTACTTATTAAGCCATATTAACTTATTCTGTGGCACAGTGCCTATCCTAGCCTGCATTTACTAATTGTTCCCTATCTAAGCAAGAAAGTTAAACCACAATGCACTTTCAAATCATGGAGAACCCTAATTTCAGTGGTTGGCATCAGGGACATGCTGTGGATAGACCAGATGAGAAGGAATATATCCACATAGCTCCATGAGGCATGAACTTAACACTTTTTCTCCACTCTGAGACAGATTTTCCTTCCATTTTCTAAAATTTCCAGTTTTCCACTATATTTCTGGATACATCCCATTATTTATAGATGATATTCTTTTCTGGTTTCTGCACAAGAATTGTTATCAACTTTGTAAATACTGTTGGTTCAAATCCTGGTTTACCTGAATTATAATGGTGGGGTGGAAGAATGAATCCTTTCTATGTTTAATTGAGAGCTAGGGTTGCACTCACCAACTCTTTTTCAGCAAGTTACTGAGCACTACTGATTCAGGATACAGAGTGGTTGAACTAAAGTGTAACAGGGAAGCATTGGCAATTTTCTCTCTTTAATTACTTGGCACTTGAATAAAAATAGTACGATACTATTATTCCTTCCTGCTGTCACAACACCTATATCTCAACAGCATCTGGATTTTGAAAACATTTTAAACAACTGTATAATGTGATCCAAGAAGCAACTGAACATGTTGAAAAACAGAAAAAATAAGCCCAATCTGAGCACCATGATAAAACAACCTATACTGTTTTAAATGTTTCTACTAATTTATTTATCTTTCACTTGCACATTACCCCAAATCCTGGAAGTTCAGCAGCTACGGTTCTTTATTTTCCCTGACTGTTGTATCAGATTACTTCACACTTTGAGGACATCGGATGTTTTGGGCTATTCACCAGGATTTAAGCAGGCAAAAGATCCATGTAGCTCAGATTTTTCACAGAATCACAGGGACCTCTGGAGATCATCTAGTCCAACTCCCCTAGTCCGAGCAGGATCAGGTACAGCAGGCTGCTGAGCGCCATGCCCAGCCAGGTTTTAARTATCTCCAGGAATGGAAACTCCACAACCTCCCTGGACAACCTGTTCCAGTGTTTGATCACCCTTACAGTATTTTTTTTCTTACATTTAAACAGAATTTTCTGTATTTCAGTTTGTGCCCAAGCAGAAAAAGCACAGGTGATGAGTCAAAGCTAAATAATATTACAATTCCTGTTAGCTTCAGAGAGTCAATCAATGTCAAATTGCTTGTAAGACTAAAATAACAACTGAGATGTGTATAGCGTAGATCTGAGAAACAGGCAGAAGAGTTACATCAACTCATCACATAAATTCAAAGTGTTTCTTTAGGCACTTGAGTTTTGATAAAACATGTCATTATCCTTTTCTTTCTATTCATTCTTAATTGCTAGAAGCTTGTTGAAAGAAAACAAAATATTAATGAACAATTACTATTCTGCATGAATAGATTCAACCCACACAGTTCTTTTCCCCCTTTCAAATCACACATTTCTACTGTTCTAAGTTTCTATCATTGTACTTAATATAAAATTGGCAGGAAATTAAATTAAACAAGCATTATTTTTCAGTGAGAAGACTGAAACACCTGAGACAAGTATTACAACAGGAAGGGAAAAGAGGAGAAACATGCTGAAAAGAACAACCACCCCTTTTCTTTTAACAATTGAAAATTTCAAACAGAAGTCGAATAAAATTAAAAATATTCTGATACAACAGCTCCATACCATGCATCACCTGTGACAAACTGAGATTGGCTCAGGTATCAGATAAGAATTCTACAAGCTGTCCATCATTATTCCCTTTCTATTGCTAGTACTTTTATGAATTTGTGTTGTAACAGCAGGTAGGCTCCTGATCATGAACCAGAAGCTTATTTTGTTTGTTCTGTATAAATATTAAATAGAAAACCACTAATATATGCTTGCCTATGCCCAAGGCTAAATTTTAGATTCAATATAAAGGAAAAATATTTCATAATATACTTTACATTATGGGCATCCTTATTGTAACATTCAAATGCACATTATTCCTTTTAAGTTCAGTGCTTTTCTCAAATATCCTCTCTTCCCTGTCATCTGCATTTGTCTTTCCGATTCATAACAATGATTTCTAAGCAGCCCGAAACCCTTTTCATTCACAGAGCTATGTCCATTAGATAGATTCTTAAYAACCCTCTTCTCTGTTACAAGTAAACAAACAAAAGAGGTACCTATTATTTCCATGAATATCACCACAGAAAACAGCAGTAATATGAAAAGCATCTCTCTCTCAAAGATACATTACTCTTTTAAGATGGAATCTTCATAGCAAAATGTAACACAAACATTTATTTAAAAAAATTAAACAAGACCTACAAGGCTTTTGAACAAAGTCAATATTCCTAACATTTCACAAGGACTTTTCTTCATAGCTATTGAAAGATAACCATATAGAAACCAAAAATAAATGAGAATCTGTGGCAGACATGGTCTGTTGTACTTTCTTCTCTGCTCATAAAGATATATTTATTATAAAATTATTACTTCAGCATCTCATTGTTTGAGAATTATAAAACCAAGCACCTATGATCCTGAAGTGTTCTCTTATTCTTCGATTACAATAAAGAAATGGAAGAAGTAGCACTCTGTTTTCCCAAGAACAATTATAATGAGAAATAAGGTTTTTATCACATTTCCTCTATTTTCTGAAAAAAACTGTCCTAAATCTTTAATGTAGACTAAGCACTACTTCAGTGAATCTAGTGTTTGTCCCTAAACTCTTTACATTAGGTTCCAGTATACTTTCCAATTCTTTCTAATGATTTTCATTAAAAACTTCTGAATAATTTTTTGTCTGACAAAAATGCATTGCTAAGGTGCTGAAACAGTATTCACTTAGCTAAATGTCATTCCAGTATCTCATACTGCTCACTATTTTCATCTTCATAACAGCTAACATTTTCTTCACTTCTGAACTTTTCTGGGACCAGATGTTTTTTATTTTCTTGAGATATTTGGGAAGGCTGGTTTTCCTGGAGATTTTTGTGTATTTTTTTTTCTTTTCTTTTTCAGCCCAAATTTTCTGCCCAAAGCTAGTTAAGGAACATCAGTTCATGTAGGTAGCTAGGTCTGTTACTTCCTCCCACTTCCTCCCAGTATACAGGTATGAAATTTTTATCTTGTCTATTTGCTACAGTATTTCAGGGTCTTCTAAAGCTTCTCACTGGCTCAAATAATAGTATTCTGAAGAGAAGAAAACTACTTCATTTCCATCCTTATTCATTATTAATTATGCAATATATTAAACGCTGCTCCCATTGCTAATCAATGCAATACTACCAAATTCTTTCTGTGTTCACAACTAGCCAATCAGTTCTACTCTGCCCCCTACTCGACCTCTTTTTACTTTACTACCAGGCTGTTACCTGGCTCCACATTGTAAGATATACTCTCAGCTGCCTGTCCCGAGACTTCACCATCCTTAAAAATTATACAGCCTTAACTTTTTCCACTTCAATACATGAAGGGAAAAAAAAAAAAAAAAGAGTAATCCTATTAAAACAGGGCCGGGTCTGCTAACTTCTTCTATCATGATAGAGAGGTTTCCACTGAAAAGAGAGTTCCAAACAAATTCAGTTGTTTAGACAGATAAACGAGATGATTGTGGAATACTCTTCTCATGAACTGGTGAATTATATACTACAGTGAGTAACATGTAGACATTCACAATGTCCAAGCAGTAGTAAGCATTTTCCGTGGCTTGGAGTAATTCTCCTGTTTTTAGAAAACATCCTGCCAGTTCAAACCCCCAGAAACTTGGGTTGAGTTCCTCAGCAGAATTAAATTTGCAAAGTCACAGTTATCATTTTGCAAAGAGTATTATAAGAATCAAGCTATGACCAGTCTGAGTAGGGAAACTATTTCTCTTGAATCTGGAACATTATTCTTAAAATAATTTAAGATTCAGATAGCCTTTAACCTAGTTATCAGGCACTAAAAACCCCTGAAAGGGGAGGTCTAAGTTCAGAGGCCTGCTTCCAAAATCATTTACACAAAACTGCCCTTAGAGAAAGGAAGAGACCAGAAACACTGTCCACACACATTTTCATAGGCTACAGAATAATGATCCTTTTGTTGTCTGTAGTCCAAGTGGATTGAAGAGCGATATGATAAACACAGTGAACCTATTTAAGCATTACTGACATACACCATTTGAGGTTCTGGCACACCATTCTATTTTATGCATATTAAAAAAAAGAGATTGTTGTAGAACTACAGAATAGTGCATGATCAGTTTAAACTGTCATATTCTATATAGTATTTTAGGCAAGTAAAGTAAATCCCAATAAAACACACAGAGTATAGCAATTGGCCTCAGCACCCACTGTTTCATCCTACAGATCCATTCCTATTGTGCCATTCTACTTGCTAATGAAGACACAGCCATTTAAATGTTGCTTTCTCTATGTTTTGTTTCCTTGCACCAGTGGAGGCTTGGGCCTGGCAAGGCATCTATCTATGGAAATTCTTTTCTCCCTACAGAAGACCATTGAAATCACAGGTCCAAATAGTTAAAGTATATGTGAACCTTTCAAGCACTAATATTTAACAAAGCGCCGATGCCTTTCAGGACATAACTTCTTTTAAGTAATGAAGAATATTACTGCTGCTAAGATTGGATGAAACATTTTGAATACTTTTCTACTAGACCACAGCGTTCTATATAGGATTCATTAGACAGACTGGGAAAAAATAACCATCAATAAAGATCTGAATTATTAATAGATATATTGCATTAAAGTGGATCTCTCTGGTTCTTAAGTCTCACCTTTTGATTGACTTTAACTGCTGCCATTATTGAAAAGTTTAATTATTAATATTATTGAGAATGTTTTCTTTTTAGTGTCTGTTCACAAAAAGAGATTCTGATCCAATATGAACAGTGGGATTCATAGCATCTATGGATCAGATTCTATATGTATATAAGAAAGAAACCAGGCACTTCATGTCTAAAAGGGCAGGTATGTAGAAACAGACATAGACATAAAGATATAGGTAAATATCCTGTAGACATGACGGGTCTATATTAATCAATGAACTCTGTAGGAGATTAGGAATAAGGGTTTTTTTGTTGGCTACCCAAACTGTATCAATGACTACATATTTCCTGTTCTCAGCCAAAATCAATACTTGATAGTATTCTTATGCATCATGTAGTCCTCAATATTTCTATACTGCTCATTTGTCTAGGTTGTGCAAAATATTCTCTAAGCTTAAATACATCAAATTTTAAAGTTAATGATTTTAAAGCATTGACTTAAGGGTTGACACATTTTGTCTAACTTCACCAATTTAAAACTTAGGCATAAAATCTAACATAGTCAGCTAGGCTTCTCTACAAGCAGTGGAAGGACAGAACTATGGAAATTTATTCCACTTAGGAAGATATTTTAACAGAAAAGAAATATTCTTCACTGAATATTGAGGAGTTTAGATTAGCTATATAACTTTTAGTTGACTAAAGTTAGATAAAACTAATGCTATTCTTGGTAATCATTGTAGCTATGTAGGTTACAAAGATAAACATGCCATAGGGTACAAAATACAAGGCCTTTAAAAGGGAAAATCGCTAGTTTTATTTAGAAATTAAATATTAGAATAATACTATAGAACTGATGGAAAAAAGAAGCACGAATGAACATAAAAATACAAGTTGTTGCATTATTTCATTTTAATCAGGCTTGTATGCACTTTCTTTGTGACAAGTAGGTTGTTGGAAGAAATATTTTTAAAAGAGGTAATTGAAGAGGTAAATGATAAAAAGGTAGTTACAGGCAAAATAATAGATGTGGTCCATGTCCAGGACTATCCTCCAAGGCTAATTATTTAGACAGCCACCCTACATAACTGAAAAACATACTAGATTTTTTGCCTTTTTTTTTTTCACATTTCATAGTGAAAAACCTTTAAAAATGTAACTCTACTACAAGCTTAGAATATACTTTTTGTTCTATTGTGGGAAAATATCTGAAGTGCAGTAGTTTGCAAAATAATATAGAATCTGATAGGTAGTTTAAAATACAAATTAAATGGGATACTTAGGTAACAATAAGCTAATTACTGCAAGAATGTTCCAAATCCATAAACAAGAATATATTTTTCAAAAGAATATGCATATAAATTAGAAACCTATTTTCCTGTTGATATTAGTGCTTATTTCCTACTATGGCCATCTGCAATGCTATGCCTGTTCCTTTAGGTTAAAAGTCACTTTATAATTGCCAGTGATGTCACTTTGAAGTGAATTACTTAAGTGTGAGAGCTGTTGAAATGTGAAACTATTACTTTACACTTGGCTTAAAATGTCAGTAATTATTTGAGAATGTAGCTAATATAGAAAAGTGCTTGAATATACAGCCTTATAAGAACTGCTGAAATATCTTTCTGTGGAATCAACTGAAACCCTCAATCTGCTATATAATTATTACATAATGAGAGAACAACACACTTTTTTTTCCAAGAGGCTAGTGGTGAAATTCCATGAAAACAAATTTTAACTCATGTTTTCTAATAAAAATAATTCTTACATGTGTTTGTCCATACACACTCCAGCCAAATAATAATAAAACATAGACTTTTTAGAAAGACTATCAGATTGCCTGGAATGGTGGGACTCTGCTAAATTCTTGGATATACATACTTTTGTTATCCTAGGACTAGGTTTCCACATGTGCAATTTCATTTTACATTCCAAATCAAAACCACTTTTATCTGTCACCTCAAATTTGGACCCCAAAAGTGAAAGACACCTTTTAAAAAAACACTTGTAAGATTCTCATACACTTTAAAATATTATTAAAGAAATTGTGTATCTGAAGAAAAAACTAATTACTATGCATAAAATTCTGCAAAGTATAAACAGAAAAGCATGGTTCATAAGAAAAGTAGGTTAAACTCCAAGTTGAAGCGTTCACAGTTAAAACTTGATAGGTTTATTTTCTTAAGTAGAATCTTGCTATAGATAGGCTGTAATAACCAAGCTAACTGAAGTATTCTGAAACTGGTTAGCATGAAAAAAATGTCTCCTCACAATAAAAACATGACTATACATGTAATATTTAATCACTAATTTAACAAAGTTAAAGTGGAAAACAGTAGGTGTAATAGTCATCAACATGCAACAATACGCTAAATATGGACAAGTATTTTCTTCTGTTGATGAATGGTGTGTGCATTTCAATGATGATAATTACATAATAGTGTGAGAGTCCCTTACAAAAGATTCACAGAATGACAGAATAGTTGAGCTTGAAAGGGACCTCTGGAGATCATCTAGTCCAACTTAGTCTCTTCCGAGGACTGGAACAGATGTTTTCAGCACAGAGATAGACTCTAACCAATATTTATGGGTATTTATTCAGATGTTTTTTTCCCCTTGTGAAAGAAGTGCATGAATTTTGGTTGTCAGGAATATGTATTTGCGAAAGATCATGTTCCTTTAATCTTTCTGAGCCATTCTGAAAACAAGGGAGTAGAAAAGAATATATTCTAGGCTTAATATATGGCTGGTTTTGATTGCATGCCTCACATAAATACTATAGATAACAGTGGATTTATGATGCACTTTTTTATGTGGCTGATGAAGGATCAGTTCAAATAACAGTTTGCCAAAGCCTACATTTTTATGATCATAGAGCATTCAGCCATCATCACTGTCAACCAGATGTTTACAGACATTTTTGATCATAAAAACATAATCAACATTGTTTGTGAATATGATGTCAGAGACCTGAGAAAGTTTTAAAATATGTTATTAAGCTTGAGTTCATGTTCCTTTGTTCCAGAGCTATAGACCAGGTGGAGAAATTTCAAGGTCTTGAGGAGAAAGAAGCCTGATTGATTGCCTGGAAAAAAGCATACTTTGATTGATAGAGGATTCAAGGTAGTCAGCATTGTCTTTGCAGACAGCCAAACTCACCCTTATTATGTACGCTCTCAAATATTCATCTAAAAATAAGTTTAATGTTGTGACTGCAATTCAACAGATTTACTGTGATGTTTGTTATCAGTTCCAAAGAAGTTTTAAATATTAAGATACTATTAAAAAGATGGGCCAAGGTGAAATAAATCTTCACCTGTTCTACTGTTAAGAGATGTCACATCAATATAAAAGTTTTTTGCCTAACATCCTCTCTTTCTTTCCAATATCAAAGTACTGGAAATAAAGAAAAGCAAAAAGCACTTTGGACACAAAATGTAATTTTATTCCTCGGTTGTACAGTGCCAAGCAGAACATAAAACTTAGGCTTTGGGATAATTAGGTATTACAGCAAAAAGTGTAACACTTGACATTACTTAGTCCAAACATAATTAAAATATAAAATATCAATAAATTTCTCATCCTAAAGCCTAGATTTACAATATTGTCATTCAGACCATAGAACAGATTCACGTATTGAAAATATCAAAATTCTCCACCAAAAAAACCACTCTTTAAATAATAGGGCAAGTTTCCACAGGGTCAGGATGGCCTACACCTTCTCATGGACTGCACTATTAGCAAGTATTGGAATTCTCCCAGGAGATGGTCATTCCTACAATTTACCAGGGAAAGTACCCYTCTTTAATTTCCTCTCTGAATAAACAGAAATAGAAATAGCCTTTCTGGCATAGGAATCTGGGCTTAAATCTCCACCTGCATTTATATCTACATTGCAAATTGTGTTGCAGTGTGACCTTCTCACCTGAGACAATTCTAAATAAACGACACTGGAAGACTGCTTTTTGAGCTCCTTAAATGCTCTGCATCCATATCCGTATTACACCACAGATGGAGGTGTGCAGTCTCCACTCTGAACTTTGCAACTTTCAGGATTAATTTCACTATTTATTCTTAATTTACTTCATGTGAATGAATAAAGTTACAGAGGTCATATCCTCTGCTGATTTAAATTGATGTACAACTGTTTTCTGGCTTTCAGTGTCTGCTCTTTCCCTGCTTATACCAAGATGTTTTGCTTTTTGCAAACAAGACTACATAATGGGCAACAATATTGTCGTGGCTGCAGACAGTCTCGGATCCTCATTGGATGAGGCAGCATGCACTTCAGAAAGCCAGCTGGCATTAGCAAGAACACTTTCTGGTCAATGCCCTCTAAAAATAAAGTATCAGTCTCACCAACAGCAGCCCCATATTGCAAAGTCCAGAATTAAATGTAGCTCTCCCATTTGGCTGCTTTTATTGCTACCACTATGCCATCTGGCCAACAAAATTATTTAGCACTGTATCAGTTTTATGTCTGTTACTTTCAAAGCACAAATATTTACATTTGAGGTTTGTCCAAATTCTCCCAGATAAGTGGTAGAAAAAGATGTTTCTCTTTTCAGTTCAGGACAAACAAAGCAGAAAGTCTGGGCAGATGCAGGGGAAGGAAATTTTAAGCAGAACTTCCTTTCAAAGAAATACTTCAAGAACTTCAAAGTAAAAAAGCAATTCAATACTTGCACTATTTTAGGGCAGATCTGAATAAACTGGTTATAATTGATTTCATCCTGATACCTTCATCTTAAGTGACACTGCTTTCTTCGGTTGTTCCATATGATTACAGGTTATTGGACCAAAACAGATGTAAAACTGTGGTCTGTGTATAATTCATTATATGACTCTTACCCAGAACTATGAATGGCACCAGGTTTAGAGATAGCTAGGTAACTGACTGAATTTTTGTTTCATGCCACTGAAAAGGCTGAAACTATACCTATTTAAAGCATTATGTAAAAGGTAGCAGAGARAGACAGTGCGCTACCTTTTAATTTTAAAATAAGCAAGTGGTGTTCATGTAATTACATTTATCACAGGACTCTTCAAAAAGAAGGAAGAAGGTTGAAAGGGCACAAAAAGTATATTGGAAAATCTGTATTTAATTCCTGGCTCAGAACAAATTTATTATTTTTCTTTGGGGATGTCTTTTAAAAGTCTGTAGATTCAAAAACAGGATAATAACCTTTTACCTTTCTGTAGTGGTAGAGCTGAGCTTGTAAGTAGACTTTGTAAGTTTATGGTAGACACTGTTGAGAGCCCAGATGGAAAAAACTGCACAAGCTAGTGTAATAGTATTTTGAATAATTAAAGTTATTGTTGTGGGCTGCAACAAGCCTAAAAATCCAGAATGCAGAAGATACTGCTGATTTCCATATTTATCATTTGCTATATTTCTTCTTGAGAGTTGGAACAAGAACATATGTAAATATCTGGCCAGCAACACTACTATAAATATGTAAAATGTATCACTGACATAATCTTTCCAATACTGCATATCATTACACCAATGATCTTTCTGTTGTTTCCACAGTACAAGCCTCTGCAAATAAACATGCTACAAATAATTGAGGGTGAGGAGCAAATCACATGACAGGACATGACAAAAGTAGACTGTGTCCAAAGCTTCCAGAATATATTCTGAGGCTCTTATCTCAGTAGAATTTGTAATGGATATATGTGCTTCCAAAGAAAGCTCAACTTCACTGATCTCTTTCCTATGAATAAAGCCATAAGTAGAGCTTCTGTAGCTGCACAATTATGCTAATATTTCAACTTTTAATTTTAAAATTGAGGCTGAGTTGATTCTTTGGCACTATCCATTAATTTTATCACCTAAATTTATTGCTTAAATTTGGCCCAACAAGCATCTAATCATATGGCACAAGTCAACATTTTAAGATACATTCATAAAAAAATGTTATAAGTCACAAGGAAAGGAAACAAGGTTTAGTGTGCTGAAAGACTATCCAATTTGTTTAAACTTGTTAAAACCCATGACAATTATATAAGAGATTGTCTTTAGGTTCATTTACTTTTTTATCACATTTCAATACAAACCAGGAGAAATTCTCTTTTAGGAAAGCAAATATCCAAMAGGTTTCTTCTAGAAATTAAAATGCTTATGGCTTTTCTAGCAAATATATATTTTCCCAAAACATTTTAAAGTATATCTGTTTTTAAGATGTATTTTTCAACAACATTGAGATTTCTAAATAAATTATAACTGAGCTCTTTTAATTCTTTTTTTCTGCAAATACTGTGACACCAAAAGTGACATTTCAGGGTAATGAGAATTTAGGACAAGTTGAATTCAGGTTTAGAAAAAAAACTAAGGAAGGGAGTTTGGAAGAGTTTAAACATTTCTCTTTGCAGTTTTCAAAATGAAATATTTAGAGCTTTTATTTAAAAATTTAGGTGGATTTTAAACCGAACTGAGCAAAACATTTTCATAAAAGGTAAAAACTCTCAAAAAATTTGTTAATTTCATTTTCCCTCACAAATTTTCATTTTGGCAAGGAAAAAGTATCTTTTCAGAATGATTCAATGTTTTTTCTTTTCTGTATTTTTCTTTTCCCTGCTCTCACAAGTGGAAAAGTCCTGTAGGCCCATAAGATATCAGAACTATTATATCTCAGTGACCTCCGCACACGACCCCCACACAATAGATCTAATGCATTGAGATCTTCTGGACAGAAAAGCCCTCTCTACTGAATCCTACAGAAGACAATCATTCACATAATTTTATGTAAAATATACACATATAACCCTTTTAGGAGATTCCATAAATCTTTACATAACCCCTCAGCATTAGTATATTTATACAATAAAYAATTTGTGTAATCCCTTTTTTCACACTCATGATTCTTGTGCTTCCCATCTTTCCCTTTCTTTTATATGAAACCTTCTCTGTATGCCTGACACACTGATCTTTGGGTCAGCTGGTAGGAAAGTGCTAGAGGTTACAAAGGCCATAATCCAGCTGGTGCCCTTCTCTCTATCAACAGATGGACATATCTGTCAGAAAGAATTTAAGATTAGCTTGTAGCTTAATATCAAGGACAAAAATACAAGCAGGCTGAGTTCCTTTAGCTTTTGTGCGTCTTTGCTACCTCAAGACTGTGTTGTAAATAATATAAAAGTCAAAAGTGTAGAAAGAAAAGGACAGCAGGAAAGGAGGAAATCAGATGTCTGACTRCTCATAGATATATTTCTTGCCAAGGAGTGTTTTGTTAATAACACTACTTATGGTCTCTGTGTGTTTTGGACTGAAGTAAATCTCTTATGATATTTATCAGGAAATACTGAGCAATATTAAACATGCAAATATACTGAAATAAAAGGCACTTAATATGAACAAGCTCAGATATTTCCTAAGAATAAGGCTCTGCAATGATATGGTACCTTTTGAGGAGTGCAAAGTACTTCAAAAATATAAATTATTTTAACCAAAAAGCAGTATTTATAGATAAGACTAAATCATTACACACCACTTCATTAAGGAATAAACACAGGCTGAGAAAAGTTAGGTGATTTCCCCAAGTATAAGGGTCCCATATTTCTCTCCAGAGAATCCAGGTTCATTAGATCTATTGCATACATAGGTCATTTAGGTATAATGAGTCTGATACTTCATAGACATACAGAACTTGACCATATGTGATAAATGACCTACCGTGCAATAAATCGGACCAGTCTAGATTAATTTGATKCACTGTATACATGCTATGCAGTATTTAACAGTGATTTAGCCAATAATTTCAGTTGTTAAGTACTTAGGCTAAAGCCACTGCTGATCAAAAGGCCAAATTCCTCTTTTTCCAGGCTCACTTCAGATTTAAGATCAAATAAGAAGTCAATTACACAGTGCAGAGAATTTTCTGGAAAGCTGAAGCCTTTGAAGTGGTTATTGTTGTTATGACATATACTTATGAGGTCACATAATATCTGAATATAATATTGTTTATAGTGAAAATGATACTGTACTCTCTTAAAATTACACTCCTTTGTCTACCCCCTTTACTCTGAACACTTACCTAAAACTTAGATTCAGAGGGATAACCACTCATGATACCCATTGCTACAGGAAGTATGCCAAAAGGGGACCATTACAGTCTAAATGACAAAGCTCAGGTTCTGCTCAAACTCTGTCAAGAACACACCCCAGAATTACCACTTTATTGCTGAGATCATGATTCCCATGGCATCTATGAATTTATCTCTGGGAAATAATAACCAAACTGTCATTTCTGATTCCAAAGTTCAGGAGTGTATTGCAGGAGAACAATTTCTAACATAACCCTTAGGATTATATTCACAGTTTGTAATGAAAAATCTGGAAATTAAACTGTATTCCCTGCAAACTACAGAGCATAAACCATAACATAATCCAACATACAAAGATGAGAAACCACATTCTGCAGCTAAACAAGATAAGAAGCCACATCCTACACTAGCTGATGCCCCAGGGTGGGCTCTTATGACTAGCCCAGTACCATTCATTTCAATAGTTTAGATCAGATGTAATAAACAAATAGAAATAAACACTGAAGAGTTCTAATTTGAAAGAACAGTAACGAAAATTCTTGTCTTAATGAAAATTCAGAAGCTTTCTGCAACTACTGCTTCCTATGGATTTTAGGCAGAAAGAAATGTAGTGAGTTCCTAAGACAATTAACTAGTTAAACAGGTCTATCCGAGTCCCTATAAATATAAGATTTCTCTAATGGGCAAGTTATGATAGAAGGTAACTTGTAAAATTAAAAGCCAGCCTGAAGCCTCTAGGAATGTTCTCACAGAGCACTGAAGCAAAGGCCCATCTGTTAATGTATTTGCTTATATTTATTTCATTGTTTGGCTTSCTAATGAATCTTTAATACATTTATCAAATTCAAGATATTTACACAGTATGGCCAATGACATGATAAATGCAGATATTTCAGTAAGCAAGTAGCTGATACTTCATACAACAGTTATGCAATATACTTAAGATTTCCTTGGTATACATAAATATTTCCAAATCTCCCTATGGATAGACAAGTGGAGAAGAGAAACATGCAGCTCAGAATATTACTGTAAGTTTGAAAACTAACTGTAAGTTTCAAAAACTAACAGACTCTACCGTTGTTATTTCATTCGTTTATATTAATCTCAGTTTTGGATTCTCCTAAATTGGTATTGCACAATTAAATGCAGATGTTAGACTACTTAAGAGGAATTACACTTTGTAAGGAAGTAGCAGATTCAATGACTTCTTCAAGGAGAAGAAAGAACTGTGGTGAGGGAAAACTGGTATTATGSCCACATACATTAATTGCACAGATACAACTAACAATATCAAGTAAGTAATAGCACAAGATGTTGTCTAAATCTTTCAGAGCAGCAGGGGTGTTCCAATTCACTTTAATTCATATGCCATAAGAGGGCATCACACTGCATTGCTCTCTCTATGCCAGTTTATAAATAGGCAAGCTTTAGCTCTGGCTGTTGGTTTTGATAGATGGTGGCATCACTGGTTAAAATAAATACCGAAAATTATCTCTTTGTTATCCTAGATTAGGATCATAGACAGAAATGGGACACAGTGACAATTTTCAGACAGGGATTCTGACATTACTCATACAAACTTAAACCAGGCGGTGACTTCACAGAAGTTATGATGGTATAAAAAAGGCATGAGTGAGGTCAAAATACGTCTTCTTAACTGCAAAGAATCTCTGCTTTATTTGACCTCTCATATCTAGCAAGAATCGTCTTCCCAATATCTTCTGCTCTATGCAAACATGCCAATGTGGGACTGAAAGGGCAGTTACAAGAGCTCTTTCTTTTAATGCAGTTCTTAGGAGTTCTGAGGAAATACAGTCCCYGTGTTCACAGAAGTTTTAGGAATTATACAGTCACTTTTTCCAAAAGGTCAATAATCTAAATTGTACAAGGGCTGGATCAGCTCCCAAACAAATTACAGGCAAGAACTAATGGCTAAAGGGGACTGATTTTCTCTATAGGCTATACTTGACAAGCACACTGTAACCAATAGTGGATTAGACTCACATCTCACAGGTAATTAAAAAGGAGACTATTTCCAGGAGCTACAAAGACCTTTAACAACCACTGAGGACTATTAGAATTGAGACCTCCTAGTACAGGTCATACTTATTATTAATAATTACAAAATCTATATCTTCCTGTTTATACAAAAATAGGATAGCATAAAAAAAAAAAAAAAACTTGTTCTGTCTGCCAACCTTCATGCTTCTCCAGCTGTTTTACAAGAGTGGGAATCACTGGGGTTTGACATATATACTATTAGCTTTGCATCTCAATATGACTGTAAATTTTGCTTAAAAAAATAAAAAAGGAGGAAAAATACTCTGAGCAATTGAGTCTGAAATTCCTGAAATACATTTGCAGTAGCAAGCTGATACAGTGCTTGCTCTTTCCAGATTGCTCTCCCTTAAAGCCATTGTAAATTGGAAGTAAACCCTTCGCAGCAATATGCCTTGAGTCTGCAGTAACCAATCCTCCAACATCTCAGAAAGACAGAAATAGGAACRCTCAAAGTTGAAGGGAGAAAGCACAGTAAAAGGTGCCTCATGGGGGTGATGGATCTTTAGTAAGTGAGCAAGTGAGTGCCTCCTAGGGGTCTATCAGGCGTGGTTGGTTACTAACCTCAGCTATTGCAATTCTTTGCTATTTAGAATGCATGTTTGTATGASAGTGTCTGTGTGGGTTCCCAAGGTGCGGTGAAGACAGACAGCGCTGAGAAATACATGCATTTACTGAAGTATTTAGTGTTAGTCCTTCATAAAAATTACTTTACCTTCTGCATATATAGTACTAGATGCATTTAAAAATGTGTAATGAAAAGGATGTTCAATCACTCTTCCCCAGATTTTTTTTTCTTTGAGAAGAGTAAGAGCAGCACTAAGTTATTTGTTTCTGATGCAATTTTACAGTTATTTCTGTGGGTTTTTTAATACTCAGTTCCACTTCCTACTTCATGCATGTTTTATGGTAACATCGATTTCTTGCACTACTCTGTGGAGAAATTTGCATGCACGTTCTTTCTCAGAGCTGCAACAGGACATTTGTTGGTATAGCAGCATCAAAAATGTAACAAAAAACAAGAGAGCAGCAAGCAAGCCTGCACACAGGATGTGAAGAAAAAAACAAGAGAGTAGCCTGTCATCCTTAGAGCTGTAGGTCTTGAACCAATCCAGAAGGCCCTTAAAGAGCCCACAGAGGACCAAAATGTCTTCTATAAAGTTGAAATATGGAAGTCATCCATTTTTTATGGTTGTCATTAAAACCATATTAAAAGGACAAATCATGAGACAAGTAGAATTAATGAGAAATATTTTACAAATTGGTACAAGTGCCTGACATAGAAGTAAGGCCTCTAGCCTTGTTGTTTTACTTCTTGTAATAATACAAGATCTTCATAACATGTATATTGACTCAGTCCTAGTTATAGCAGAGACTTGCATTGATTTGCATACCATATTTTCATTTTAGAAGAAATTTTCCCCAGAAAACTCTGCCATTTTTTTTTCAGATCAAATAAAACATGTTGTTTGAATAAATCATGTTGGTTTGAATGCTTCTAATTTCCATTAAAATGAAAAAATCTATTTCATTATTAGTAGTAATAATAAATCTTTTGTTTCACTAAAAAAAAACATGTAAAAATTAGCACACTTCTGCAAAGTATTTTAAAGATGACAAATGACATTTCTAACAGGAAAGTGTTCCATCTGGAAACTTTTGGAACCACTCCACTCAATGTCATTTCTTTTTCCCACTGTAGATATGCTACCTGTGTCACTGAAGGTAAATTTATTTATTTATTTATTTATTTATTTATTTATTACAAAAGAATCCATCACAGCCACCTGTAGCTTGTGCTTCCCCACATTCTTACAGGAAATCATGAACAGTGGGCAGGTGAGAAGAGAAACACTGTCCACAGCCATCTCTGTTTGAAGACCTTCATTATTTGATTCTTAACAGCATTGATAGTGGGATTCATATTGACTGCATGTGATCTCAGAGAAGCAGTTAACTATAAAGCAGATTATTTTGTCTTTTAAATGTATGTCAGATCAAGTATACGCCTGTGTTGATTCCATTATGGGTGAGGGGAAATCCCTAACCTATTGCAATGGTAGAGATGAACTCAGGATTCTTCAGGCAGACAGAAGTTTTAATATGTTCTCCTGAACATGGTATTGGACCCAGAAGCTGAGTCTAAGGCTTAGTGTTTGTTGAAGGCCATTCAATTATATTGGCAGATTTCTGAAATAGGCAGTTTTGGTCATTTGAACTCTGGTGGAGTGAACTTGATATTCAGCAGAAAAAATGTACTGGCCAGCTGATAAACCAGGAATATGCACTACATGATTAACATTGGCATTCTTTGATATGAAATAATTAGACCATCTTGTATGCTGAGCTTTAGTAACAAAAAAATGATGCAAAATCATACTGACAAAGTCCTCTGCATAAAATAAAGCACAGACCTGGACCTTTGTGTTTGATTTTCTTTTTTTCTAATGCCATGTGGTGTTTGAGCAAAAAAATTAAGAAGGGAGGTAAATTGATGATTGGTTCAAATGGAATTATAAAACCATATTATGGATAAATTCTAGTTTCTGCATCATTTTGTACCAAGTGGTAAAATATCATATAAGAAAACTTTAACCATGAATGCCTCACTTATTTTTTGAGCTCTCACTTTTTTTTTTTTTGGGGGGGGGGGTGAAGTCATTTAAGAATGAGACAAAGGAAGGAATGTTTTGAGAAAGTCTGAAATGCTGTTTCATCCATCTGGGGAAAACTGTACCAGAAGYAGGTGATCTGACCGGTATATAAAACTGGAGTAGATATTTAAGAAATACCAATATCAGGAAGACAGGAATAAACAATGTACAACAGGTATATTCTATACAACCACACCAACAGGTGAAAATCTGAAACTGCTTTGTGGCAAACTTCAGTTGAACTGAAGTTCAGTTCAATTCAGAGATACTGACCTATTTGAAATGCAGGATGAAATCAAGTATTTAAGTATCAAGGCCTACACAGATGATAGATCAATCTGGACAGCTTAGATTTCAGGAGACATCAAGAACCTCTTCCACTTGAAGAATATTCCTTCTGATGGAGGAATTACAGTTTCTGTTCAGAGTGTTCGGTAGCCATGCAATCAGGTACTATTATGCATCTTAATAAAATATCCAGCTGCAAGCAAGATCAGTTCACGAACAAATATCTGAAGTTGTTTTTTCAATCAGATTTCATTGATCATTATGCCCTTTAAGAATGATTTTTTTTTCTTTTAATTTTGACAATTACTTTGAAATCCGAAGAAACAACATGAAGAGGACAAGACATTACTCCACCGCAGGCATAAAACATCCAAGCTGATTTTATGCCTCCCTAGAATAAAGGTTTTGAAATCCAGAGTTATCACTGAAGAGAAGAAAGGACTCCTTGATTTCTGTGACTGAGATGAGAATTTGCAGTTGTGGCTGGATAAACTGCTTGCTCAAAACATTTGCTACAGTGACAGAAATTTGCTACTATTGACTCCTCTGAAGGGAGAACTATCAGTATTATCTTACTGCAGTGATATCCGTCTTAGAAATGGGTGGTCTCATTACAAAAGGGAAGGTGTTCTCAGAATGCACCAACAGCAGTTTTTGGCTATGTCTCTTTAGCTCACAGCAACACTTATTTTGGTCAAGATTACTATTGCAGCCATACTGCAAATATTGGTTATAGGCCTTAGGTTCTGTGCCAATGATCTAAATAATAATGAGGAAACTTGGTCTTTTTCTGCTTGACACAGAGAATAAAGTACAAGGTGGGTAAATAGGATACATATCCTCTGTAGCATCAATACGGATAAAGTGACATGTTGAATGCATACTACTGTAATCACGGCTAGTCAGTTATTGTTATTTATTCCTATGCTGACTCAATGTTTCCRAATGAAATACTGCAGTCCCTCTCACTCCTTTAATGCTTGAAGAATCACCATAGGAAATGTATAGCAATTAACGTTAAATAACCTCACACTACCCCACGCGCTATACAACACTACTCAGAAGGTATTCTGGAACATCTCTAAAGTCACTAGCAAGGAAACCTCTCAGTTCAACACCAGACGCTCGCAGGACACGTGGTATTTGTGAGCAGCAAGAACTAGGCTGCTCCCTAAGGAAGGTAAGCTTAGAGTGACCACAATGTAGGCTGGGCAACTACCTCACCAACAGGGCACAGTCCCACTGCACCTAAGCCCAGGACACAGAGCAGGATGGTGAGAGCAACAGGTCCAATCAACAGCCCAGTAATCATCAGGCAAAAGCAAGGTAAAAAAACAGGTCCAAGGTTGATCCAGGAAATCCAAAAAATTCAGTAATAAGGATGAAGGCAGGTACACCAGCCATGCCTGAGCTTAAATGAAGCTACTAGGATCACGGGCAGAGGAGGTCCCAGGTGAGGCAGAGATCTGACACTTATAACGGACAAGGACAGTACAAACAAGTATAGTTTTGAGTCCGTTTCAGATGCTTGGTATCTCATTCTAGCACTAATGACTTACACGAATAGGGTCTTGCCAGGTTTGTGTGTAACCAACATGGTCTCCAAAGGTACTGTGCCAATACTGATGTTATTAATATAAGCAGTAGTTCTTAATGACCATTCTATATTTATTCTTTTCATTTACTTTTCTGTATATTAAGACATCCCTAGTCTGATGAACTGTATCATTCATTTACTGGAGTATATATAACAACTCTGAGGCAGCATTCATGGGGATAAAAAATGGCTTAAGTGCAGATGTCTTTATCATGGCTAGTTGGCCCCAATGGAGAGAACACTATTCTCACAGTCAGTCTCAGTGCTCTTAGGATGTTGTCAATGTAATTAGTGTTCAGAATTTAGTATCATTGATGATTTTGCCATCTTATTCTTATTGTATAAAAGCTGGGATCTGCTTTTTCATACATCTGATGTGAAACAACAATCCCCTGTACAAACTTTGAACCAGATGTCCCTTAACTTTCACATCTTCAGAAATGACAGCTCACAAACTATATATTAGGGGATGCAACTTTCTCAAATATTAAGACACTTGCTAATAAGGCCTATTCTTTTGGCAAAAAGCTTTTTAAGTCTTCCACAGCATTTCATCTGAAACAGCCTTCAATAAAAGAAGGGATGTACAAGTGGAGTACAAGAGGTCTTCTGCTGTCTTGAAGCTCAGGAAAAGGCAGCAGACTGGACACTCTTTAGCTTTACTCTTACTGGCATGGGCAACAAGGGGTGACAGAGAAAGGGTGATTTCATTAACACCCTCAAACAGTAGCCTGAAGACTCACAGGAATTATGCATATCTCTAGTAAATGCCACTACTTAAAAAATCCATCTCTACCACATTAGCTGAATGCTCACCTATAATATGCTCTACACAGACATACTTAAAGGAGATCAAGACTTGTGCATGTTTTGTTTTTCTTAACTACTTATGGAATAATTTCAGTTACAGTCTCCTCGATATCTTGGCATCTGTTGTATAGGCAACTGCCCAGCAAGGGTGTCTGAAAACATTTGGCTTCACCCTGTGACTCACTGTGCACTTTAGGTGCTTGTTTATCAACAATCTCACACCCTGCTGTGTGTTATCATTTTCAAGGAAGCAACAGGGCCATTAGCGTTCAGTGTTTCTTGTTTTGTATCTCACATCTAAGGAGGAATTAACCAACACACCTGAGATTTAATTATACTAAGCACCAGCCTATTTCTCTCTTTCATGCAGTTCAGCCTTTCCCTGCAGTTCTACAGCCTCAGGGACAGGGCTGAAAGAATTCAACAAGTACTTTAGCAATACTGTCTATATGCTCATATTCACATTTTTTAAGTTCTAGTATCAACTGATCTACTTTCTTCAGGAAAGATTTTTGTGAATAAAGTAGATATTTAAAAATTATATATGTTAATGCTTAGAAAAAAGTGTTCATCCCAAATACATTTCTAAATTCCCACAGTCATTCCCGCTTTCCCCGGTAATTGCAGAATGTGAGTAACATCAAAATATGAATGTTCATAACTGACCATTTCTCTCAGGTTCCCATAGTGTCATTAAGAATCRCTTATATGAAACTAATTATTTCACAAAAGTTTAAAAATCAATTTTCTTATCTATCCACCCCCAAATTTTCTTATCCATCGCAAACCTCCCAAATCAAAGACTGGTGTTAGGAGTAGTTTGTATTTCTCTTATAAAAGGCATTTATGTGAAACAATTAAAATTTGCAGATAAAATGCTGACCTTTCCCAGTCAGCTACCAGTAAGAACAGTTTATCTACTTCCTTTAATGGAAACTAAACTTATGGATATAATTTTATATATCCACAGATATATATCCTCTTTATTAAGTAGTATTTCATACCAAAATGAATTTTTGACAACACAACCATTTTGAAATCAAGTTATTCAATTTTTTTTTTGTTTTGCTCATTTTCTCCCACTCTAGTGTCAGTTACTCACTGATTGCATATAATTTGATACTGTACTTTAGGACAACCTTAACTTCTAATAGCTCCCAGTAAAACAATCAATAAAAGCAGTCCAAAACAGTAATGAGAAAAAAAGTAGTTATGACAAGGGACTTTAGTGATATTTCAGATCATCAGTATTATATCTCTTGGGAATTTGTCTGTATCTTGATGGTTCATAAAATGCCAGTAATTACAATAGACAATGATCTACATATGCTTTTTAGTATATCTACCTGCATGTTTTAAGTAGTTCCAGCAGTATCAGGATAAGATTGAGAATAATCATTAGAAATATCAAAATCTGGTTTGTTTGTTTTTTTTAAATAATTGTAGCCATTATAAAGAAATAGCAGAATCAATGTTGCAAAACAGGAACTAAAGGGGAAAAATATAAAAAAACTATGTGAAGTTTTGTGTTTATACTGAAGTAAAATTACATGTCATTGCTTTCAGATGCTGATTACCTGATGCATGTCTCTAACATTAATAATGCTGGTAGAAAAGATATTTTACTGACAACAATGGCTAACACATCACAATTCAATGTAGATTTAATCTCACAATGTCTTCATAATTTTAAATGAAAGACTTTGAAGTTTCTTGCTTCTGACCTATTAAGAGTGAGTAGCAAATTACTTTCCCATTGCTTTAAATGGAAAAAAAAAACAAGATTAGGCTATAAAGGACTCCTATCTCTGCAGCTCATTTTGATGCATAAGCAAGTTTACCAATATAATCCAAATATTGTGGAGCTAAAGCTCATCTTACTTAGAGGATTAAAAGCAATTAAAAGTGTATTATTATATAGTCCCATTTGGTTTCTTCATAAAGGTGTTTTAGCTGCGAGTCACAAATGAACAACCATCCTGGAAGGGTTTATTCCACAGGCAATTAAGGCTATTACAGAATGAAAGCTTTTATTCTTCAGGAGGAAGGTGCTGGCTGTGAAAAACAGAAGTACTATGCAGGTTAAAGCAGAAAAGTTTTAGTCAAATTTCTCTTTGCATTCATAGGCAAGAGAAATGAGTATAACAGACATTTTAAAAAGAATCAAAGCAGAAAAAAAAAGGTTTACATAGGAAAACAAATCCATTTGAAGGACCAAGACGTTTCAAAATCCTTTAGAAAGTATTATCAATACAATATATTTTGATTTGTGTTGCATTTACATTAAGCTGGGCTGGTATTTACATTAAACTAGCCTGACTCAATCAAAAGCTTCCATTATCCTTCAGTACTGCTGCATAAGCACAGAGAGCAATTCAAATGCATTCTATCTAATCAGCAGTTACAGACAGAAAAAAATAGCTGAATGAATTGTGGTCACTTGCCATTATTAAATGTTTTATCATAAACTAAAGGAGGTGTAAATTGCATTTATTATATAAAAGGTCCTTCTCAATGTCAGCACATTTAAAAATATATATACTACTTAAAGAAATCCTGAAAGAACAGTATATGAAAATACACAATGTTGAAATCTATATGGAGCTGTTACTTAAAGTTATAACATGTTTTACTTTGACAACATTAATTCAGGTAAAATTTCATGGGTGATTTTCATTTATAGTTGCTTTACATTGATTAATCTTTCCTCTGAGGCAAGACATTGAGAATATTATTGCATCATTTTGAATATATGTAATTTAAAGTGGTAAAACTGATATGTCTCTCCAGAGACATGTAGGTTATAGCACGGTATTGATATAGCACATATCAATATAGATACAGCATGGTATTGGTAATTAGTTCTTCCTTTTCTACGTTATGAGATATCATTTTCCCATTCCAAGTTGGAATGAAAAACTGAAATGTCATAATTTTTTACATAACAATAACCAGAAAATGAAACAAAATGGAAGCACGTCAATCAAAACCTTTTGCTCTAGATATTCAAAGTACTAATTGTGATGAGTGCTGGACCAGCACAAATTAACAAATTCCAGAATGAAAAGTCATTTTGAAATGAAATATTTCATTTAATTAAAAAAAAAGAGGATATTTCATTATTCTCAAATGTAAGTAAAAAAAAAAAGGGGGAGATTTCTTGAAGCAGACTCTGGGGAGTTGTTCCATCTTAAATGAATCAACATTTTTCCATCAAAAATGTAATAAAAATTCTCTAAATGATATATAGAAAACATATAAATTACTTTGCCATAAAGATTTCTTTGCTCTTTGCACTTTTCCCATAGTTTTTGTTTGGTTTGATACCTGTCACTCTTTGTAATTTGTTTTAGTGTACTAACAACTTACTCTTACTTCAGAGCTTTTTACTGAAATGCCTGAGTCTCTCCGCAGACAAACTATATGGACCTCAAAACACCATGAGACTTGTAAGTCCTAACAATATTTGGAGGGGATGAAATCTTGGCTTCATTCGATGTAATAGTAGTTTTACTTTCAGTGACCACACTAGAATGTGGATATCTGCAGTGGTCACTGATTGCTTAGTATAATCATACACCAGCATTTGATTTTATGTAAAACAATAATAATCTGAGGAAATTAAGGACACAGAAGATATCAAAAGATGTATTTTGTATCTTTAGAGGAACTAGCTCCAAGTGATTGTAATCATTTTACTCCAAAAAATGAAAAAGAAATTCAACTTTTTAACTTTAAACATCTTATTTCTAGAAATTCCTTTCTCTTATACGTAGTTTAAAAGAAAATACTTACAGAAATTAAAACATAAGGAATATGAATGAGATTTAGAAAAATGTGGAATATGCTTTCAGCCTAGCTGCTTTATAAATTTTCATGGTCATGGTAATAGCAGTGGTATTTTACAGCCTTTGTTTATTTGTTTTTAATGAACAGTAGCTAAAAAACTAGCCAAATTTTCTTGGCTGCAAGCAAAATCTTTGCTACTTTGGGCTTTTTAACATTCTCTCCAATGGCATTTATCTAGCTGATCACCTTCTGTTCTTTTGGTAGGATACTATTTCTGTATGTTCTACATCTGTGGTACTCATAGAAAGTTTACTGTACTTCAAGTACACTCAGAGATGTGTCAGAATTGGAGCTGATGAGATAAAACAGGGACACTGGAGAACATATTCTCCTCTAGCATAGTTCTGAGGCTGACTAATCCTTTGGAATCTCTCCCCACATCTGGAATAATTACTTTCTCACACATTTTATGTAAATTAATTCCATCTAAACATTTACCTTCATCCTCAACTACTCAAGCACTGTTGAAAAACTTTGCATGCAGCTTGCTGAAAAATGCAATGAACTAATACTTAGTAAAAAGTATGATTTATTAAAAGTATCACCTGAAAAAAATACAAAAGCTATAAAAGCCCAACTAAAAATTCAAACTACTTATTCTTTTTGGAGATAAATATAATATTAACCCTTGTTGCAATAAATAAGGATAGGATAAATATTAAATGAACACTTGATTTGGACATGTTGTTGTTTTCTAATTAGTTTTCTAATCAGAAAATTTGCAGTTCTATGCTTCAGTTCAGGCTTACTGCTTTAGAGCACTTTTGTATGAAGTCATTCACTGTTATTGCCTTGAAAAACAAAATTCTGACTAAGGGTTGTAATACATTTTTCAATGATAAATAATTTATTTGTATCCTTTTTTGCCATAGAATTTACATTACCTAAAATTTCTACAGCTCCGCCTCTTATTATAATGAGCCACAAATGACTAGTGTGTTTATAACTCACATCAAAAAGAACTAAAATCATCACACAGGCTTTATACAGCAAATTGGTCTTACCTGTCTTTCACAGAGCATACCAGAATCAAGCAAGTCATATTTTAGCTGAAGTCTGCAACAAACCTGGAAATTTTGGATATAGTTTAGATGATTGTATCTCACGAACTGATTCAGGATGCTTACTCTCAAGTATTAGCTACTTCCTCCCAGTGTATAAAATCAATAGAAAGCACTGAACAGCTTCAGCTGAAGCACTGTCCTGGACGCTTTATGAGCAGATCTCAAACTGCACAGGGGTGTGAAGTCCTAGGCATACCAAAGAACATATGTTTTGTTGTGCTTCAGAGCTAAGCAGAGAGATGCATAAATCCTCTCTGTCTTCGTGGACAAATTTGAAAAGTTAGTCATGCAAGACCCTACCTTAATATGGTATTGTTTGGACCATAAACATTTCTATACAAACTACTGATGGTGAAGAGATCCTTATATAAAACTTATCCTTAATTTCATTTGAAAGGACTGAGCCCTCTATGGTAAAAATAAAATAAAATAAAGTCACCTCCAATAAAGCGTAAAATTTCTAAAGCTGTTTTGACCTCAAATAAACTTTGTTGCTGGCCTTAGTGAGTTCTTAACATACAGTTGCTTAAGAAGTTACTATTAATATCCTATGAAGACAGATACCATTCTGCAAAGTTCAAAGGATTTGTTCACTTATCACCTACCATACTAAGTTATAATTTTATTTTTATGTTCTATGTAACCAGTGACAAGCTTGTTGCTGCTAAAGCATCTAAAAATCAATTCAAAAATGCTTTTAAAAGGGTGTGGAGAGACAGAGGTGGGTTATAAATGGAACTGCTGACAGACCTTATCTTTAGTGTCTTGAATATCTCTTGGTCATGTTTTAACATAGCTCTGAAAAGAAAGCTCTGATTCCCATTTCAACTCTTCTAAAGCTAGCATTTGTATTCTGAGCATATTTTTTTTTAAAAAATCTCTTTTGTTTATTTTAAATACATTTCTGTATTTTTTTATGCTTTCTTAAGTGAAATGACAAAGGCAAAAAACTATGTGTGTGTGTGTCTGTTTGTAGCAGGGAAGGGTTTACCACTTTTAAGTCTACGCTTCTGAATCTTTTCTGTGGAAAAAAATAGCAGAAAGGGTGAAAAGTATGAATATATTTGCCAAGTTAATGAACTTCCCAAATAGAAACTTAGAAAATCAGTTTGTTCTTACCTCCCTGAAACCCTTTCCTCATGTTAAAGCTTTGAAAACTTCACAAATTCATCATTGGTTCATAACCTACCTCTGTTTTCTTGCTACTTGCACAAAACTACAAAAATGAAGGACTTCTATGATTGTTATTCTACAGTTTCTAACTTAATTCATATTTGACAGTGAAATCATGGTGATTTAAAAAAAAACAACAAAGTCTTAGACTTCAGTCAAGTTAGGAGCTGTCATTATATGAAAAGCTTATAATTAAAACTATAAATCTTTATAAAATAATCTGTTAAATCTCCATGGAGTTTGCTGGGAGGCCATTTTTCTTGGTACTACCTATTGCTATACAGATGAATTATGAGAAGCATCATGCTGAGTCTGCTACTTAAAAACTTCCCACAGAAACAAACTAAATAGCAAAAGCACAGGGAATGTATTCAGACATCATCAGATGATCACTGGAACCCTTCATCTCACCAGCATATCCAGTTTCCAGTACCAAACACACTATACATCCTAGGTCTGGATACGGAAGACCAGAAGTACAGAGGGCGCTCTGATTCTTCTTTGTGCATTTGTACAAACAAGCCTGATATATCAACACTGAAAAAAGACAAACAGCATGACCTGTCAGGACCATGCCTTTATGAAGGACAGTTACCTCCGTAGTTTTTTCCTAAGTTATATGGCTCTGTTGCCCTTTTGAATTCTAAGACAACTAACATTTCCACATCTCATCCAAAGTTCTCTGATTTAGATGTCGGAAAGCCTCCATGTGAGATGCAAAGATGAATATAGATAAATTCAGATTTTTTTATTAAAAGAAGGCATTTAATTTGCAGAACTAACTGACTAAATACTGAACAAACTCATAAAAGTATGTTAAGATTTCATATATAAACATTTTACACAAATTATATATAATGGGTATTTAAATAAATAGTTAAATCAGTGATACAGAATCTAATAGCTCAGTAGGTAGCTTGTAAACATGATGAAACAATTTTCTACCGATAAAGTGTGTTTTCTATATGACACAGTATTAAGATCCTTAATGTGCTTGAATTATCTAACATTAATTTATAAAGTTTACCTTTCAAAAATGTAGATTTAAAATAAAATCTTGTCATAGTGTATATAAATAACAGAATTTGAAAACTGAACTACTAGAAAAAATATGGAAAAAAAACCTAATTAAATATAGGTTGTTCTGAATACGAGGAATATAGCATTGACATTTTTAAGCTATTTTCCATCACGGTTCAAGGGAACTCTTGATCATATTAATTACAGGCTGGAAAGATAAGTTCTGGATAAGTGGACTATATAAGTAAGTAACTGAATTATAGCAGTCATTAATATGAACAATTAAATGGACAGTTATACTAACAACCATAGAAGTCCAAATGACATAAATTACACTCTCTTTTCAAGTGATCCATAAATGCTATTGGTAGCAATGCAGTTACTTTCCTGGATGATATAACAATTAGTGAACATATTAATGGGTTGATAAAGCTTATTATCTATGCTTCTTGATTAGCATACAGATATGTTAGATATACACGTGTTTATACTATTTTGTCAACTAATTGTACTGTTTTCATTTTCAGTGTAAATGCATCATATAAAACTGATGTAACAGAGTGAAAAATCAAGCCTGGCATGGATTGCAAATGGTTTCCTCAGATTGATGCTTAAATAGAATATTAGCAAGAGACTAGACAGCGTTTGTTTTTTTCCATTTTGTTTTTGCCTGTGCCCCAGAGATGGAAATTTTTTTCCTGATTTTAACAGTGGTTAACAAGCATTAACCATTTCCTAAACCATAGGAATATCTGAGTAGGAAAGGTCCTGTATTTTCTCTGTGGACTACTGAAGAAYGAATTTGTTAAGGTACTCATTCCCTAAAGCTATACAAAGTCTAGTAAACTAAATGAGAAACAGAGGGGCTTCTAGGTGCTAATCTAGGAGGATTATTTTATTATCCTACAGAAAAACAGAAAAGGTTGCAGGACATGGAAAAATACAWCATTTGCTTCTTCAGTAGAAGCAAGAAAGCAAACTCTGTAACTTCTTTATGGTAAGACATGGAAATATTGAAGATTTTGCTGTTTTTTTCCTGATGTCTACAAATTGTTAGCTCATCACTTCTTTAGTCTATTTATACAATAAATTTGTGCTTAAAGACTATCTTTTTTTTTATTATTATTATTGTTGGTTGAGTAATAGCATTCAGACTTATCCTGTAGTGGCACAAAAGACAAAATTAAAAAAACACATTTTTTCTGACTCTAAGACAAAATATCCATAAAACAGTTCACACCAGGTAATTGGCTGAGAATTTCTCTTGTAGCAACCTTTGAGACATGTTTTTCTAATTCCTGAATTGACTTCCTGTGAAATATGGAAATATGTTAAATTGTCTCTGTGTCAGAACTCTATAGGAAGAGAGGTAGATGTCCATTATTTCTGATTTTTACCTTTGTAAAGTCCATAACTTGTTTCAGTGGGATATACAGGACAGGATTGTTGGTGATCAAACTTTCATTGGGCCTAGACAACTAAAATGTGGCAGTTGCAATAAAGAAACCACTTTTTAAACCACCAGCTCACTCTTAATGTGATCATAATTGTAAGAATCTTGAGAATATAACACAAGTAAACTGAGAAGATGATAATGATTTATGATGGTCAGGCACCTCTTATTCCCAGTATTAAGTTCATAAGAAACTATCTAAAGATTACTGCAGAATTTAAGACTCTACTATGTTTTGGTCCATTCTTCAAAATAGGATTTAAACTTTTCAGAGGCCTTGGCATTACCACAGCAGCAATAGTACATACTTGTGTAAAAATATACTTAAAAATCTGCGATTCCTGAAGGAAATTTATTTGTACACCATTTGATCTCCCTTGTATTTACATGCTCACATGGGGAAAAGAAGATGAACTATATCTGTTGAGTCAGGGCAGGCATATGAAGACCTCATACTAATACTATATCATCATACTATTTTTTTGGCATTAATTTGGTTTAATTGGTTTAATTTGGCTTCTACATTGGAAGAATCATTCTTACCTTTTCAAAACTAGAAAGGTGGGCCTTTATGCCATTTGCAAAAAAACACTCCAAAAAGTAGAGTCATAAAAGATTAACAGATTTGACATCATTCCRTAAAATATTGTTTTGACTATAACTGACATTATTGACTGTCTTCAAAAAACTAAACTTTAAACCTATAAGGACAATGCATTTTATCTYAAGCACATTCTCTGCAGAACTGTTTTTTGTTTTCTTGGAATCCTATAATTTGAAAAAATATATGAAAATACATAATCCATAATTTTATTAAGCCTTCCTAAACAGTCTTCACAAGCCAAAACAGTCAAAATGAAGATGAACGCAAGAAGAATAAAAAGGACAAATAACGAAGAGTCAGAAAGAGGAAAGAAATTAGAATACTCTGAATATTAATATCATTATTATTATAATTTCATCTACAGTGTACAGATATCACTGTAATAGGAACCCCAAAAGAATCACAGAGAGGAGGCATCCAAAAAGAGTCTGTGTCAACACATTAGATGTTATCTCAACCAAAACTGCCTTTGCTTTCATCTTCAAGAGCACATTAGCACACTGTGTTGAGTAAATAGACTGTTGATCATAAATCTCTGAAGCTTGTGGAACATATTTATCGAGTCAATCAGGTTACAGTTTGGCTTCATACAGGAAACAGAAGCCAGCTATCAACAGCATCATAAATCTAGTACACTCCCGTGATAAATGGGATGCCAAGTTTTGCACACAGACATGAATGCAAGAAATTGTGTTCTGTGGACTTCTACATATATAGCTGAGTACAAACATAGTTGATTTTACTGTGCATCTAAGAAGATAATTGGAGGATAAGAGGCAGCAGAAAAGATTTCTAAGAAACTGATTGTCATACAAAGATCAATTTTTTTCTCAGTTATCCACTTGAAAACTGTCTCTAGCCTCAGTCAGTGGTGAAAAAATTTTCAGAAAGGAAAATCTGGACATACATTTTTATTTCAATTCATCATTCTCAAGATACATTTGAATCAGTTGTGCTAAATTCTAGTCTATCTCACCTGAGCTACTACACCCTAAAGCATTTCAGGAGAGAAGCTGCTGACAGTGGCCTAATTATTTGCCAGGTGTTCCTGTGGTAACTAACAGAAGCAAAGTTGCAATCACCTTTCTCTGCAATTGATAGTGACTTGCAAACTGATAAAGAGTAGCTTTGGATCTTAATGTTCATAGCCTATAGCATTTTTTTTAATTGTTTTCCCTTAACTGCAAGGCTGAATGCTGTATTCTTAGTTAAAGCCAATTGCGTCAAAAGGTGTTCTTTCAGGATTTCTGCAGGCCATGAACAGATTGACATTTTTCTTAAAGAGAAACAAGATAGATTATCTGTCAGACTTTGAATCAAATAAAACAAAACAGAATCCTCAGAATAACCATGGTGTCTCCTGAATTCATTATTCTCATGACTACAGTGTGATTTTGAATCACATTTCCTTAAACTTTATGCAATCAAATAGTTGCACTCCATGTCTACAGTAGGCAAAACTCACACTTTATTTCAAAATMAGACATAAAAAGCAGATGGCCGTATCATTCAAAAAATCTTTTCAATGTAAACCTATGTATCAGAGTCAGACAGCTTGGTTCATATAAAAGCAGACAATACAGAAACTGTTGTTGACTGCTCTGTAAATACCAGGGAAAATAAGAAAGGAGAAAAGCTAAAAACTGTTGTTTGCCCAAAAGAACAAAATAGTTACAACCTGACCATGAAGAAAATTTCAAAATCAGAAAGGAGGTTTATAAAGCTTCAAAGAAATTAGCTTATTCCCACTAAGAACCCTCAGGGAAAATGGTAGTTTTATGGTATTTGATGACTTTGGTAAATGGGATTATACGATGGGCTTCAAAAAAGGAGATTGGATTTGATGACACAATAAATCTCTTTCCAGTCCTRTTTCTTATGTATGTGAACCGAATTGCCTTTTACAACTAGAAATTGTCATAACAAATCCCCCTACTCTTAAGTAAGCAGAAAAACTCTGTTTGAAAGCTTTAGTTTCCTTTTATACTTTGCACCCTCTATAGACATCCTCAAGGACATTCTTCTGTGTCAGGAAGGAAGCTAAAAGATACCATCACTCCAGAGATTCTTGTCATTCCAGATCAGGGACTGGAATGAAATGGTACCAGCATTTTTCTGGTATCATCAGTTTCTGCAGAGTTTATTATTAATTTTTAATTAGGTTTTGAGAACTGAGGTATTTCTTATGCTGAATTTCTTATGGTATGAGTTTTTATGTAGACAGACTGAAACTATCACTATAAAAATGATGAGAATTATGCTTCTGCTTTTACGTTGGGTGAACTCTAATGCTTGACAATTTAATGACCAGTTTTTCATACTGTAAGACTTGAGTTTCTTTAACACTTTTGCTTGCTTAGTGGCAAGCCTACATTTGTAAATCTGTCTGAGCTAATTAGTACAATCCATTCACGTATGTGCACAAATGTCTGATAACAGTGAGGTAATGGCCTGCACAAAAGTAGCCTCGCAAAATGTGCATGGATCTCTGGCACCACATAATAGAAATCTGAACTAGTGAATTAAAATAATTTAACTGCTGACCGTTTCACTGCTTAAATTAGTTCCAGAATTTGGGATAAAGACAGAGTTTTAACAGAACAATAAAATTTTAACTGTTTAGCCTTGACCCAGGCAACGTAGAGCACATACATATTTCATTACATTTCAGTGACAGTTGCAGAAAAACCTTTCCAAATAAACATTTTTCTCTAAGATTCACTCTAGCAGAGGGACACAGAAGCTAAAGGTATAGGATTCCTTTGTTAAACCACATAGAAGGCAGAATTTGATTCACCATTAATCTGAGCTTAGTACTACAGTAAGTGCAATAAACACAAGTTTCTACTGAGACCAAAAAAAATTTTTAAAAAGGCAAGGGAGAGAATTAACTTAATGGTCTGATAAGGAGAAACTCAGGGCCAAATTCTTTTCCAATTAAATCAATAGGTTATAAGTCAGGAGAGAATTTGGTCTGGAAATGTCAACGGAGAGTAACAATGAGATCTGAGGACCTAATTCTTTTTGGAGACAAAGCATGAAGATGTTAACATTCTTCATGAGTAAATCATATCTTCTAAATTTGAAAGGAAGATATGGAACAGCATGAGAAAACACCATCAAGACAGTATTTCTGAAGCCTTTATATTAAACAGTCCGAAGTAAAAAGAATATCTAACTAAATATACGGACCCACAAATTATTTTTTAAAGGACACAAGAGCAGATCCTCACCTACAGCAGATTAGTAAGCTTCAATGACTTCAAATAAACTATGCATATCAGATAAAAATCTTACCCATAAACTTTCTTTCCAGGGAACACGTGCATGTGTTGTAGTGAGCAGTAAGTGCCAACCTTATGCTTAAGTGGAATATGAAGCACATTGCACAATAAATCATAGCATAATTTTGGAAGGCGGGACCTTTGGAGATCATCTGGTTATCCTCTTGCTCCAGACTGGGACAACTTATAGCAGGCTGCTCAAGGACTTGCCCAGTCAAGTTTCCAAGAAAGGAGATTCCACAACCTGGGCAACCTGTTGCACTGTTTGACCACCCTTCTGGTGAAATTTTTCTTGCTAGTATATAATTGGAATTTCACTTGTTGCAGCTTGTGTCCATCACCCCTTGTCTTTTCACTGTGCACCTTTGAGAAAGGCCTAGCCTAGCTGCCATTACATAGCTGAAAAGAGCATCCAAGACTCCCCTTTAGCCTGAAAAAAAACAGTTCTCTCAATCTCTTCTTTTGTGGCATGTGTTTTAATCCCCTAATCATTTTGGTGACCCTCCTCTGGATTCACTCCAGTATGCTACACAGGACACCTGACAAAAGCCCAGATTTTGCCACAAGGTATCATTTAGGCTGGTCCTTTGCTTCGCCAGCAATAGAGTGATTTGACTGATTTCCATCCTTCAGTTTTGCCTCCTACTAGGAGAATCTCAAACCGATCATACTAGTAAGCCAAAGCAATAAAGAATTTCATGATTCAAAAYACAGCTCCACCCTTCTTAAAAATATATACATATTTTATTTTAACATTTAATGTGAAAGTATTTAGAATTATTGTTTCTTGATAATCTGCAGTCCATTACTATGCATCAATGACTTTTTGTACAAAGAACAAAATGCCACTTTCCATTATATGAGACCAACATTTTAAAGCATGAAACAGCAAAACTGTTGGCATTTTACCTCTTTTGAACACAAAATCTATGTTATATTTCTTAATTCAGTATGTGGGAGGCAGAAATAAAATAGATTTTAAAAAGATTAAAGAGCGTAAGCTTTTAGTCAAACCTTTTGAGGCTATCACAAATAACTGGCCTTGTATGTGTGGACTAATGAAATGGTTTTTAGTGATGGCACTTTCAGTTCTTCTAATGTTATTGTTCTCATACTGCTGTTTTATAATTTGTTTTGATGACTGTGGAAAGGAAAAGATAAACAAGATCAAAATATATATGTGCATACACACAGCGATCGTGAGTATCTTTAACTTACAATCACACACAAAATGCCTATAGAACAACAYAATATACACATATTGATCTGTGGTGTCCATTAAGACTCCACAATTATTTTTTCTCAGACTTTTAGTGTCAAAATGATAAATCTTAACGTGTATGAGGCTAACATACAATCCTACAAAGACCTGTGAACACGAAAAACTTACCATACTTAAGCACTACCTTCCCTTCTAGGGAAACCTAGCAATGCATGTATATATATGCATATACATATATATATATTTATGTCCGTGAAGGATCGCAGACTCACTGTGTCATACAATTTTGGATGTAATTATAAATCAGCAAATATTAGTAAATTGTGGAGTATGATTTAGGACAATTTTATGATAAATGCAGATTGTGTTATGATGGGGAAAAAACAAAAGGAAACCATGAACCTAATCAATGGACACAATTACAATATAGAAAAAATTGCAAATGACTATAAAATAGTTTATTATTGTAATCAATTAATCATTAATTTGTACTTAAGATTATAACACATGGAAATAATATTAAATAATGCTTAGCAAAACTGAATGATTCATTAAATGTAATCAAAAGCAGCTGGTAGTAATCAAAGCATAGGTACAGGAAGGTCATTATGAAAAATGAGGTCATTTTTCTCAATATATAACAAACCAGTGTCTTGAGTCAGTGATATAGAAGATGGAGGGTTTTGTTTGTTTGTTTGTTTGTTTGTTGTTGTTTTGATTTTTGTGGGGTTTTTTTGCAAAATGCTGATCTGAGTTGTGGTCAGCATTTGTCTGGACAATTTACATTACCATTGTTGACACCAGCCGATGCCCTCAGACTTGATTCCCCTCTTTATAACAGACTGTAGAGCTGCTGGCAAAGCATTCTTTGCAAGGGACCTTTCCTCTGGAATGCTTTTCCTTGCCAAGGTCTAAAATAGCCATAAACTGTTGACATTCTGGGTATGCTACAAAGTCCATCTGTGTGAGCTGACTGAGGCAGTAACGGGTGAGATATCTCGTGGGAAGGTGTGATGGAGGTGCTTGGGTCTTATGACTAGAAATTAAATGGGGTGTTAGAGAGTGGGAGGACAGAAGAGTGCTGCTTTTTTTGGAAGTTTTATTTATTGCAACCTCTACATTATGTTTTAAAATACATGCCAAGGTTGCTCAAAGTCTCAGTTAGATGTCCTTTGGAGGGGTTTATTTTGGATGAAAAATCTAAATGAATGATAAATCTATTCCTAGTGTTAATGATTCATTTCATCTTTTCAAATCTCTTAGAGATATTTCATAAATCAAAATCTGGGCAGAAGGCTGTTATTTTTCAGAATCCTTCTACAATGAAACTAATAGGATTTCTTAAAAAACAAGGCATTACGCAGAAAGAATAAGAATGCAAGAATCAACCCAAATGATTTTTACAGGAAGATCATGATGTTTTACAGCAAGACTTTTTTAGTTAAAGTGCCCACATTAAGCAAAATGTAATACAGTGATAGCACTGGTTGTTTGTCAAGGAAAAACAGGCAAATGTTTAAAACTGCAAATAAATAGACAAATAAACAAAACCACTATTAGAGTAAAAATCTGTCATGATATTTTGATAAAAGTATCCCTTATATGGCAAGGAAAGTAATAAAAAAAAACTTCAAATAGTTGTTGACATCAGTTTCAAAAACATTCCATTTTTCTTGTATTCTATACTAAGAATAAAATCAGAAACAGATGTCATTTTAATCACTGATCTTCATTTTAAGGAGAATATATGCATCTAATACAATCTAATCTTTGATTACGACAGTAATCAAGTCCTATGGCTCAGCTTAGCACAGCTCAGGTGGTGAAGAAGGGTTGCAGATAACCAACATTTCAGAAACATTGGTTACTTACTGCATCTTGGTAAAAATAATCTTGTAAGAGCTTATTAGGTCCTCTTTTCATAATTATTTAAAAGACTCCATGCAAAAACCTTCTCTTCCACTGAAAGAATTCCCTGAAATTTCAATTTTAGCACTGATTCATATTAGACATAAAAGATTACTCACAGTTAAATTATGTGCATCCATTTCTACACTTAATATACGACTTTGCTTTGTTTTCTTTAATGCCACTTGAGACAATAGGATCAAGAAAGTGACATTTCTAGAGTCTTTCAATTTTTCCTCAGTAGTAAGTCACCCAATAAAGCCAACAACAGAGATAATTATGAAAGATCCTCTGCATTAATTCTTTGTTTAGAAGTCTTGAGCCCTCTCTGTAGTCTTTCTAGATTAGAATTTAGCACCATAAAATACTAATTGGAAAAATTTGATCACACCTAATTTTTTTAGAGAAATGGGAAAAAGTTAAAGGAATAGCTCACTATACATAAAACCATGGCTTTTTGCTGCATGGCCTGTTTTGAGGACAATATCAATTTTTCAGTATACAAAGATCAGAAAGAGACAAATTTTGTCTGTCACAAATACTATGATTTGTTGTAAACATATCTAAAAACTAGACATTCCAACTACTCTCAGTTGATGTATGTTAATGAAGCTACTTAGATGTATAGAAGCTAAGAACAAGATTGCTATATTTTTAGAAGTAAGAAGATATAAACTGTTGTCAATTAAGACAAAATATGCGAGTTTTTTACTTTTTTCTCTTCCATCTTTTGATTAATTTCTCTGTTCTGCAACCATTTTTTTAATGAGACATTAAATCAATTTGGTTATGTCAGCTTTTAAGTGCCCTGAATTTCTGCCACTTAATGGATAACATTCAGTGAAGATTTGTTAAAAAATAAGAGTTCATGAATTAATAACTGGAACATGGTTCACATTTAAGGGAAAAATATTTTGTGAGAGAAATTGAAGAGAATTTTTAAAATAAACATGAAAAATAATTCACATTTCATTTTCACTTATCTTAGCTATTCATTGGAAATAGCAATTGGTAATTTCAGATAAATACAGATCCTTATGTAGATCAGCATATAACATTTTGGTGTAGCAAGTCTCATGTAACAGTCACATAAACAAAAACGTATATTTGGAAATAAATTCTAAAAGTTTTAGAAACAGTTGTRGTTAGCAATACTCACTACTTTATCCTTGCTTTTCTCAGCCTATTTAAATATTTTGGCTTTTTAAAATATTCTTTCAAGCACATATTCTTTCAAAGTTTTTTAAAAATGAAGCACATAAAGGAGAATCCCCCCCCAACCTCCCCAAAAGTCATCCAGTTATTCCTTCATCCTGTTTAAATATATTGATGGTCAGGCTTCAAAAACATTTGCTTGGTGATGCACAAGCTCACTTTAATTACTCTCCCCTTCTCCACATGCCTCTCTCTTCTTGATTCTGTCTAATGTCAAGCTAGACAGCGCAGTAATGACTCCGGTGCCCTTGTAGGAAGCCATAAGAGCGTTACTTTACACTGCAGGTAACCACCAGTAACAACAATGTTTCAGTTATGTCTAAACCCACCTAATCAAGATGAATGTGAAGTCCTCTGAGATTTTTTTTCCTTTTTATATCTTTTCTTTTAGCTCATCTTTCTTTACTGCATAATTGTTCATTCTACTTGAAGAATGCTACAGACTCATGCTGAAAATTTCCAAAGCATTTAAAAACAACAGAAGGCTTTTCTCTCTGACTGCCTGTCCCGCCCTGTAGATTGCATTGAAAGCTAGTTCCTATACTTTAAAGATTTTACATTTATGTCAAAGAGCCAAGAATGTCCTAGTGTGCTTAGGCAGATGAACCCAGTATGCCTAAAGTACGTCAACTGCAATCAGCTCCAAAAAGCACTGAACTCAAACTCTGAATTAAAACACTGAGACCAGCTTATCCAAAGACAGAAACATAAAAATGGACATATCAGGTTGGAATTATTATCAGTGGAGTAAATAGGTGGATAATAGAATCCCAAAACAACATGCCAGTGTCACAACAAAAGATTTTACCCCCATTCTTGCCACCTGCAGAAACAACAAACAGTTCTCATAGGACATTGATAATGTGAATCTTTCAAATCATAAATACTGAATCTATACTTGAGTTCTAATTCATATAGCATAAAAAATCAATCATCTCTATTGTCTACGAATTAGGCGATGCATCACTACAAGTGAGTCCACACTTTCACTAAAACATGTTCAATTCTGCGCGTCCATCACCCATGCTATCGGTACACAAGCAAGAGTTATACATACACAACAGTAGTACCTGCCAGCTGAAGCAACGCTGAGGTAACACAAAGCTGTCTGGCATCACGTTCAAGATCAGTCTTTTAAAATCACTCTTTTTGGAAAGCTAATTTTTTCATATCCTAACACAAGGATGAATTAGCCTCATGGATCAGCTGAACAAATATATGTCTGTATAAATGTACTAAAACACTTGGCCAGCCCAGTAAATTAAACAAACCCAAGAACAATAGCACAGATGAATAGCTGAAATAATAAGACAGTTTTACTTTATAAACCCCAAGAATTTACAGAGCATATCTCACTGAAGAAAGAGCCATATTAGGAAAATAGAAAATGCAAAGCTGATTGCAGAAATGACAGGTCATCTTTTGGATGACAGTTTATATTTTATATTGGTTGGTTTTAATGTTTTRCCTTTGATATGCTTTAAGAAGGAAATAAGAGCCATTAAAACTACTCCTTCACATGTTAAGAGTAACTTCAAAACACAGTGAAAAAATATATGAATAAATTGTCTTTCTTACTTTGGTTACTCCTATGTTATAGTTCTTTGAACTAGTGCCAATACTGGCAGCCATAGATACACTGTAGCCACCAAGTTGCTACCTCGCTGCTGAACAAGCTGCAAAAGACAGCTAATTATGTTCTGCTCTTTCTTCTATGAATAACTCAGCATCACCAGCATTCCCTTCTCTTTGCATTTGCTTTCATATGACATGATGCTGAGAAGTATTAGAAAATGTAGAATGTGTTTTATATACAAAAAAGTATTACAAAAATCTGGATTTCTAAATACCCCTATACTTGTTCCTCGGTATTTACAAATCAATTAAAACTGCAAATGGAAATGCATAAAGGGTTTTTTGTTGTTGTTTTCTGTTTTTAAGTAATATAAAGTAGATCGCATACTTTAAATTCTAATGCATACAATTATGCAGATTATACACACACACATTGTTGCACTTGTTTCATTTTATGAATGCATTATCTAAAGTGAGAAAATCTTTCATGGCTAGAAATATTCATCATTTCAGAATGATGAATGAATCTTCAACATTAAAATTATAAAACTGTTTACTTTTATAAGGTCTGGACCTTATTCTATATACAACAACAACCCAAATATTTAGGATTTAAAATTATTTGCAAATAATAGCCTATTTTTCAAAATTCATCATTTTATAGGTTAAATTTCAGTCATTAGAGCATAAGTAATTTCTCATCCTATTTAAGTGTAATTCAATACATTTGCTCTTGATGAAAGGTCCAGCATGGCAGAAAAGAACCTGTTAAAGGCGAGAAATTCTACTGAATACAAAGGAACTATCCACACACACAAAGTTAGGCTTCTATGAGTTCAACAGGATTGGGAGCTGTGTCAGAGTTATTGAAAGCAATATCAGGCTTATCTTGCTAAGAAACTGAAGAAAACATTTTTCAAAGCAGGCCTTCACTTCTGAACCTATAGGTAATGTACACACCGTGTGCACATCTGGAATGCAGTAATACCTGATTTGCAGTCATATGCTCCTTAACATTCTAAAGCTTAGAATAGAAATTATGCAGAGGAATTCAAGGCGTGAAACAGACTGTTCGTTTATTATGTAAATGATGCAATATTTAGAGTAATGTACAGAAGTGCCTTCTGATTAAACCTTATTGTTGTAACTTTTCTAAAAATATGCAACCAGTCACGATTTCTGCTCCCCACTTTTGGGGCAGAAAGAGGTGTTCTGTGTGCTGTAAGGTCAATACAACTAAATACCAAAAGAATTATAAATGTGCTTTAAAACTGACAAATTGATGAGTTGAACCTCAATAGCACCCACTAAATTTAACTGTAAATATGATTTTTAGTATTGCTAACACTAAACATGGCACTACATGCCCCTCACAAGAACACAGACCTGGTATTTTTGCCTATAACTGCTGGTATTTGCATACACCTTTAGTTAAGCATGCATCTGTAGAAGCAAATTTTGTGTAGCAGAATGTAACTACTATTCAGGATAGTACAACGATACTAAATTACAAAATAGATTAGAAAGCAAAATAGTTTCTCTTGACCAGAAATAATTTGATACAATTCCCACTATATTTAATTCATATAAGTCATATCCATATATATGTAACAGATATTTGAGATGAAACTCGTCTGAATCAATAGTTTGTTTATATTTTTAGTTTTATGAAAAATATTTAAATATTTAAAATTTTACTGAATTTGTCCCTCTAGATTCCTAAAATCTGCCTTCCTCCCCTCCTCCATTTTTTTTCATATGGTACTATACATATAATTTAAACCAAAAAAAGAGAGAATCAGAATATTTTCTGATTGGGTAGACATACAAAAATTATTTATTAGACTGTTTGTCACTCAGTAAATAACTTACCATCAGAGGAGCAACTGTCACATCACAAAGTATAAAGACCATAGGGAAGTACATGTAATCATTCATATGTTTGCAATTTTTTTTGTATTTTGAAGAAAAATTGGAGAAATAATAAATAGTAAACAAAGGTATATATTTAAATGGATATGTTCAAGTGATAATGATAACATTTTTTAAGAAGGGTTTTACACTGAACGAACTTTCATTGTTATTGTCAGAGCAAGAGAGACTTAGCAAATGACTGAGTGAAGCAGAAGAGCTGTTGTCACTTAATAATTATATTTGATAATATCCTTTGCATCCTTCTCCAGGAAGCATGTGCTTTAGGAATCTGAAAAGATAATACGTAAGACTAATGTCCCTGTGACTGAAATGATAAACTCAGATGCTAAAAATTTAATGTCTAGTAAAGACAAGACTTGTCAGCCATTTCTGATTCAGGTGAATCTACTCCATCATTGGAAAAAGGAAATACACTGTGTACTGGCAGCTTGACATAAACAACCGGGGCACTTGCACAGCTCTGCCAGAGTTCCCTCACTCAGATGGTCATCCATCTTCTGTGTCTAAGCCTCAAAATGCTGGACCCATACGCTTACACATTTCCTATATGTAAGCTGGCTACAGCCACTATTCCTTGCTCCAGCCTCATTGGCCTTTCTCACTGGTACAGACTTCATCCTTGCTTCCACTTCACAGAAATAGGACCTTACAGCACAGCTGGTCTAGGCCTTCAGGACCAGTGCTGGTTCCCAGCATACCTCAGTAATCTATTTCTCTCCAGTGGTTTAATATGGTGAGCATTCTTGCTTTACTGAGCAAACGACACAATTTGAGACATAATCAATAATACATGCCCACTTTCTGGACTTCCACCAGACTCCATTAAGGTATTCTTGCTCCAGCTCTGCTCTATAGATGATGGGTAGTTCAGATATCAGAAAATGGTCTACCAAACAAGTGTAATTGAAAATAAATAAATAAATATGCACTTACACATATATTCCCACACACTTGGAAGACGTGTTGGTGCTTGCCAGAAAGCATAACGGAAGCCAGCTCCCAACTTCTGTCAGTGACTGCCTGCAGGCAGAGTTAGCTCTGTTGCTGTGCACGTTCACATCAACTCACATACACAAAGACTAGCTCATATAGACTCTATATCTGCAGGATTATCTGGTGAAAAGGCAATGCAATCCTAGCTCATAAACAAAGGCTTTCCAAGGGTACACAATATTTTCATATACAATCCATGAGTTTAACAGCATTTTGCATGGACTTCAATGACAACTGACTCTAAGTCCTAATGCTATACAATAGGAGTATTAGCTTACCAATTGCATGCCAATATGTCCGCGTGGTCAAGAACCACGTGATATGTATGATGTGGTCAAGGAGGTTGGGATATATTTCACAGGAAGAAGGTGACAGCGGTTCCTCAGGGGTTCTCTCGCCCCTGTGCAGAACAGAGCTCTTTAAGCATCAGGGTGGTCCCAGGGCAATTCTTAATCTTGATTTACCAAGCAGTTGCTCACTTGCTTTCTCTGACTAACAAGGATTCGGATTACCAAGGAATGCTTGCTGCAGTACAGCCCTAACACCATTCACATGACTAGTCTAAGCTGTATATGGCAAAGCAGCAGTTCAGATAGTCTTGTTGTCGGGCCTAATTTCACAACCCAATTACTCATGTTAGGTCACATCCAACTTGACTTCAGACTAATTTTGTTGTGATTTAAATGTGAATTTAAGATGCAAAGTATGACTTTCAAAAATCTCCTGCATCCAGAATGGATAGGAGAATCTGAAGTTTAAGTCTAAGTCTAAATTTTGTGTTTTTATAAGTGGAATATTAGCACATATTATAGTGGAAGAGATTAGCAGTTTTGTGTTTTTAACAAGAAACATATCAACCTCTAGGAAAATTAGAGAAATAAGAAGTCTTGATAAACCCCTGAAATCAAAAGGAAAGCATAAATTATTGCTGTTCATGAGACAATCTTCATATGCTAAGGTGGTTGTCAGAAATCACATGCATTTGATTATCTTTTATAATTAAGCAGATCTTTGAGCTAGCACTTCTTTTATTTCTAGAAATAAAAACTGAGGTAGAAATGTCTTTAAATATTTTCATATCCTATGAAGACTATCCCCTTTTCTCTGCTTCAGACACTTCATACATAAACTGCAATGTGATAGAAAGACAGGTGTTCTCCAAAATGGATATTCATCTTGAAATGATGTATTACACAGTATATTTTTTGTAACTGGTGATTCCACGTAAATGAAGCATATGACTCTTATGAAGCAGGCACGCAAATTTTAATGTGACAGTGATCTATCTTTCCTTGTGCTGCATGCAGGTTCCTGTGTGAAATGTGAAAAAAATAACAGCTGGGTGCAACAGAAAGGCAGCCCTCAAGGCTTAAAAATGTAAAGTATTTTACAAAATATAGGTTAAGAATGGACTGATATGTTTATATGGTAAATTCTTCATGGCAGGGAGTTTTCCTTATTACACCTATAAAGTGACATTCTTCAGAAGTAGTAGATCTAGATGTAGTAGTAGGACTTAGATGATCTCCATAGGTCCCTTCCAGCCTCAACCACTCTGTGATTCTGTGATTCTGTGACYGAGTCTGATCAGTTACAATGGTTTATGTTAGTGTGAGATGGAGATAAAGCAAAGTAACATGTTCAAAAAACCATGAAGTTTCAGGGTTATAAAATGGTTCTCTGGGCTTTCACAGACAAAAAGGACTTTATTCTACCATGTAAGCATGGCTCTGTCTAAGAGCCAGTGCAGAAGGTCACAGCCACATTTTACTTATGGAACAGAACATCTAGGACCAAAATATCCAAGCACAAAGGACCCACTTGGGGTGAGCTCAGCCACCTTCTGTCATGGATTTAACAGCTAGGCCTGCCACTTTCAACCAGGGAGCTGCAGCAAGAACATTGATTACACCCATTGTGAGTAGCTCACTCAACTATGCTGGAGAGAGTATCTTCGTCAAAATAAAGACAACTGTATGATGGGACTTCTGAGGTTTTATTGGAATAGGAGTTAAAATGAAGACAAATATCTCCTAAAAAGACATTATGTCTACATTCAAATCCTTATCAACAATGAAAACTATGGTGCTTCCTATAAAAATGTTAACAATGGTCTTCTTCTTAGCTTTTTTTTTTTTTTTGGACAACAAGTAAAGAAGATCTTGCACTGGGAAATGCTGAAGAATACTTCATTTGTCTTTTGTGTTAAATACAAATTTAAACATAAATAATTTCAAAGCTTTTCCCTTCCATTACATCTCTTTTGCATCTTCTAAGGATCTATGAAATTCCACACCTTATTAGCAATCTTAATGGAGCAAAAAGGTATCAAAATGCTTTACATTTTCCATTATTATGGTTATTACAGCATAGCTGATATTATCAGTTTAATAAATATCCACATTTTTCTTCTCAAAAGTTTGTCACCACTTACTGGTCTGAAAGGATTTTTCAAACATTTGCTGTTATCAATACTCAGTGCACCAAGCTAGTATCATATTTAAATGTGGAACAATTCTATTGTAATCTCAGTGGTATCTGGCTGTCAGCAAGAGGGTGGCATAATGGACTGTAATCATTTTGCACAGAGTAAGGACAGGTCTAGCAGAAAATATTTAATTCTAGGTGATAGCTCCTGCAGAGTCAGTAAAGGGCACATGCTAATAAGGAAACTGCAGAAAGGCACTGATGATGACATGCTCCCTGAAAACAGCAAGCTCAGCAGATACAGCGCAGCTAATAGAACCATTACTGCCTCATGTCAAGCTATGAAAAATACCAAAGGACAGAGTCATCACAGTGAAGGGAAAAACAAAGCACTTGCATATTATGGTTGGAAAAGCTTTACAGGCAGAACAATGTTAGAATAACAGTGTTATCAAATGCATGAACAAAAATATGCCAAAAAGCTTGCTCAGTAGAAAGGGCAATTTCCCCATTTTAATTCAGTGTATATAGCACATGTTGTAGGCCTACCATTCATTGTATTAATTTTAAGTTTGAAACCCATTTCCCACAGAGGCATCTGCTATCTTCTGCTGATGGCAGCAGGTTTGCTTTTGCTTTTCTTTTTTTAACTTCAGTTTATGATAGAGTCCACAAGTAAAGCATAAAACACTGCAAATGAAGATGACTACAAGGCAGGAAAAGCATCCAGATGCTTTTACACAGAATTAATTTTCCAGACTCTGATTAAAGGCTTCTGTTACCACTGGCAAAGTGTTGGTCAGCTTGTCTCCTTCAAAAACTGGGAGTCTGTCCAGAAATGCTGCGACTATGAAACCTCTATAGAATGCTTGTGTTATGCTAAGAAGCACTCTAGCTGGTAATATTATAACACAGATAAAGACCTTTCTCTATCTGATACAGCATTGCTATTTTTACATCCTGCTCACCAAAACTTTACCACTATGTTACGGATAGGAGGAAAAGAGTGAATATACACAGTGACAATTTTTATAAGTGATAACAAAAGGTATGCACTGGTATTTTAGACATACAACACAATCTAAAGCACCTACTGGAAAAGAAAAAAAAATCTCAATGGACCTTTTTCTCACATTATTTTTCAATGAGAGATGCTATTCTTAATTTTCCACAAACCAGAAACTACACTTACATATTTGTTGGTTTCATGGGAAAAAATATTCATTGCTTGTGGTTCCTCTCTCTCATTTATGTTCTTGTATGTTGTAAGCTGGTTTCTAAGCTGAGTCACTACTTAAGAAAAAAAGTCACTAACAAATGCCAGACACGACAGTAAATATCTAACTTTGTGCTCTTTGAAATTGAAATGCTGCTAATGGGATCTTTGTTTTACTACCAAAGGGTTTAATTAGCCAGGATTGTTACTGAAACAAGTGTCTACTGCAAAGCCTACTAAATCTATGGAGTCTTTCTACTGGCCTCCATTGATGCTGACTTTCAGACTAACAGTTTTAATCTGATGAGTTAGATCTATATCACTGAGTCTTGCAAGGCAAGATTTATAGTGTTATTTCTGAAGTTCTAATTTTATATTCTCAAAACTTATCAAAAAGTTGACAGTCTTATCATTAGGTGAAGAAATATTTCAAGTAATTTTTGTGTTATTTACCAGTATATTGTTTTCATAATTTACTACTTAAGACAAGTTGAACATCACAGGACAGCTCAAAAATCTCATACATTGCTCTCTGAAATATGCAATTTATGATACCCATTCTTTCTACTCTTTTTACGGTATTCAGCAGCTATTTCAGTGGGCTATCCCTAGGTACTGTAATTTTGTGCTTCTTCCCCCCTTCAACCTGCCAGAAGTCCAAACCACTATAAGAAAGAAGTCAATTACAGATTATTCTCTGTACATTAATGTGTATCATTTGTCATGAAGATTAATTGTATTAGGAAACAATAATTGCACATGAATCTCATTCTTAAAGAGGAGGGCAAGCATATTTTCAAAGAGCTCGGTCACTCATGTCCATGAGCATTCTTTACCACTTACACATTTTTGTCCTAAGTAAGCCTCAAGTAATTAGTTCCAATCTAGCTCAGATTACTGAATCATTGAAATGAAAGGCTTGTGTAGTAAGAAACAACATACAATTCCCTTAGTTAGGGACTTATACAGCTATAAAGCTCTCTTTTAAAACCTGGGGCCAACCTTGCAAACCATGGTCACATGAGATCTTTTTTGATGTGAAGAGACCTGTTAAGTTAATGGGGCTACTCATGTGAACAGAGACTGATCCCACAAAAACACTGATGCTGAGAATGCCCTCTTCTGTACCTTCTGTTATTTGCTTGGATAAACAAAGGAGTGCGCAAGAGTAATATTATGTGGAATATTATGCACATATTTCAGTGTGATAACTGTATTTTGCATTATCTACCATAAAATGTCTATGCTATACCAAAATCTCATTCCTGTTTTGTTTCTAAATCTGCTAAGTAATACTACAACAGCAGATGCTTTTCACTTTAGATTGCATTGTGATACCATGCTAATGAACAGACACAGTACATGTATCTTTCTTCCTTTGAAGTTTCTCACTGAAGATTTTTCATTGCAATAAAGGTTTATTAATCTCTTGTTAATCCATATTACTAGTTTTTTCATTAATTCTCACATGTCTATAGTGACTGATCTGCTCTGTGAATTTTTTGAGGGAGGTTCTGATCCAGCACTGCACAGAGGAGGTAAGATTACGTAGTATTTTTCCAGTTTTAGCCAGCTAAGGAGAAAAAACAGATGCCAGAAAACATAAGAAAGATAGATTCTCCATTATTACCACATCAAATATTCTCCTAACTGGGTGTACTTCCATTCTAACTCCATCTGGCTAAATGTTGTTGCTGTCATCTGCCAAAATGTGTAGCATTAAGATATCATGGCTCTGGTATTATGGTTTGTGGCTACAGGAAGGAGGTAGGAGAACTTGCCATCTGATTCTTTTTGTCCTTTTTTGCACATAGATTGCAGAGCAAGACTACTGATGAGATCTTGCCATTGTCTTAATATTGTCAGACTACAAGAATGTCTCTTACAATTTACTGCCACTTTTGCAACACCAGTAGCTGCGTGCAGGAGATGAGCTTAAACACTCTGTTGAGAGTCAGAGGAAGTCCTGCAGGAAGACAGTGAAATTTAACTGGCACTTAAGTATTGTTCTGACTTTCTGTACACATACATACTTTATCTAAAGACAGGCAAATACAAAAAGAACTCCATGCACTGTTCTACTGATATGCTTATGCTGTTATGTTTTCTGGGCCAGAGGATTATTTAGAACATAGGCCATAAAGCCATCTAGGTTGCTTAGGAGGAAAAAAAGATTATATAAAATATATTAATGCATGCATCTTCACAGCAGAAATCCTGTTGTCCTTGTTTTCTTAATAGATTTGCCAAAATGAATGTGTTTTTTTTAATTAAAATAAGATCTGTCATATTATTAATCCCTGAATGTATTGAATCAGGCTGAGGTAATTTATCATCATTTCAGACTAGTCTCTGAGAAACTGAATGTACATGACTCCATTTTGGTTCTGCTTTTAAATCTGGCTAGTGAGGGGTGAAAAAGTATATAGTACTATCAGAGCCCAGAAAAGTGTCTAATTTGCTGGAGGGAGTATAACTGCACTATTTCTGAGGATGCAGAATCTGCCTGGCCAGTTCTGGGGTGCATCTTCACTGGGTGGTCTGGCACAGAAGTGCTGTGATACTGTTATAGATTAATATTATGTTTTCTGAAAGACTCTGGTATTGTTTACACACAAAAGCTAGATGACTTCAACAATACCTATATACTTAAAGCCATGCCTAGCTTAAGTGTGGCTGTGAATATACTAGTATTAGAAACTAGACCAATAGAGCTGTAAGGAAAGGGATTATATCCTTAGATGTAAGTCACTGAAGCCATTGCAAGCTGATATAACTGTATGCATATTAATGCTTGTTTCAAAATAATTACATTGGGAAAAATATCATGTTCTTAAAATACTTTAACTGATATAAAATGTGTATAAAAATCAATCAATCAATATCCAGCTTCCATGAAAATCTGAAGCATGGATAAGGCCTCCACACTGCTATTTTCATTTCTCAACTTTGTACCCATAGAATGCTTAGCACAGTAAAGCCTGTTGTTAAGACTTTACGGTTGTCATACTGTATTGTGTTGTTTTAACATTAAATGGTTGCTACAATCAGACAGATGAGAGAGAACTGGAAATAGTCCCTCAAGACAGTTAAAATGCACAAACTTCACTTTTCATTTCATGGCAAGAGACTCTCTCCTGCTTTCCTGTAAAATAATGTTTCAATCACAGTTGCTGAAGAGTTGCAGACAACAGCTGCTTACCTCAATATGTACATGAAAGAACAAAAGCACATCAGAGCAAGGACCACAAGAACAAATGTCATGTGGGAAAGACATTTATTTTCTCTCACCATTATGAAATGGCTTTACAAGTAGATAGGTCTTAATTGAGTTAGCTGAAAATAGTTGCCCTCAGTCCTTGTCACGTTATATAATAAAACCAAAAGTGAACTCTCTAATCTATCAGAATACTTATCTTCCAGTTCTTGGAGTGCTAGCAGAAAAAAAAATTAAGTAGTTATAATAAACACACTGTATGCCTGCTGTTCTGTCCTCATTGTATTCATAACAGTTCATTCAAAGTTAACTTACTCAAAGTGGCTTAAAAGCCCATGATTATCTGTCTTCATTAATATCGTCATGATACTCTTCAAAATCAGAATGGTGTGCATAAGAGTGTGTATAAAGATGTGGGTCACTTCACTCAAAACTGATGAATTATCACCATGTTTTGAGGGGAGGTGGGGAAAAGAGGGAATGATAAGATTAACTGACTAACTGTCAAAGTTGTGGTCAGGGTATAAAAGAAGGTGTGGATCTCCATTCTACAAAAGCAAAATGAAGATGTATGATAAGAACTCAATATTCAGTCAAGTGACTTCGGAATTAATAAAAGTACAAGGCAGATATAGCATGGTTAGCTTCTCACTTCTTTGCATATATGTCTTTATATGCCCTTGCCACTGTGTTGCCTATGAATACTTCAATTTTACTTTAACTGCGATGAATGAGGCAGGAGGTAACATCACAGCATCCCGCACTAGGGTATACTCATCCTTAAAACTGTACAGTGCAACGCTATACTAGTGTCAAAAAATCCTACACATTAATCTATATCTATCCTTCTAAAGAGGTTATATCAGGCTTCCTTCTAGCTGCACAACACAGTGTAGGTGCTCGTATCTTATGGAGAGTAAGTGAACCATGCAGTGACTAAAACTAGGAGGAAAACTCTCTGATAGAGGCACTCTGATAGAAAGACATTGAGAAGTGAAGCTGAAATGCAAATTATGAGGGTCCTTGTAAAGAATTTTACAAATAATACAATCAGACAAAATTTTCTTAAATTTTAACAATTAGTCTTAAAAAAGAAAAGACTTTGTAACCAACATTAAACCTAATTATGCATAGAACAAAACTTCCTCATTCACTTAGTTTGGGGACGTGCAATTTGCAGATGAATCATTTAATTTGTCCATGTTAAAAAAGGCACAGAATTCTATTTTTACTTTGTCTATTTAAATTTCTCCTTAAAAATGTGAAACTCTCATATAACCACCAAACATCAGCATTTAATTCATCATATACTCCATCCCAGCATCATCACCAGGCCAAGAAAATTCCAAATATATACCACTGAATTAATATCCTAACAAATAATACACTTGACATATCACTCTCTGAAAATCAGTAACAACTATGGCAAAATACTTCATTCTAATGCAATGGAGTATTCTTTGAAATTATGCTTACCCATGGAAACATCTTCACATACAAGATTTCAAAGCCAAAGTTTGCYGTGTGAAACTAAGCTGTAGAATTTGGCTACCCAGGATTTGAATACGTGACCTTGTTTCATTAAAAGTGAAAGAAAATGTTTTTTGAAGACTGATTTATGAACCACAGTATGTAGTTTTTGTTTCCAAATTCCATTATAAAATACCAATTAYAAAAATGTTTAATTTTACAGAATGATGGAAGTCTCCCTGATCCCACAGTTGATTTCCATGTATGGAATTTTTAGTGATTAGGCACTCTAAAAGTATAGGAAATTCAAATATGTCTCTTTCAGAAAAGTTAAATTGTGAGGGTGAAATTTATCAATATGATGCAAAAAATAATCATAAATACAGAGACATAAATATTAAAATATAAAAGACGAAAAATGAGTGAAAATGCTAGCAAGAATAATTCCTTTGTATTCATGACTAGCTTTACAAGAAGATACTTCCACCAGATCTCCCGCCTCCAATAAAATAATTCTCTATATTAGCATTGCTAAAGGTTAAGTTACTTTCTAAGTAAAACTGATTTTCAATTGAAACTGAAGTGCTGCTCTAATTTAAGGTTCATTACAACTTTTCCACCCAAACTTTGTATATTTTTTTTGTAGCATATATGAGATGGAGTCTTACATTGTAAAACGAAATACTGAAATATTCACCATTAATATACCAATTTTTATTATTCTCCCTATCAGAAGCTATCCTTTAATTAAGTTTGCTGGTCAAAAATGAATAATTTTCAATAGACCTCTTAAGTAGTTGAATTAAAGTTAGTTCAGTTCTGGAATTTCGGTAGAGTTATAATTTATTGCTATCTGTTCATGTACACCTTTGTTTTATATATAATAAACCAAACCATACACTTTAGGAACTTCCTGTCATCACCCAAAAGCAATCTAGATTATTCAAACTGAATGGAAGTCTATATACGTACCACGAAAATAATACAAAAATAAATGTCTGTTTCAGTTTAATACCTTCTTCAGGAAAGGTCTTCATTTACAGAATGTATAGAAGCTGTACCGTAAGACTTCCACAGGAGGGTTGGAAAAGAACAAACTGTTAGGAAACTAGCATAGTATGTCTTCAAATGCTTGTTTATTGCTGCAGTGTTTTGGATCTTTTGTTTTTCTAAGCCATGTTATCTTTTATTCGCAGTTAGAGGAATCATTTGCTTATGATCTTCATTTCTCAGTGTCACCTGCTCAGATATATGTGCCTTCATCACCCACAAGACACTTGCTTGTAATGTGCCTAGGATCATAAGGTCCTGGTCTATACCTGAATACTACTGAAAGAAGAAAAACTGTCAAGGTGAGCTCATTGAGTTTTACACTGAATGTAAGAACCAGCCTGAATAGGCAAGTAACATGGATTTTAATATAGGTCTTTCAAATGCTTTAGAAATGTGTATATGAGTTTGCAAACAGACAAATTGTCCTGTTACTTCATGTGTCTGTGGCCAATAAACCAACGTGGCCTTAGAAGCATCCTTTTTAAAACTATCTCCAGCTGTGCACAGGTGTTCTTCCTTCAGCCCTAATCACAAGGCCTTCATTGTTTCAACCACTTTGGCTAATGCAGACATAGTACTAAAATCCATATCTGATTTATTAATGTTGAAAAAGGTTAAGAGTGTTATGATTTAAATTTTGTATTAAATTCTGTCTTAATTCTATTTGCATTACTCAGGCTTTGTGTTTGCTTGACTATTTTTTTGGAAGACTCCTGTAAGCTATAAAACTGTATCTTCACTAGCGAATGCCAGCTCTCTCACTTAAGGAGATGAAAATTAAACCTACGTAGATATTTACTTAAAATAATGCTCCTCCCCCTAAAAACCCCTCTGTCTTCACCTGTGTACCAATTTTGCTAAAAGTTTCCATGAAAAGATTTTGGAAGAGTTTATAGGAACTACTACTTTTCCTTAAATGCAAAGAAACTTAACAACCAAAGAAAAAATTGTAGCATACAAGATAAGGAAAGAGAATTAAAGAACTAATGGGGAAGGAGATATAAAGGAACTGAAATGATAACTGTCAAATATATTCTTAATTTTTATTTATTCTCTATGATTCTTTGCTATATTTATTATATATGTATGTAGATCTATAAATATTTTCTGAAATGATTGTCATTCATTTATATTATATTTAACAATTTTTAGTTTAATGATTAACACACTTTTCATATTTTAAGAACACAATTTATTTTTAGTTATTTGTAGGACAGGGCTTTTTAATTAAAATTATGTTTTCCTCACTTTCATAAAACAAAAAAACAGCTGTGATATTTTTTCTCAAACTATAAAAATTATCTCTGGAGAGAAACCAAGAACAAAAGTCACAAGAAAATAAAAAGCTTTTAAAAAGCATTTAAAAAGCTTTTGTAACTTTACTGCAATTTCATAAATAGTGTATATGCAAATAAGGAAGAATGCTATATTATTAGTATACTCTTGTATTTTAAAAGCAACTTCTATATATTGAAAATATCTATGATTCACCTTCATAGTCAATTCTAAATTCATAAGATGAAAAAGAAGTCCCTTCTATTATGATAAATACAATCAACTGCAAACTGCCTGATTTCAAATGAAAATCTAATAATGGAAAAGAAAAATTCTCATCTGGGCAAATAACAGTGCAGAAGAAGAAAAGGGGTTTCATTATTATTTTCAGAGAGGGGACAGAGTTGATGAAGCTTCAATTGCATTTCAAACATAAAAAGGGCAATGAAGGATAGAGTGAATTAAAGGACACTTAATAAGCAGGAAGCAGGAACTGGTATGGTAGGAAGATTTTTTTCCCCAGGATACAAAGGAAGGGAAAGCTCCAAGAAAATTAATGTAGACTCAACAAAGCAAGGATTTTCCCAGTATATGTAAAAGCAAGAATTAATCTTCTCTTTGTTGAATCCTGTTAGACATTTCAGTGACTCATGATTTCCTTGAAAACAAGATCTGCCTGAGTACCTCATCAAGCATCAGAGTTTAGGGCTTTTTTATAAAATCTGCATATCTATTACTATAAGACTAAATACCTCAAAATAGTATTGAAATATGCACAGCTATTTTAGCAGTTTGCAGGTTATACTCTTCACTTCAGATATGGTCAGACTTTCTATCTGTAATTTGCTGCAAAAAATCAATTGCTTTTTAGACTAAACACTGTTTTAGGTGAGCTCACATTTTAATATGTCAACCCCAGAAAATAAACAAAAAGAATTATTCCTCATCCAGCATTTACTTAGCATTGCTTACAATGCAGGAAATATTTATCAATATAAAGCAGTTTTTTGTTTCCACAGTATCACAATTAGTTTTCACTGTCTTGCTAGTGTTTATTAACCTTGCTATTTCATTACCATCTTTTTCATTTTCTAATTAAAGGTCTGATTAAATTTACAGCACTTAGAGAATTTAATACGGGAATGTTTACTAAGTTTAAGAAATCAGATAAGTCACCTCCCTGCAAATCTATAAAGAGTTTATAAAAGGTAAGTAATAAGGTCCCAGCACTTATACATGTATTTAACTTTCAACAAGTAAACAACCATACGGAAGCCAATGGAATTACATATATATTTAAAGTTAAGCATGTGATGAAACATCTGGAAATATCAGGGTCTAAGAAAGTAGAAAACCAGCTTTAATCCCCTTCTTCTGAAGAAGGAAGCAAGTGGGTCTCATACCATTAAAGTCAAGCCAATGGAAAGCCTTTAAAAGGCTTTCTAACAGGCCAAACAGACCAAATGGAACTGTCTGCCTATACATCTATTCTTKATTGCTCTGATTAAAAGGAAAAAAAAGGCTTATTTCACTTTTTAAAAATGTAATTAATTGAGCCTTCAGCTTGGAATATCCCAACTCCAATCAAGTAGCATAATTAGTTCTTTTTGCTTTCAAAAGGATAAGAAAAATTTGAATTTTGCTTGCCATCACTCATTACTGAGAAGGGAAGTGAATATTTTGGATCTTGGAGTAGAGTGTAGCTGAAGTAATGATATAGTACAAGAAATATAAACACTGCATTGCTGCTTTCCTGGACACAATCTGTCCTACAGGCCTGTTCTTCTCTATATGTACCTGAACACCTGCTTAAATTTACCAAAGACTGCAATATCTAAAGACAGCTGTCTGTATCCTCCCTCTTTATGGTCTGTTAAGGAAAGATTCTGCCTTTCATCCTGACGCCAATAAAAGTATTAATGAGCAACTGGATGCACATACATCCACAGCGATATCATATTTACAAGACTCAAATATATATAAAAACCTTATAATATATATATAAAGCCTTATAATATTTTAATGTATTATATAATGCTTTATTAAATACTTTACAATATATTATTAAATATACTAATGCTAAATTGAATAATATTAAAATACTATTAATTAAAATACATTGTTAAACATTATATAATACTTAAGAGTATTATGAGAGTATTCTGTCTTATGAAACAAATAATGCTTTATACAGTCACTTCATATTCTGAAAATCCCACAACACATGGAAAAGCAATGACTTTGATATTGATGATGTAGAGGACACAAAGTAATATCTGACAGTAAGACCTATATGCTTAAAAATAGCTCAGACTGTAACTGACTTTGGAATGCAATTGGAAGCATTGTCCAGAATGTCAGAATTAATTACAAACTTTTCTTACTTTCAAAATAATAGTATTKTCTGAAAAAGCAGCATAAGCCAACTACATTTATGTAACCTGTCACAGAAAAGATTACCTCGGTTCTAAGGCAGCCACACATCCAAAGTACTGCACAGTGTCATTATTCAGGAGCAGAACAAATTTTGATTTGAGGCAAGAACTGTCAGCCTACCTAACAACAGGGAAAAATGTTACCAATTGAAAGATCCACAACAGGGTGATCTCTGAAATTGTTTCATAATGCACATTGTTTCATAATGCAGATTGCATGAAAAACGTCAGATGTCTTACAACAGGGATACTCTGCTCTCCATTCTAGGTAAAATGAGATGTGAAATACCTCATTTGAGCTGAAGTAAGCATGGGCAAGGAGAAGGATGTCAGAACTCAGAGAAAGTCTCTACCATATAGTCATGTAACACTCCAGTCTAACCGTGCAACGAGTCTTACCCAGAACCTGACAAGGTAGCTGCAAATGCCTGTCAAGAAGCTGCCTAAAAGGTATTTGTGACTCTTTAATGATGGTCATATATGTGTGGTTATAATTCTATTAGCTGACTATAACTGTAATTACAAATAAGACCTATCTTAAATGCTCATCTTCTTTCCACAAAATCCTGCTACAGATAAAGCAGGACTTTATTCTAAATCCCTATGAGCTATCTTATTTTTGCTTCTGTCCCTTTTGAAATGTCAAACATAAGTAAAAAGTCCAGTGAAGATCTTCCCCATATTTACTCAGTCCTAAGGATGCATACTCAGTTTATGCTTCAGCTCAGTCACCTTAACTCTTTTTGAAATAGTCCTCTCAAACCCATCCCCATTGACTTGCTGTCATAGAAGAGCTGTCAGCACATACACTGTAATTTGATAATTCCATATTCTTGTTAGGTGGTATCAGCACTCTTGGCTGTAGTGTTCTGGTCATTTACCTACTGCCTTAAAGTGCTCTCAAACTCTGTGCCTTTATCTCATCTCCTCTCTCAATATTGACATCTAAAATGTCAAGTTTGACATTTCATTGACATGAAGTTTGAAGAGACAAGAACAAATGTAAAAGGGCGTGTAGCAGTGCTGTGACAGTGGAGGAACTCCTGTCAAAAGATGGCACTTGCTGTATCATGCAAACTTCCTCTATATCCAGCCAGAACAGAACCACAGTGCTGTAAGTACTTACTAGACACTTTTGTAAGCAGACCAGCTATCCCAGAACACAGAGACAGTCAAACCAATAGCAAACCAATTTTATCATATGTATTTCCTGAGTCATTAGAAGTATATATACATTAGAATAGTAAAGCAGACAGAAGTGTGTATAGCATAAGACACAGAAAGCAAATGTAAATTTACAAATGTTCATTGGTAAATAAAGACCAATGAAAATTAAAAAAAGTTAAAAGTGTAGGCCTTTTTTTCTAATTAAGTTTGTAAAGGCAATTAAGGCTTGATCAGAAGGAGAAATGTAAGAAGGCTGTTTCACACAAGTATGCAGAAGAACATATTTTCACACCAGCAGGCATGACACTGTAGGAAGGATGGGCAGGTGTTAGAGGAACTGGATGAGAAGCAACACAGATGAAGACAGATGAACTGCTTGTATGAAAAGCTTTTAAAATGTTTGGAATATGAATGGGAGTCAGTGAAAAAGTGCAAGGATCAGGCTGCCATTGCCATAGTGATAATTGCTGGTGTTAGTGAAAAGTTGGAAGCAACATTTGACAAAGGCTGGTCTCAGAAACCAATTTCTTAAGGCACAGCACAGGAAAGAGGAAAGCAGGACTCAATCCTAAAGACATATATGAGAAATGGAGCAGCTTGGGTGAAAAGGTGGCTATACTGACAGAAGTAATACGTGAAGAGTAATTAAGTTCAGGGTCAGTGAGACACCAATATTCTTGAGCCATACAAGCACAAATGTTCAATGAGACAGGTTGGTGGAGGAGTAGACCCTCTTGCCAAGCAGAAACATTTTTCTTTGATATGTTTATTGGAAAGAGACTGAGCCAATGCAAAAGTCTACAGAAGGTTACTAGAGAAGGATGTAGATATTAAATTCAGTCAAATATTGAACTGTGATAGAGGCAGACTTAATGATAAGAGGAAAAAAATACATTACTATAGGAGTAGAAGGCATAAAGCTTATCGTGAATAAAAATACAGCTGTTCAGTCCAGAAACAAAAGGCATTCACTTTTTATTACTGAAAATCTGTCTTAATTTTAAAAACAGGAAAACTAACTTCAATAAATATATATGCCATGATGAAGAGAAAAAAGATTAATTGTATCTTCCATGTCCAGCTGTCTGATGAGCTTTCCCAGGTGTGAGATGAATAATTTCTCAAGTTAATGTTTTGTTTTTAAGGGGCAAGAAGTAGTCAAAACAGCGATGACTATGTTTTTTTAGTTAAATGCTTTGCATAAGAATAGCAATTAGTTGCTGAAGAATATTACATGAAAGACCTCCTTTCACTAGTATAAATTTCATTTAGACTGAAAGTTTTGTGAATATGAAAGTTTCAAACTTACAGGACAAAAATACTACTTTAAATGTTAAGTATCTAAAATGTAAAATAAACACTGAATATGAAAGCGACCATATGCTTCCATAGTTTTCCATTAGTAAAAAAACAGTCATTCAACACTTGTGCAGTCTACATGACAGCCTTGCTTATGAATTCTACCAATAATATACCAGAGTAGATCAGTAAATCCTGATGGGCACCTTTAGAAAATAATGCAAAGCCTTCCTTCTTGCTTTTCCATAGGAATGATCCTTTAGTTCTAGCAGGGATTTCAGTAAAGCTATTGATTTTATGTGGAAGACAATCCAATACATAGTAGTATATCGAAGGGTAGCAATATAAAACTTTAGGACGGTAAGTCGAAAGACTGATAGGGAACAGATAACAGAGAAAAACATTTATCTATAAAGTGAACTGTAATACTTCAAACCAATCTAACACCTCTGACTTGGTAAAAAAAAATAATGGTTAATATACAATAAAACAATTGAAATCATACTGTGCTACTCATAGCATTCTCCGCTTAAAAGTTATACAGAACTACCCATTTCCCAGCAAAGCAATAGAGATAATATACCTTAGACTTCTCCACGCATAATGCAGATGTATTGCACCAGGCCAGTGCATCATCATAACTCCTTATCCTCTTTTTCATTTTGTTTTTGGTCAAAATGAGTAGTCCTTTACACCTGAGTTATGTGGAGACTTGTGCAGTTTTTATATAGGAAGAAGTGCTGTGCATCCCAACAGCACCAGAAAGATATGCACACAGTCGTCACAGAGTAGTCTGCTTCCCCTCATCCCATTCATGTACTACCGTCCTCCCCTATTATTTTAACTTGAGCTTAGTGCTAGAAAGTTTGCTAGTGATTACTAGCAAGAAAGTGTTTGGAACTACTGTCACGCTACTACTGTCACAAACTTAATTTATGTATAAACCAATTTCAAACTTTCTCAGTGAAAATAACAGAGGACACAGGCCAAACAGCTTTAAGAATTTTCCCTTCGATTAGATTGGTAAATCTAAGGAAAGAATTCAGGGATTCTAAATGGAATTAGAGGTTTTACATGCTAACAAAAGGAAAGATGAAACCTTCAGTGAGATGTTCTCAACTTTTTTTTCTGATAAACCCATTTCAATACAAAAAGCTCAGTACAAAAGCTAGAATTTTAACTGAATTCCTTGCTGTATGTGACTCTCAAAGCTTTGCGCTCAAGTATCTAAATGAAAGTCTTTTCTTTAGTCTACCAAAAAAACTGATTAAGAATAAATCAGGAATTTTACAGATTTATGTTGTTGATATTGTGTATAATCATTACAGGCTTCCTATCAAACATACCTTTTCTCTGTTGATTTGTAAGAATATCAGGCAGTTGGGTACAGTGCAATGCAGCCATGCTTCCCTTTGGGAAGAGAAAGCAGCAGAAATTGTGTACCCGAATTCTTCCTCCGGTGGTTCATAATCAACTATAGAAGGTGCAGATAATCGCCACAGCCTGTCAGAGATACAGAAATCTGTCTCCTCCCCAGTCCTATTCATTCACACTTGACCATTAAGCAATCTCCCATCTTCTGTGCACCCACAAAAGGAGTATTCTACTCTATAACTTTAAAATACTAAATGAGATTTACACAGCTACAAGACACACACATACTATTCACCCTGTAGCAGTGAATTTTGTCTAGCTGTGACAGGAGGAAAGTGTAAGGGCAAGAAGCCTGAGCTTTCTGGTCCCAACCAGCTATTACTATGGGAGCCAATTGTCAGTGAGACATACAAATTCCTCTTCTTCATTCATCCATTCCTTCCTCACTTCTATGTTAATTTACCTTTTCTCATATTCAGACTAGTCTTAGGGATCTTAYTGGGCAGAGCTCAGCTTCGGATGACTGTTTCTGTCTGCTGTCTATCCCGCCACTGCTGCTTGGACAGCTGTGTTCCTCATAAATCTATTCCTGGGTGCCCACAGTTTATAATGTGATGTTTTAAGGCAAACTACTCCAGAAGAGTTCTTCAGATTTCTTCTTAAGCACTAGAATGGCAAACAGGAAATTTTTAAAAAGGCTAATCTTGTGTAACTGTGAAAAATACACACTCAAAGCTCATATCACATTTAGATGAGAAACAAGTGGCAGACCTAAGAAAGGCCAATTGCACGGTCTATGACTATAAACTCCTGCAGGTCATGCCATATTACTCTGCACACACACCGGATTTTTGGGATGAGGGAAGAAAAAGCCAGGTAAATATGCAGAATATAAACATATACTGACAAAGTCATTTTTCTTATGGACTTCAGAAGCCATACCATACCGACTAGCCCACAACAGCTGTGCATACTTCACTCTCCAAAAAAGGGTTAACACTGCAAAGATCAGCATTAACTCCCACACACATTTCTGCTGGAAATCTATCTGGTTGCTAGGGTAGCATGCTGTGCATAAAGGCTGCTCCCTGGCTGTGTACCCTCCCTGCAGGCACATGAAGCCCTAATTATGAGGTATATATACAGAAGAGTTTCTGTGGGCTAAGGAGAAGCATCAACAAATRCACTACTTCCTTTGGTCCATGAGTTATAGACCCTTTGAACCAGTTTTCTGCTCCTTTGCTTATGCCTGTATCACTGTAGGGGAGGCTGTTTCAAACTTCACTGTTAACACTCTGACCACAAATGCTGCTTAATTTCTTTCTCTTACTCTTAAATTTCAAAATGGATGGATTTTAAAATCCAAAGAAAACAAAGCCTGAATAGCAAGCAATAAACCAAAAACCTGAAAGGGGACGATATTGTGAAATGAGAGTGGGCCTGTGCTTGCTTCRTTTCACTAACAATCTAGATATTAATGAGTTTTTTTTTTTTATTTTGCAAAGGTATTTAAAGACTATATAAGGAATCAGAAACCACTTCCTCATTTTTGGTCCCATACTTCCATTATAAAACTTTATTATTTATTTATTGATGCATTTCTTTATGTATTTGTTTTTGTCTCCTGATGTTGAGTGGGAGGGGAGCTCTTTCTTTCCTTCAAGTTCTCAATTTCACTTTGTTCCTCCTGTATCTATTTTAAGATTCCTTTGCCTCCTACTTCCCAAAAGCCTTCTAATTCCTTAAAGCCCAATACTAAGCCACTAAGGGTGAATGGAGGGGTGATGCAAGTGTCCTTGCAGGCTAACCACTACCTCTCCTGTTAAATGCAAAGAAAGGGGGGCTAAAGAACTCTCTGTTCCTGGCTGCCAAGGGCTGCATGCTATTTCCACTACTTTACCTGCCGCTCCAGAAGGAAAATGATGAGACAGAGATTCTTCTGCATCACTACACTAATACACAAATCCAGCTGCCAAACACTTTGACAGCCTATATATGCCAAAATGGACATATTCTGTATTTGTTAACTATTCAAGGATACTACCATGCAGCTTTCTAGAGAATAAGAGTTGTGAAACAGAACAGAACAATGTTGGCACTCCAAAAAAGTCAGGGGTGACTTTCTTGAACAGCAGAGAGGCACAGAGGAATTACCCTTTGGTATACAGTATAAATCCTTTGCAAATCCACAGTTTCAAAATGCTAGTTGTCATGTTTGCTTTATAGCTTAGCATCTTTGTTTTCTTTATGCTTAAGATGCCCTTAACAAATATCCTCATACAAGTATAGCTAAATTGGGATGAGAAGGTGAGAAAGATTTATAATGTTGCCAGAGCTGTCAGGTAGGCTATGAACAAGAAATGTTTCATCATAAGAACTATGAAAATGTTCTGCTTACAGTTTCTTTTAAAATACTTCTTTTTTTTTAACCAACCTACAAACATCAATGCTTTTGTAACTAAAAAGGTAAATGATTCATAAAAATTAGAACAGCTGCTTTGTCTCTTTCTTGTGGGTGGAAATCACAAATATGACAAACATTAACGGAATTAAGTTTAAAACACCTGCAGAATTTGCATCTGTGAGTGTTCCTTTTTTTACACCTAACTAATGCAAACCAAGCCCTCCTTAGTTCCTTTCTGCTGCCTTCCTATACTCATTTCTGAGTTCATGCTCAAAGGGTTTCATCTCTTCATGTTTTATGTATCACATTGCATGTAATAGAGGAAGAATTTATTTAAGTTTGCTGGGCTGCATGACCTCCCCAAAAGACATAAAAGACAAAAAGATGAAAACCCAATCAAAACTTTAAGTCACAGTCCATTACTGGCCTGATAAACTTGAGAACTATCATATTAATGATGCTATTTTTAAAGCATGTACATTTACCACTGCATGTCTCTCTCATTCTGGCCAAATACCTTCCCCATAACAAGTACGATGTCATAAGCATTTGGTTAAACTTTGCAGTTCTTTCATGAATAGTTTCAGCAGGCAATCTTCAACAGAAAAAAAAAAAAACGAACTTTGTGATACAAACCAAAATACACAGTAATTATTGTTTGGACACCTGAAAGTGTGCTAACCATTCTGAAGAAACAAGAAAGGCAAAAGCTGTCAGGTCATTTATAAAGAAGGCCCAGTCACTCTGCTGATGGGGAACTCCACAGCTCTGCCCAGGTACACCAGCTACTGCTTTGTCTCTACATCCTAACAAAATACAGTAAAGAAGCATCAAAAAAGGTGAATGTAAGAAGAGAAAACAAAGGTCAAGAAGTACAAAATAGATCAGCCCACAGCCTACTTCTCTTGAGAAAGCTGAAACTCACATTCCACATGTGGTGGCAGAAATGACCTTCTTCAAAAGAATTAAATTAAGGGACACTTAGCAAACACACACACACAAAAAATACACTGGGCATTGCATGATGCAATGCCAATTATATTATAAGGTCATAGTAAACTCCCATTAATTCACAGTATTGCTAGAAAAATATTTATGTATATAAGAAAGAAACYATAATTCAACCTCAGTAGATTTACAGAATTTTGCTTAGGTTAGAGGATGTCAGTGAGCTTCTATAAGAAGTAGCTTGATCTAGCAGAAAGAGCAATATCCAGCAGAGAAAACTCCCTGCTACCACTGGGCAAAATATGTCTGAGAGTAGGCAGAAGTGAGGACCACTTGTCTAGAAGCCATTAATGACTTGAAAAGATAGTCTTTAAGTGCAAAGATAGCCCTTTAAGGCCAAATAAAAGAAGAAAGACAACTTTATTTCCTTAATTTCCTCAGAGAAGAGGGATGCTTCTCATATTTCATCTTCTGATGAAGGCCCTGCGAGGAACAGGGACCAGGGACACTTCAGAATTAAAAAGATGAACAGATCAAGGCTTGGCTGCCTTGGCAATACTGAGAACAGAGTAATATTTCTAGCCCCAGCCAAGTGAGGACACTAAAGTACTTGTTATGAGACTGTTATTAGCTAGGCAGCTAGTGTAACTATATACAAGACTGTGTCTGCCTAAGCACACCGTGGCAGAAAACAATCAACTTGCTTAAAACTTCTGTTTCTATGTCAGAATAAATAAATGATACCTACTTGCAAGAATCTCCTATCATTTTACTCAAGCATTATTGTTATTTGTCAATAACACAGTACAACCAAACTGCCCTTGTGCATCTTACAGTATCAGTAGGGCTCAAATGAATTCTAGCTTTTTGCTCACTTCAGGGTATCTGTTATCTTATATTTTTAATTTAATGCAAATTAAAAATGGGGTCATATAAAAATGAAACAGTGMCAAGTTTCTGAAATGAGATATAAAACTCACTTTCTAAACTTCAAAAGAACTTTTGTGCTTCAAGAAACTCAGCTTTTAAGTAGTTCTCATTTTGTTGAGATTGTTTTTGCCAGAGGAGAGGGCCCTTCCAACTTCCTTTCTGAGGCTTGGATGTAAGTGGAGTATTATGTTAAGGATTTCATTTTTTTATTTCAAATCAGCTAAGTTCCTTTCAGCATCCTCAGTTTAAGAGGCATTACTATTTTATGCTAGATTCATGTTTGAGTATTGGATTCTATTYATATACAGCCTGAAATGTCCCACCTAAGAGAACTATGCTTTGAGTTTTGTTCATTATTTGTATTTTTCTCCACCTCTGGAATTAGAGTGAGCAGCCCTGTTTCAAGATATTAGCTGTCTCATCCATCTTCTTTGTATTCCTCCCTTGGAGGGTTGTCTATGTACAAGAAAAGATAAATCCTAAATAGAACAATCCAAAACTGTCTCCAATAGGGGGTCTTAGTGAATGAAGAAAAAATCCTCCAGTTTTGACCCTATGCCTATTTAAGAAAGACATAGGGATAAATGAACTTCTGCTTTTTACATTTTATTTTACATAAAGCCAAACCAAAGTTAGTTTGCCCTAAGCATTTTTCTTTAGGCATTGTGTAGAACATATATTCTTGTCTAATTTCATTCACCAGACCTAAGTCTTTGAATCTGCTACCGCTCTGGCAAAGAACCAGTGACAGAATCTAACTTCACTATTACTCCTGTGTATGKCAATGTGATACACACAACCAGAAATTTTCTGGGTGTCCTTGCATGGGGTTAAGATGGCATCATTCTGTCTGAGTAAGAATACCAATGTCCATTCAGTTTTCTGCCAGGCTGTGAGACAGAACGAACTACAAGGCTAGAGAGCACCATACCCCTCAAAGAACAGATGTCTCTTTTGAAATAATTCCTGGTTATAATAGAAGTTAACTTAAGATTTTCTGCTGCTCCTCAAATTCAGACATAAAACTTTTAGAAACCTGTATCACAGGTTTTCAAAATCATCACAGAAGACAATGTGATATTTTCTGCATGTGAATCACAGTGTCTTTCAAGTACAACTACACTACAAGTTGCTATAGTTAAAACCAAACCAAACCAAAAAATCCCCCAAAACCCTGGGTCATGGCTTCTGGTAGTTACTGGTAAAGTCAGTGACCTTATAAATATCTTAAGTGTCCATATCCCTATGGAAGTTGAATAACAAAAGTGTTTCTGCATATGGCACTGTATTAATACACACAGAAAGTTTTTTCCAAAGAGTTCTCTTAAACATAATACGAATATAAAGAAAAAGTCATCTGCTACTACCCTGGAATGCATGCTAATGTTAATGCAAAGGTAGCAGCTTGACATATTTAGCCGGTAAAGATTTCAATTTTCTAACAGATAATGATAACTTTACTTTTTTTAACAGACAGCTTGTAGTTCATGTTGGAAGTTCACATGTATATGCACATCATTGCAGATGGGCCACAATCCATTTTAAACAACCTTCTTCCTGCATTTTTGTGACTCATCGTGACAACATCAACAGTATAACTGACTGACTCACAGGAGACAGACACACCACTCACAGATGGAACAATACATTGACATGTCTTATTTCACATAATACCCTATAAAATTTATGACCAATTCCAAAGCCCAAGTTTCTTTCATGTAAAACTTCAATATGATAGAAAAAACAACTAAACAACACAAAGCTGCAAAACTGTATTGAACATCATAAAAGAGTAATATGATAATAGAAGGGGCCAAATCATAATCTCCTGCTTACTAAGCAATAAGAAGGGAAATGCCAATGATTTATGTACATTAACTGATGATGTAAATATTACTATATTAAGGATGAGCATACAGTGTTCTAGATACAGTGCAGCACTGGGAACCCTCGGCATGAGTTCCTGCAATAAAGTTTTTTTTTCTATCCCGCTTTGCAGTTTCCCCTGTCCCTGGGATAAAAGGACCAACCATATTATGACCCTCTCTAGAAAAACATGGTCTTTGACAGGTTAGCTCCATCTGAGGTAACAATCTTATCTAGACTTCATGTTTGTGCTTATATATAGGCATGTTTTGTGCTTATATATTGGCACATGTACACACACTCACATATATTACATATCTACACACACACACACACACAAACCAGCAATGCAAACAGAGCATATTATTATATTGAAATACACTGTCTGCAAGCAGGAGGAGTTCTGCTCTAACAGATACCCACTGGGGCTCCAAAAGTGGCCTTTTTCATATTCTTTGGGACTTTGAGAAAGCCAGTCTGTTGAAATACCACTGACTTGGTGTTCCACAAAATTCTGAGAGTTGAAGCAAAAGCTTCATATATACTATACGTGCTTCATGTATACAACCCTCCTGGTTACTAAGCAATCAGGAATGTCCCAAATATTTTGAACGTCAACCACTGCTAGACTTCAAAGTGTTTTTGGATCCTACAACATTCACATTATCAGACACTTAACTGAAAATATTATAAAGATAACACAACTGTGAAAAGCAGATTGGAATAAAATACTACATCCTCACCCAGTGTGAAGACTGCAGCTTGCCAATCGCTGATACAGTCACAGGAAGCCAGAACAATAGCACAAAAGGAAAGATGTTTTCCAAAGCAAATATCACATTAGTGGAGTTCACTGGATGTGGGAGGTTAAAAAATCACTTCTCCATTGGCATTTCTACACTAACTCTTCTTAAATATGACAGAAATCTCAACTTTTCCATGCATGTTACAGATTTTATGGTAGTCTCCGTCTTCGTTAGGTTTGTCAGCACTCTCCCATGGGCATTTTGACTGAAGTTTATGATTTGCTCTAAAGGACTTTACATGTTTATTTACTGAAGTGGTATATAAATGAACAGAACATCAAAGTGAATGATTGAATATTAAATAAATAAAAAGCACAGTTTCACAAACACAGTAGAAAAGTATCTCATTTAAAAGTCTGTCAAATTCATTATTCAATATATTTATTTTTCTAATACTGATCCCAGATTCTGTAAAGGCAAAGATATCACTAGTGCAGCACAGGACGGTAGAACAACGCAAATTGCTTGGGGTTTTATTCCTGCAAGAATTACCCACATTATAATCAGGGATAGGGTAGGCTATATGGGACTGCTTCTTCCTTTTCCACAAAGGCAGGTGGTCAGGGATGACAGACATGTACAAAGCTTCCTTTCAGCCAGCACATTTAGGCAAGAACAGAAGATTAAATCTTCACCACAAGCATTCCCAGAGAAAAACATTTCCCCATGGAGAAAGGCAAAAACAAAGAAAAGAACTGTCATTCCCAGAACTTGCCATTGTATTCAGAAAATCTGCAAGTTAAACCTAAAGCACTGAACATTCAAGTTCATTTCAAGTGAGTGGCTATATCCTCATGTTCAATGATATTTCATGGCAATAATTAAAATGCTAACATAACATGCAAGAAGTCAATGATAAATATGACAACAAAAGGAAAAATAGACATCAGAAAGTTTATGGTTATACATTCCAAAAAGTCCAACCAAGTTGGTATAAGAAACTGATTCAGAAAAGTGGAATGAAGAATGAAATAGTCACAGAGAAAAGGGATGACTGATAAGAAAAGAAATTAAAATGAGTTTTTAATCAGGAAACATTGGTAATGAAATTCTAAAGTAAAACTCTGATTCCAGTGAGGATTTTTGGACATCATTTCATTCCTAAGATTTACGATTTCCTCAGTAGAACTATACCACTAAGAGACCATGTTTTTTTTATATTAATAGAAAATGATAAATACCACTGCAATCTGTAACACTTGTTTTCTCTTTCATCAAACTAGTGGTCTGGTGCTGATCAGATGATGAAATCAAAAAGAATGAATTGGTAAACCACCTGAAGAAAGTATTTCTAATTTGATTTTAAGCAAAAAAACAGAGGAGCTTTCTCATTTTGTTTTGGTTCACTTCTATTTATAAGAGTGTGATTTCATTTAACCTGTGAAAAGTGTGTATAAAATCCTTATCGAATATCTACATTAACTATCATTTATCTCTTCTCAAAGGGATAAATTACAGCACAATTCAAATACAGTGGAAAGCTAAGATTTTATTTTTCTGAAGTCCTCCCCTGTATTTTTAAAACAGGAAACATATATATAAAAATTAAGAGAAATAAATATTTTTACTTCTTTCCACTCCAACTGTCAAATAGCAAAACAAACAGAAAAGGGCACCACATCCCACTGGTTGTGATTTGAATTGACTGAATGAGAGTTTGACAAGTCTAAAAGGCCAGCAAAAGACACACAGACTCTCCCTCACTAGGTTTTGCACAACAGTGACTACAGACAGCTATGAATGCACAGTACTATGAATAATAAAACATCTGTGAATTACATAATGTCACTAAGTAAGTTCCAAATGGTATGCATACATTAACCCACAAATACAGGCTGGTACTTATTTAATACAAAATCAGCAAAAAAATAATGGTGTTTCTCAAAGGCCGTGGAAGTCTATTATGCTATCCAAATCACATATACTACTCCAAGAAAGTAATGCTATTGTTATACCATAATAAAAGTAGTCACGCCAACAGCTCTTAGTGACAGGTAGAGATATCTTTGGGAAATCCACCAAATTTAACAAAACAATTTAAGTAAATACACATTCTTCTTGCATTTTCAACTGCTTGCAGTCTACAAGGAATGTACTGAATATGAAGAAGTTTTATTTAAGACCAATATTTTCATAATACTTCATATTGCCATTGAAATGTACAGTGAACCTACTAACAAATAGCACCTTCTAACAGCCAGTTTCACCCCTTCTTTATAGCACTGAAGACTGTACATAGCTTGATTGGAATTTTGTGTTTTAGAAGCCTCTTCCCCCCCAACACTGGGGAGAAATTATTTTAAAATTTGCATGCCTGCCGTTAGCTTTAATGAATGATGTGCTTCTTTTTTATTGCTGCAGCCACGCTTTCTTTTTAAGCAGGTACAGTCGTCTCTCGACAGTGTAATACAGAAATGGATCAGTAATCATAAAGAGGATTTGAAACTATGATTACTCTAATGTGTATTCTTCTTAATGTCTAATTCAGAAACAGGACCATATGCATACACATATATAAATCTATTGTTTAAAACAACAGTCTGACTTCTTGAGATTTCAGTGAATTTTCTTTAAAAAATCATTTCTTCTGTATCTGTGAAGTTACCTACTGTTTTAACACATCACAATAAAAATACAGAATATGTGATATTGTTTTATTAATAGGTTGATATAATTACATAGAAAAATCTTTAATATGGTTTCCAAAAAGGAGCAGCACAATGTTTACCCAAATGTAGCCATACTTTGCATCGGACGTTTTATTAACTAGTTTACCACATTGAGACCTGATCCAAAACTCACTGAAATTACTAAGATACTTTTTTCTCTTACTTTCTTAGGTCAGAAGCAAGCCCTAAAAATGTTATATGCTGTTCACTCTTCCAGTCCAGCATGCAGCTCTCCTAGCCCATCTCATGATTGCAACTTCTGAATGTTTTAAACTCCATTGTAGGTTAACATAGGAGAGGTTTATCCAGCACAAGACCTAAGGCTATAGGATTTATGAAATCAACAGATGGCTTCAGAGAAAGTGTATTTAAAGGAGATTTTAATTTTAAATTAAAATAGTTTGTGATTGGGTATGTAACTAAAACTCAGGTATGTATTTCATCTTACCCTAGAAATAATTCAAGACAGATCTTCTAGGTTACCATACGGACCATATTTCATTCCTCCTACTAAAAGTAGATTATGGAAGGGCTAAAGCTACTTATGATATTTCAAGCTTACCAGTATTAATTTGAATAAGATAATAGATGAGGGAAGTATGATTGGCAACCATCCCAGCTGTACAAATTACAAATCTCTTCAACAGAATTTCAAAGAATTGCAAGACTGAATATCAAAAAATCTAGTGATAAATTTATATTCCATTTTTTAGCATAGTAATACTTCTTCAGATAACATTATTCACTACATTTTCGTGTAGAAAAAAGTATGCAATATTGATATTGTCAGTAATGCAAACAGGTGCAATGAAAAATTTGAAAGTATACACGGAGTTCTTAGATACGTGCACATCAAAAAGTCTGCTGATGCGCAGAAACATAAAACACACACCGTGAGCTAGGAGTTCAGTATCAGGTGCCAGTCATCGATGTCAATGTCTGGCGACCAGCATTCCAATTGCCTTTTCTTTCCTGGATATGCCATGTAGGGAAGCAGCCACTGCAGCTGTACAGACCCTGCCAGACAGATGCCCAGGCTAGAGAGATCATACAGACGTCCAGAACTTTCCCACCTGCCGCCTGGCTGAATTCACACTGCTTATTCTAGGATATGGATAACCATCCGTATACCTGTCTAGTACCGACCCTTAGGGGCCATACTTTCAAAGGAGTTAATCACTGGACTAACTTATATTTAGGCCACTTGTGAGCATTTTTGAAAATTCTACCGTATTTCCTAGCTGCACTAGAATAGCTATTGTAATTCTCTCCTGGTGCAGTACAACACGGTCAGAATATCAGAGGTTCAGCAGAATTGGTATCTAGAGCATTATAAGAGGAAGGAAGATTTTTCTATATTTCTTATAAATTAGACAAAAATATAATGGTTACAGTTTTAGGACAACTCTCTGCCATTTTTTTCCACCATAATAATGGGAACAAGTTAGCATTCTGAAAATCGCAAAGTTGAAATTATTATGCCATAGCTGAAGATCCTAATTTTAACGTATAAAAATACTCCACATTTATAGATGAGCAATGGCTCTTCCAAAACTCTTCAGTATTAGGGGATCAGTCTTAATCAGCAGATTTCCATTGACAGTCATAAACCATGAACCACACTTATTTAAGCAATCCTTATCATGTCCTGTGACAAAAGGAGTTTTATATCCATTTAATAGACCGGACAGTCAAGACACAGAAGGCTAAGGTGACTTCATGCACACCACTCTAGCAGGTCAGTGTCATCAGTAAGAATACAATGCAGAATCTTTGATTTCCATTTTCTAGTACTATGTAGTAAACTGCACTTGTTATAGTCTACTCATTTGAAACAAGCATAGCTCATGCCATAAATGAAATCTTTACTCAGATAGGCAATAGGACAGAAATATGTCATATTGTATGTATATATGAAAAATATATATACGTACTGAAATCTAAAAAAAAGAATATCAAGGGAATTCTAGAAAGTTAATAGACTAAATGGCATTTCAAAAGTTTTCCATCTTCTTTTAAACCTTGCTAATGTATCATCTTCTCTAATCACTTACAGTAATGAATTCCATAAAGCAGATGTCCTGACATTACTGTCTGACCTCCCATAGTTGTAAGCCCTATTTTTGGAAAGCTCTTTTTCCTTGAAGAGATTTTAATAAGCATAGCCACAAATTCAGTCATAGGTCCTATGAAGAATTTTATCTAAAAATCACACTAATGACTTATAAAAACAGTATGTATTTGTTAAAAGTCATTCTACTAGAAATAACTTTTTGAGTGAAATCAAAATCTGTGTGGTGCTGCTCACTGACAGCTCTAATTTCAGTCAGAATGATTCAAAGCAAAGTGCAGAAGGCTGCAATGCAGAGCTCCACAACACAACACAAAATAAAACAAAGTGTGTTATATTTAAAATCTCATGTTCTATTAGAAGACTAAATCTATGTTTTAAGTAGAAGATTCAAATTTTAAAAATACAGCTTATTACTATTGGGTCTATGTTTTTACTGTTTTATTATTTTAATATTCATAGCAAAAATTGACACCTTTGACATTAAAAAATATCAGAGTCTGCACCAAAAAAGTTTATCATCTGTAGCTCCCTGCACACACTCAGAGTTTATCGGAAATGCTCTGGAGATGTCTGTATGCAACACAGGCATAGGCTTTGCTCAAGATCTATGGTCAGATTCAAAAAAATATCCAAACAGATCATTATTGAAAGACAACAAATTGAACTTGGTAGGTAACCAGCAAGGTAACTCCTCATCTGATTCACTGCAAGGTGCTCAGACCAATTTCACATAGCACTAAGCATCTGAAACACATGGCATGACATGGCATGACACAACATGACGATGAGTTTCATAGACACATCACTGTATCATTTGCAGTCTCCTTTCACTTTCAGCTCTAAACTACCAACTCTTCACCCTGCATAGGAAGTACATGACTAATTGCACCAGGAAATCTACCCTTTTTATTCTATAACTATCTCTATAGCTACTTCTTCCAGACTCCCTGCAGCTGCTAATTCACAACATTCTGATGCCCTCCACAGGGAACACTTCAAAATGAAGGATGGAAGCAGGATGAAGACAAACAAGAAAAATACTGAGTCTCTCACAGTCCATCTAGCTCCTTTATAATGTAGGCTCCTCAGGACAAGGCTTATGTATATCTGTGTCATTGCCAGCATTTAGTATATAATAATGTTTCACAATACTTTTGAATTAGTTACTTCCCTAACATGATTTTTTTTTCCAGTTTGTGGAAAGTCTTTACATACTAACCATGTCAATACATTCACACTTCACAATCATGAAATATTAAAATAAAGATACATATGCTATCTACATTTAAAACCAACAAAAAAAATAGTACGTTTCAGTTGCTTCACTAATATTATGTTTTAGAAAAGAGGTAACCTATAAAACATTTTTTCTTAAATAGAGCATAGTTAAATGTAAAGCATTCTTTGATGAAAGTGTACTGAAATATATATACAGAACTGTCCCATAAGGGTTTCATCCTAAATAATAGAAACCCAAGTCCGGCTGACATGAATAGACTTCTAGAGGTGCCAGTTTCTCACCCTGGAATCTCTCAATAGTGAGCCTATACGGCTAAGATTACACACCTAGCTTTACAATAATCTTACMCACTGGTTAATATTCATGCATGTGTAAGCCTGGTAATGTGCTAACTCACTTAGATGTAGAATTTGATAAAATGGGCAAGTCRGGTTAGATTTAGCTCTATTCTCTATATACTTTGTTTTGTACCATTCTCACAACACAGTGGTGAATAAGAGAAGTAAATCATCATTCTTCTAGGAATCCAGAAGAAAAGCAGATGGATATTTATGGTGTAGAAGTATGCCCACACATTCTTCTGAGGTTGCTCACATAGTCTATATACTACCCTTTTGCTCATAGTTGTTCCTAAAATAAAATTGTTCTGAACAGTATTCAAGAGGTGGTATTTTTTCCAGAAACAACAGTCTGTGTACAGTTTCACATTTCAAAGAAAGGTTATTTTGTGTCAAAATCCAGTTTAAAGTCCTGCTACTTTCTCAAATATAAATTCTGCAAAATGTAACATGAATAATTAAGTCTGATAAGATGGGCTACACAGCATAATTAGGTTTAGTGAAATCCTTTACAATATGTGAAAACATTTTTTTCCTGTCACATTTCTAATGTTAGGTTTTCTCCAAGATAACACATAAATAAATATAATATTAATATGTATAAATAATAAACAATAGAAATCTTTTGTAAATATACTAGGTTGGCACTTGCTATTCAAAATGGTGTTATTGTGCTAAATCGAGGTTGTCTGAATGTGAAAAGTAATCTGATTTGGAAGGAAATTAATTTTAAACTTGATTTGAAAACTGTAATGGCTTCCTTGAATTCCATAGCTGAAGACTATTGAAGGTTCTGTTATAACTGCCAGGGGAAATAATGAACTTTTCTTTTTTCCAGCCAGCAGCATCACAACTCCTTCTGAAAGAGCGCCAAACTTTTTTTCTGTGATAGATAGCTCTGATTCCACTTCTAGGAACTACAGATCAAAGGAAAACTCAACACTGAAATAGTAAGCCAGGGTATGATTAAGAATAGTAATGTGATTGTGGTTTCTTGATATTTTCTGACATATCCTAACTAAAATAAATGGCTTAATTTTAAAAAATGAGACTGTGTAGGGTATTTTCATAGTGTTACAAAGTGTTCACAGTGTTATTTGAGGCATTCATCATATACTGCACTCTTAATGTGGACTCTTGTTAAATATTGAGAACAGTATAGAAGCTGGAATGTTTTTTCACATAATTAAAGTGTTCCCTAAATGCAATGTCAAAAGTCAAACACAATGTCTGCAAGCACAATAGTTTTTCTTTTTTTTTCCTCCAGTGCAGAGGGAGATATTCTTGAGTTTATAAGTATGCATAATAAGTATATGTTGGAAATTTAAATGTAGCTACTGTTTTAGAGAGTAAAAGGCTACCTTCTACCAGCTCAGCAGAATACACGGAACCTAATGACTCTCAAACAGGAAAATGAGCAATGGGTTAAAGTATGGATTATCACACCAGCTGTTTTAAACGGCAAGTGGTTAAATCCAAGCCTCTGTGCTTATGTGCCTAAATGAAGCTTGCATGAAGAGTAGGGACACAGATTTTTTAATAAGCCTGAGAAATCTCAAGAGAAGATCTTAAGCTGTTTAACGAACCTTTGCAAAAACAAATTATTTAAATTAAATTATATTGTACAATCTTAGACTAAAATGTAGTCCAGGTGGGGGAAGTTTGCTTAATTTAATCCTTCAGTTTAGGTTTGATGGATGATTTGGTAAATCGACTACTACTGAAAAGACCATATCTACTTCTCCATCTACATTTAGATTTGCAGTTGGCATCAGTGAGAGTGCCTCTACAAACTGACAGTACACAATCCACAGAAGTATAACCACTAGGAAGAGAAAAGAAATCTTGTGTCACACAGCTTGAATTCCAACTGATGGCCACTTCCTATATCATTCCTACTAAAAATTTATCTAACTTATTTTTTAACTAACTGAAGTGACTGTGTATTACAACTTCCCTGATAGTTTGCTACTGACATCTATTATTCTTTAATGGTCTTGTATAAAATAGATGTGAAAATAAAATGATGTTAAAAGAAAAGTCATCTTTACTCATACAAGCAGTCTCACAGGTTTATTTGGATTATGCAAATCAATAAGGCAAGTCAGATTTGGCTTTGAAAGGTCTAACTTAAGCTCTTAAAAGGTAGGAAAATGAAACAGGTATAGACAGACTTTTTTTCATCCATCTAGGACAATGGCAAGCAGAAAGTAGAATGCCCTTGTCACAAATAAGCTTTCACTTCCTCATTCCAAATGAAAAAAGACATTACCCAACTATGAAGCAGCTGCAGGAGGCAAAGAGGAAAGAAATAGTTGTAAAAAGCTGTATCATCACTTGTAATTTTGAAATTCATGGTGTCTTGCAAGTTGATGTCACACAGGAAAAAATCCTTCATTTGGCCTCCCACAGTTTTGCTGACCTTTCCCCACTGGTGTTGTAGCAGAAGGCAAATAAAAGAGCTTTTATTTCATACAAATCACTTGGCTGCTAAACTCTGAAATCTGAAAATTACAGTAGTTGCACAATATTTTTCAAGGATCCTCTGTTGGTTATTGCTTCTGAACAGAAAATTAAATACAGAACAACGAAATTGCAATGAACACAAAAGACACCATTTTGATTTCATTCATTGTTGCAGAATAATTTTATTGAAATACAGGTTTGCTGTGTCTGAGATAAGACCCTGACCAGAGGTCCTCAACATTTCTCTTTACACTCTCCAGCTTAAACATTTTTTCTGACTAAGATAATGCTGATACTCAGAAAAAGGGCGAAAAATTCACAAATATGTTTGCGTACTTAATGCATTCATTTCTGTGAAATTTCGTATGCTAAATATATTTTGTTATTATTTCTCATCTTTAGACAAGCTTTGCCACTGCTCTGAACTCAATGAAGAATCAGAATGAAATATATGGATCATAGGTACTCTACATACTGTTTTCAATGACCTATTGAATTAAAAGRAACGGCTAGAGAATGCGAAGGAAACAATCTGTACACTGACCTTTTTTAACAAAGTTACTAGTACTAATTTTTATAGAACCTGTGATATTCCTGAACAATGCATCCCATCTGTGGGAGGCACATTTCTCTTTTTACGTCTTTTTACTTCTTTTTCCTTTGCATTCCTCTCTCTCTTACTTTTTGCTTTCTTTCCCTCTGTATTTTCTTGATTTCCAAAGGATTCCTTTATGCAAAGTTACTGAAGGTCTCAATGTGTTTTCATATCAATGAGTTCTAGCAATCAAGGTTAAATAAACAAAGTACATATAGAAAACTGAATCAATTCAAAAATGAAAGAATTGATTTTTTTATTTTAATTTTGTTTACTGATTTTGTTCACAGAAAAGAAAATCAATACAGTAGCAGTATACAGACTTTGAAGATTGGTAATATATTCTCAGTACAATGGAGAGGTCAAAGTCTCTACTGTATCATAAATTCCTCCACTTGGAACTGATTACCACAAGTGGAAAAGAGTGGCAGACTATCAGTTTTGAAGGAAAAAACACAAAAGATGAGCTAATTCAGACCTAAATGCATAACAATCTGGAGAGAAAAAGTGGTCTTCAGCATTGTTGCTCATACAGGTGAAAAGCCATTTTGTGAAGGCAAGTGATAACACACACTTAAGTAAAAAATATAATGGTTTSCTCACATAGTTGTACCAGATTTAGATCAGAATATTCAACTGGCTGAAGTTATGCCTTACTCTTAAAAAAAAGAACTTGTTGAAATATTCTTTAATACTTAAAACATCCACTCTTGCAGTTACTTATGATGAAGATGAATGATATGAACGAAGCAATTATTTAGGAGAAAATATTCAGCCTCTACTTTCTCTAAGTCATAAGCTGATGTACTTATAGTGTAATATCCAAAAAAACATAAAATAAATACAAAATTGGAGGGTTTATATACATATATATGTATATATATAGATAGATTTGGATACAACTGGGGTCCGCACTATAGTCTTTGCCTTTATAGTTTAACAGTGACTGAGTTGTAGAGGTTCTCCCTACATGTGTTTTAATTTTGGCAGTTGTATTATTCTTGCCACAACTATTCTAATCTAGAGTTCCCCAGCCATATGAATTAACCTGTGTTTAACAACCAAACTGTGTGTATATATGCAGGTGACTGTTGACTCCTGTATTCTCTGGTACAGCCATTTAGTATGTTTTGCTTTCTTCTCTGTATTTAACTTACTTCCTTGCAGAGCCATTTTTTCAGCAAAATCTCAAGACTCCTTCCTCTAATTTTTCTCCCCAGCTCTCTCTCATGTGCCCAAGTAGTGCAAAGATTTTTAAATGATAGGACTATATCTGGTTTTCCAGGAATCCAGTTCTGAGGTATAGAATGTTTTTCTTTGTTTATCTAGCACATCATCAGGACTGTTCATTTTTTTCAGCAAACCACAAATACTTCCCTGATTCAAACACTAAAAATTCAATCTTGTTCACGCTCATCTCCCAGTTACTAATTGAACCAATCATCTAATCAAATTTTAGTTCTTTCAAAGATGGAACAAAGCAGAAAACAGTGATTTTTCATCCTGTTCATACTCCTAAATTAGATGGCATTTGATCCTGTTCCTCCACTGATGACCATTTTTGCTTTCCAAACCTTTCTCACATCCCTTTTGTTCCCCTGGTTGGGAATCTTGTCTCTGCTTAATGTCTTTCCAAAAGCATCCAAAGTGTAATCTGAATCTCTTGTTTTCAGTTTTTTAAATGATTCATCATGGGTTTTTTTTTTCATTTTCAGTTTTTTAAAAAATAGTTTTCAAGGTCCACTTAGTTCTGCAGTGACCCTGCCCCCTGGGAATCGATTTTTTAATATGAGAGTAAAGAGAATTCATGTATTTTGTGATCCAACATTCATTAGAGTTGGAGTTTCCTTTCATAAAAACTTCACTTACGAGCACATACATTCATTTAACACGATTCCTCAATGTGGCCAGGGTGCTGTGTAGTCTGCACTGTATCCACCTACAAAAAATACAAAAATATATGTCTGCTTACCAGGATGTGAGCAGGGTTTAACTCATCTAATCCTGTATCATGGATCTTATAAGCAAGCAAAGAGAGTCCTCTTCTCTCTCGTAGGTCCAAACATACACCATAGAGTAACTATTTGACAGTGAAAACAGTCAGAATAGCATTATGTATTATTTAATGAGAAAAGGAATCAAGTGAACTATGTCCAGAAACARAATGGTTTAAATCATACAGTAGTATGTAATAATGTACATACTGTACAAAATACTGCAGTAATTTCTGATTCTTCCTTTTCTTATTAAAATTACTRCACACAGAGTAAAACATAATATGTTTCAGCTGTCAGTGACAAACATAACTTTTCTCCATGAAATCATGGGATAAATAGCAMAATACGTCACTAATAATATCAGCTGGTTTAAAGAAGCAAAGAATAGGAACTTCTTAGGAAAACAAGCAAACAACACCTCTTTCCCTTGCCCCCCCCCAAAATGGGAGTGAGATGTGGACGGTAATATACAAAATACTGTGATAACTGTTCACAAAATCCTGCGAAAATATAAGTCAGTCAAAATGCCAGATATCAACTATTATACTACAAGGTRGACATAAAGAAAATTAAGAATTAGAGGAAAACTTTCTTTCCTTGAACTGCTTTGATCAATATGTTTATGAGGGAAATGAGACGCTGAAGAGACATGCATGTCCAATGATAAACAGTGAACGTTTCCATCCAACAGATTCTTCAAAACCAGCTCTTAAAATATCACTCAAAAACAGGTCATCTTTGCAAAAAACATTAACCCTGTGTGAGTTGGTTATATAATACATTTAGTTGCCATTCATCATCTAGCCTTTTCAGCTTTTTTAATATTTTTGTATTATTAATAATTTATATTTATTTCACACCACTCACTGCTAATTCCTTCTCTTCCAGCATTTTAATGAATCACTCTTTCTAATCTATTACACATAAGTGAAGTTAAAACCAATTTACACAAGTGTAGGATAACAATGTCAAGCATCTCTACAAAGCTGCTTTTGCTGTATGAACATAATCCATAAAAGACTCCCAAATGTCCTCAAATAAGTAACGTCTGTTCCCCAATCTAAATATGATCTTCTTATAGGAAGCCATCTGGGACAAGCAAGCAAAACATTCTGCTTTGGTTGCAGAAGAAATATATTTATGCCTCAGTAAAAGGTTTCATCATCATCAATCCAATTATATGCAAAATCTCTTTGTTCTGTTTCCACTGTCTTAGCTCACCTAAATAGCAAAAATACTAGACTGGCCAAAAAAGCATGACAGAAATATATATAATGCTTCTGTCCATCCATCCATCCATCCATCCATCCATCTATCTATCCCGTAAGTACATTGAGTACCTCAAAGTTGGTAACTTCAACTCTACATAGCAGTTATTCAAATTCATATAAAGAATAAACTTAGCTAACTTTAAGGAGAATGCATTCACTGGAATGGTAGACTTGTCCACCATGCAATCAACAGAATCTGCTTATATATGTTTTAATTATCTTTCTCCAAGATACAAATGCAAAAGTGAGCACTGGTTGTATTTATAAGATATTTCTTAGGACAAAAGGTTCATAAGTGTAATAGATTTTTCTAAAACCAATTTTCCTCTTCTATGACAGAGAGATTCCTGGTATTCTTCAGTTAATAAATCAAATCATAAATCAATGCAAGGGGAAAAAGTAAAACAAGCAAAAAAAAATTACCTGGTATCTACTAGACAAGGTGTTAAATCTTTGTATCAGAAATGCAATACAGTGTGTCCTCACAAATTCAAGCAATCATGGAGGTCTCACTGGGTATGTTCATATTACCCAGCAGTCCATATTACCTGTGCAATATAAAGTGAAAGATGACAGTGTGATTTGCTGCAATTCATTATGGTTCCAGGACTGTAGGTCTACACTGTGTCTTTAACAGCAATGAAGTTGCACTACTTGCCAGTCCTAGGCACACACTGTGCATGCACAGAGAGCAAACTGCTGGAGGATGCTGCATCTACATTGCAAGTGGTAGACACCATGTGACACCCTGAGGACCATCCTGGAAGGAATTTGCTTCTAAAGGATCTGCAGCACACTCAAACGTGCACAGCAGGACTCCATATATAGACTCATGGCAAATCTACCCCAAAAAGAACCCTTCCCTGCACTAAATCATTAATGCAGATGCATCCACAGATAGCCCAACGCTTCCTGCTCTTGTAATGACTGATGGAAAAATTACAAAATTCTTTTTTCTTCTTCTCTAAATATCTGCGAAATGGGGTGTTGTTTTCCTCACCTTTCTCTTGCAGTTGCAGAATCTTGCTAATTTCTAGGAAACTGAAATTACTGTCTCTCTTCTCCTCCCATTTTCCAGTATGGAAATGCACATACACCAAAGAGAGTAAAATAAAGAATTAAGAGTCATAGTTTTCATGAGCCAGATGCTTGCAGTTCTCTGCTAAGCCAGTCCATAAAACAGAAATACAAGCCTGGAAGGCTCTTCTTACATTCTGAGTTCAGTTCCTTTTTATCCTAAGCATAATGTCATGTATTTCCTTGATAGGTTACAATTTTCTTACATCAATGTTTCAATAAGAAATCTGCTGCAGAATTTCACTGCTGCAGGACTTAAAAATTACTCTAATATCCAACCCAAATTTATTCATGTGTATTCATATCTATTTGTTCTTTTCCCTTAACTTACATATTCATTGCTATTGGCAAGTGAACTTTAATGTTAACTCCATATATGCTATTACATGTAATTATTTTATATTAACTCTGTGGGAGATCACCCTTTAACAGAGTATAGATATCTACAATCCATAACAGATTACTGCAAGCTTTAGAATGATTAACTTTTGCAAGTACACCTTTTATTTGTTACATTTTTTCTATCATGCATCTTACTTTATTCATTTAATACTAAATCTGAGTCTGTAAATATATTATGATTGCAGTATATGTCATATATTATTCTCATTGATGTGCATGTAGCACTAAAAATTTGAGACAGTACAACTTTCTGCAACTTTCTACAACTTTCAGTGTGTCTCTAAGCAAAGCTGAAAGGTACAACATGTTCAGTTTTGCCCACTAAGCATAAACTAGACAAAAATATATCTTGATAGATTTCCTACTGCCTTGCACAAAATGTTTCTAACCTATCTTTAAACTTCTTTAACACATACAACTTCGTTTTCAGTTTGTGATAGAAATCAAAATAGGATATGGGAAACTATGGAAAAAAATTAATATTATGTTTCCTAAGAATATACATGAATAATAAATACAAATTTAGGCTGAAACTCTAATCTTCATACTCTTTAATTCATATTTTAACTGAACAATATAATGTATTTGTTGCATAAGCTTTAAAGTATGCAAAACCAAAGGACCACAATCACACAAAAATATGAATCAGTAAATAAAAATTTTAACATCTTCATGTGCTTTACCTTTTATGCACTATTTGCCAAATCATTAAGGGCCGTATGTAGAGTGAAAAAATACTGAAGCAACTTGACATTGATGAAATTTTGTCTGAATAAGAAATGAATGAGGTATGCTAAATAGGACCACAAAGAGATGCACAGCTTTTAGTCATTAGAATTTCTTTCATAAATATACAGTCTAGTTTCATATAAGAAAATATATTAATACTCCTGATAATGAGATAAAGTTTAAAAAAAGGAAATCAATTTAAAAGGGTAAGACATTTAGATGTGGCACAAAGTTCAACATGACTGTATTCTCATTTAACCTTACTTAACTACAATTGGCAATATTCTTAACTACTTTGCATCAGTAGGGTCTAGCTTTGCAACTCTGCTGTAGCTACTCCTGACTTCTGCATGTTAGGTGAGAGGTAAATCAAGTTCATCAAATCTAAATATTCTAATTTATACCAAAAACAGACAGAAAAATAAACACATTCTCATTTTTAACCCTATTATTACAAGCATAAGGTTGACAAAATAAATCTGTATTATTCATTATATTTATTAATGCTCTGGAATATTGTTTTTATGTTCACTAGGCCTTCAGAATTTGGTAGAAGGTTCTGCATATCATGAAATTAACTTTGAATTAATTTTGAACATTTAAGCCTCCTTGGAATTAATAATTCCAAGTAGGGAGTGCTCAAAAATGTAACTTGTTAATAGTTCTTTGAAGGCAAGGAGTGGAGTAACATAAGATTAATCTACCTAAAAAGTGTCAGTAATGAAAACTGCTATATTGTTTGCATATGACTTGCATAATACGTTCATTAAAATTCTGTTACCTTACCCTAGTGAACAAAAATACAAATACAATCTTATAAGAAACACTATAATAACAAAAATTTTACATATTTAACTTATTTACTACAATCTTAAGCCAGAAGCACTCTGATCTTTCTTGAAACCTGAGTAATACTGCCACATCAAGAAAAAGAAAAGCCTCACAAAAAAATAGAATAGCAAGTACTGCTGTCCTTAGACACCTCTGCTGCTGCAAACCTCACACTGAGAGGTTTGTGCTGCTCTTTAAACAGCTTACAGAACATAGATTGATCTTGGTGTAGATAATACAACTAATAGTTTAATCCACTGGAAAGAAACAGACATATGAAAAACCCAGCCCTTTTTTTACTTTTTTGAGGAATACAGGAACCTATTGGAAGGAATATATMTATATAATTCTTTTTCTGCACTGATCAAACTCCATTTTAAAACTAAATGATTTTTTATTTCACCCTCATACCTCCAGAAGGTTGAAATCTTTTTTCAATTTTCCAACCTAAGTGTATATGTAATATACTAACTGCTGTAATACCAGCATTGTTCTTTTCTTCCTGATATTTATTCCCAGTATATTTACAAAGAGCAATCAAATCTCCTCTCACCACTTACTTTCTTATGGCTCTGAGGTACATATAGCAGTGGCTTAAAACCAGATGGCAGTAATAGTTACCACCCTCATCCATCTGCTCCACCCCTCTGATGGACATTAAAGCCTTCAGGGCAGGGTTATCTGATATGCCTATGAATGAGCTCATGTACTATTGCAGTCTTCAGCTGGGCGTATTAAAGTAAAACAATTCCAATTTTGGTTTACCCTAAAACACCAGGCAGTGGTTCACAAATGATTCAGAGGAGGTTCAAATATTCCTGCCTTGAGGATAGTAACAGCTCCTGCCATTCAGTTTTAGCCTGCTACTACATATCTTTCAGAGCCCTAAGTCTGAACAAGTAAAGCCCTTTTAGTCATCTCTTGCACAGCTAACCCCATGGTTTTTCTTGTAGCTCTTCTCTGAATCCCTGAATGTAAGCTTAATTCTTCCTGAATGGTTGACCAGAATAATAGAACAATCTTTCAGATGAAGTCTCATAAATGCCTCCTCAACTGACAGAAATACATCAATTTCTCTCATTGCAATATGCCACCTGATGCATGCATCCTAATATTGAAGGAACAAATCTGCCTATGTCATATTGGTGCTCATAGTAACTTTGTGACTAATTCATTAAATTCTCCTTTTTTTCTGTTGCTTCCAACTGATGATTTCCTAACTGAACTTACAAGTTATAGTCCTGCTATTGCTATTGTATTTTGAGCTATTATTTTATTGCTACAGTCAAAAAAGTTTTCCAGTCCTTCATCTAGTATAGTCTAATCCTCTTCCATACACATCATATTTATCACATTTGTTTCAACATCAAGTTTCATTACTATACTTGCATTCTCTGCACCAAGGTCATTATTTAAAATATAAAACAAAATCAGTTCTAAGGCTGATGCTTGACTTGAATGAATAGCTTTCCCTCCATTTCAATGCTTCCCTTTGCAACAAAACCCATGGTCATCTCATTTTAGCCAATTTCTTACACATTTTTTAATTCCTCTACTAATCCCCATCTTCCTCAGCTGAACAAATAATTTCCCATATGGCACAGTATCAACGGCTTGCTGAAGTCCAAAGAGAAGAGATTACTACATTTTCTTTATCTATAAAATTGGTTATCTTCTCAAAGGAAGGTATCAGATAGGTTTGGTATGAACTCCTTTCAGTAAAACCATTTTCAATTTCCATTTTATCCCATCTTCCTTTTTCCTTTATGTCAGCAACTCTATTTTTTCAAATAAATCTTCTCTGCTGTTTGATAAAAAATGAGGTCACACTTCTAGACCTTTATCCCCCTTCTTCATCTTCCCCCCTACTTAAATATAAATACCATATTTGCTATTCTCCAACAAAACAGTACCATTTTTTTCCTAACACATTTATTTACAAGAAGACCTGGAATGTCGTGTTCTAGTTCACTCAGAATTCTGTGATAAGGCTTATCTGCTCCTCCTTGACTTAAATATATCAAACTCCAAGTTTTGCTTTCATCTCAGATTGACTTCCAGCTTTTGCCCCCCCCCAAATTTATTACCTTCATTGAAAACTAAGGCAAAACATTAATTTCAATTTTGAGTCACAACTAAGTTATCTTTTGCCTCTAAGTGTAATAATTGTCCTATTTCTTTTTTCTTGCTCTCTTTCGGTTAATATAACTACATAATATTTTGCTGTTTCTTTTAATCCTCTTTGTAATGCCTACCTCAGTTGATTTTTGTCAACATCCTACCCTTTACCCCCCAAACTGACCTCCCATAATGTACCTTTTTTTGATTATCTGACCCCCCCTTCTCCTTCTGTTTCTCATTGCTTGCAGTCTTCCTGATTACATATCTTATTCCATGGAAAAGACCCATTTTTCTACCTCTTGTCTGTACACAGAATTAAGAATTGAGCATCTGAGCCTCTGAAAAGACATCTACAACATGTGTATGCAAAGTATTTGCATGCCACCTTCCCCACTTTCCTCCTATCTGCCTTTGGCACTACTACCATTTTCTCTACCTGTGACCCAAGGCCAATGCTGCAGAGAATAAACCATATAGCTTGAACAGGGAATGTACTTCTCCACGTCCCAGCGTTAATATGCCTAAAGACAAAATATGTCTTTTCTCTGCCAGTGATCCTTTGCCACTTCAGACACAGTACTACATCTGTTTATAACAACTTCTCCAGTATCATATAGTACTCAGTAAGACAGAAAGAAAATAAAGATTGGCAATACTTCTGTGTCTAATGTATACAAAAACTGAGGTGAATGACAAATAAGTTTTTTTTTATATGCAACTGTATTTTTAAAAGGCATTAACACTAACAAAACAAGTGAGTTTGGGAGGATTTTTTTTACATGGCACATTTTTCATCACTGCCTAACTTACAATCTTCATGTAATGGTATCTGTCAGTTAAATTTGTTGCTTACTAAAGTCTTCATTTGCACATGCAAGGTCAAAGAGAACTTCTAGAGAAATGTTTTTGAGAGACATAAGCATTATTCATGGAATGAAATGCTTTATAGATATATTCAAAATAGACTGCTATGATGTGGCAAAAATAGAAAGATGATACATTTATGGTTGACTTTGCAATGTGAAGTATTACCTTTCATTTCATGGGCACAACAGACTTAATAGGACACTTTACACTTCAGCCATTTGGAGACCCTGGGCCAGCAATCCCTGTTCCATACAGACCCTCCAACCATACCTGGGATATAATGGCTCCTGGGCTTCAGAGGTAGGGGAAGCAAGAGATTGACTGGAGAGGAAAATAAATGCAACAATACCATGGGGAGCAGAAATTCTGTCACAGTACCAGACCAGCTGTTATTCCCAGGTTGATAAAATTCCAGATGTCAGGCAGCAAAGAGGATCATGCCAAAGGCCAAGTATGGTTCTAAAGGCAAAGTCTCAAGGGCAAAAACTAACAGAAAATGCTATGGACAGAAATGAAAGGAAAAGGAATAAGGGGGATAGGGAAAAAATGGGGTTAACTGCTTTATACAGGATCTTTGGACAGGAATTGACTAGATAGGCCTTCAGCTTTTATACTAAATTCAAGAATGCAATTAGATATCATTCTCACCCTGGATTAGAAGACTTTTCGATCATTGCAACACCCCACCATATAGGGATATGGTAGTAAAGAAAAATGAAGAAAGACCGCTAAGAAAATATGCCAGAAGGCAAAGATAAGCATATCAGTGTATCACTGATTTGAATAGAAAAGGCAGGGTTAAAAGGAGATGCAAGGGTGTATCTTTTACATGGGCATAGATTAATTCAACTATGTGAAGATGACAGAGAGCACGGTTCTAAACAATTAGATTCAGAAAATGACAGTATTTTAAAGATGAGTGTTGTTCAGTAGACAGCTGTTTTTATCGTTAGTATACGATGCAGAATAAAGAAAAAAAAACAAAGCAAAATGACTAGTTAATGAAGTGACATTTAATTTTTTGGACATCCTTTTAAATTAAATCTAAAATGACTGAAATTAAGCTACATTTGCCAGTAGCTATGATATATGTGAAATTATGTCATGTGTCCAAATCTCATTATAGTACTAACAGTACACAGATCTGAAAGGAGCTGAATAGTGGAGTGAAAGAAAGCTGCATTAAAATATTTGTGAGATCAATTAAATTATCTCACATTAAACTGCATTCTGACAATCTAAACATAGCATAGTTTGCATGCTTATAGATATTGGGTGAGCACCAATCCTTTTGCTCACAAATTGCTCATCACAATTAAGAATTAAATTATGTACTTGCTTGCAGATTTGCTACATATGCTGTTTTGGGCTGTTTTTTTTTCCCTTTTTGATAAAAAAGGAGAAGCATCTTTTTCTGATGAAATAGCAAAATGTTTACTTTAGAACGAAAAATCAGTTTTAAGTGCAYCTCCATTTCTTTCACCATATTTAAATTAAATTTAATATGCACTGCGTCCATATTGTGAAAACACCTTCTCTATCAGTTTAAGTCATAGAAGCATAGTCCATTTTATTTTTACACAGCTGCCTATACTGAGCATTTTATCATTTGCAGTACTTATTAGCAGGACAGCCTAAGACATATCTCAAAAAAAAAAAAAAAAAGGGCAAAAAAAAGTATTTTTCTTCTGAGAATAAGTTTCCGGAGACATGTGCACATTGAGGAAACTATGATTAACCTGACTGGGCAAGAAGAGTACATCCTCCGAGGTTGATAGGTGACAATTCTTAATATTTATTTGACTTCTCTATTTCCAACAGAAGAATGCCTCAGAAATTGCTAACAGGTGCCTGATTCATGTGTATTGTAACTTTAACTGGTTTTCTGCATCACAGTACAGCATTTTACAAATGAAAGGCCTCTCTCTCTTTCTTCAGAAAATAAGAGTGCTGAACTGGTTTCATCTTAAAATTTCATAACCATTTTCCTGCTACCTTTTCAGTAGTTATTTTCTCTCAGTTGAGTTCTCCGTCTGTAATCAGGAGACCCACAAGCAAAAAACTTTGTGGAGAAATTTCTAAAACTTTTGAAAGATACCTTTCTGCAGTTGGCTATCACACACTGGTGTACTGAAACACTGAAAAACAGATAGTGTGTATTGCTAGAAAGAAAGGAAAGCTCAACTATTATTTTTTCTTGTTCTTCTATCTGCACACAATATGGAAATATCATTTCTGTAAACTAAATAGAAACTTGCTAGAGATACACAGAAACAATTCAGTCGTTGTGCACTTATTCCAGGACTCTAAATCTTTCCATTTAGGAGGTGGCAAATTATTCTTCTTCCCCTAAAAGAAGCACAACAGCAGAACCCTATTTAAAGCTACCTATTCACAAAATACGTGGAAAAGTTGTGTAACTACTGAGCAGAGTTAGAGGAAGCTACTTTATCAGTTACAGTTTCTCAGTTACAGCCTTCATTATTCTCAAAACTGCGAGGTGGCTTAGCTTCTCCAAGAAAATGACAGATCTTTGGAATCCTTTTCCTAAAAGCTTTCATGTTGTTTATCAGGAAAAAAATATTGAGTGGATACTCTCCACCTTTTGGCTTTCCTTGAACCAAACACATGGTTCAGGTTGATGGAAAAAAAMCCTTTGCTTTGTTGAAAGGAAAATACCTAAGTCCTTTCTGTGTATATCAGACAAGAACTTGAAAAATCCAAGGTTCTAGATTTTTTGCTGGGACTTGCTAAAATTAAAATGGTGCAAACTAATTTCAGAAAACTCCAGCAGGGACTAAGAGGAAAGAAAAGAAATATCCATGACAGGTTTTAAGGTAAACTTAAGGTAGTGAACTTAACTTACTACTTAAGGTAGTTAAGCTCTTTTTTGGAACAGATTGCCAAATAAGACTTATTTATTGAGCAACATGAGCAAAAAGACTGTTAGAGGAACACTGGCTCTCCTTGCCTGTACCTACACATACTTTGGGTTCCACATAGGGGTAGCTCTTCATTTGGGGTTCATTCTCACCAGAACTTTATAACCCTTGCTAAAGTCTTGCTGAGTATTATTTCCCTTCTGGCCTCAGTGAGCATGCTAGCACACTGAGGACATGCTAGCACGAAGTCTGGTGCCACATCAAAATGGAGCAGGAGATAAAGCATATACTGGAAGGGTGCTGCTCCATTACTGGGATAAGCAGAAATTTTATCATGAGCAATTATTATCTGCTCAAGCAGGAAGAGGCATGTTCAATAAACTCTCACCCCTACTTTTAAGGGTGGTCTTTTTAAATGTCTTTAAGGCTGTATATTAAAACTCAAGAAAACTGAAACTAGCAGCCCAGGTCCCCTTTCAGACTTTTGCCTCATAGCAGTGCAGAAGGCACCCATGAAACCAAAAGGGAGTAAAGTAAAGGCCACCAAAAGATGTGGTATTTCAGTCTTCCTGATTACCTTTTAGGTCTGTTGATACCAAGCAGGAGAAAACTGCACTTTTTCAAACGGTAGCTAGGTTATGGCATAAAAATATGCAGTCAAACATGAAACATGGTTACTACATATATTCTAAAAAAATCTATGACTTACGCTAGAGGTTTTCAACCATGTTAATAAGTGAAAAGGAGCTATTACCACTGTGCTAAACAAATGTCAAAAATCTAGCACAGATATCTCATTAGTTATTTAAAAACAAACAAAAATGGTATTAGCAAATGTTTAGAAAACCTGATCTGACCAAAATAGTCTCCTGATTTATTTTTAAAAGATTATTTCTGTGTTACTGAAATGAATGTGAACACAAGACAAAATATTCTCGTTTCTGAGCAGCAATATAATTGTGAAGAAAATAATATAGTCGGATATAATCTCATCTTGCCAGACTTTACTTAGGTCCTCACTATATAACTATGTTCCATGAAAGCCTGTTATGATCCAAAACTGTTTAGAACTACTAATTAAATCAGGAGAATTACACTCCTCATAAAGTGTTTTACATCTACTATGTCAGTATTCCCACTTCTGCTTTCAGGAAAAAAATCTAAAAGCTGTCGCATCTTCAATGAGTGCACACATTTTAAATAGATATACTTTATTTACTCAATTTGTTTTAAGTTGGAGAGTGAAGAGGAATCTTTGACAAAACTGTCATCTTTAAAATACAGTGATATTTCATTTTTCTCCTTCTGCACTATTTAGATTGCCTGGAACTGAAATACTTCCAGCAGCCACTGTGTCCAATTTTTCAGAGCTGTCACTTCCTAGCAAATCTGCTTAAGCAAAATACTTATGTTGTTAGAAAACAGAGCAAACATATATTATAAAATGTCTTCTATACTCCTTTGCAGGAAGTTCTGTACTCAAGCACATAAAATAGCAAGAACGTACAAAAATTTGAAAGTTGACTTTTACAGACTGGTTTAAATCCATAAATCCAGTACACTTGTGATTAGTTTTCAAAGGTTGTTCAAATTAGCTCACTTTTTTTTGACTTAGCTGATTTTTTCCTCACAATAATTAGATAATCAAAATACTATTTTCAAAGCAACCACACAATGTCATTAAAACCAAAAAGAACCTTTCTCCTGAAGAACACTTCAATGGAAGATGACCATTTTTAACCCTTTCTTGTCCACATGTTTGGTTAGTATACTCTTTTAGTCAACATTTGATGCCCTGCAAGGCAACACAAAATTGCTACAGCTTTACACTTAATGTGCAGGAAAGGGAACAGAAATTACGTGAAATGTAAACAGACTCTACAGGTGAACTGAACTACACTGACAAAAGTTGAGATCTTTCCTTAGGATTCAGATTACACTTTACAGAAAGGAAAAAAAAGGTACAAAATAAAATACTCTTTCTTAAAGTAAATTTTAAATTCTGGATGTCAATATTTTTTACAGACAACAAATTACAGATTGTTTTGGTTGTTACAGGTCAACACAAGTATTCTTTTTGTTTCTTGACATTTTTCTAAGCTTTCCTGAATTTTTTGATTTAATTTCCACATTATACAAAATTGTGTCTAAATTAATTTTTCAAGTTTACACATGAGGAATTATGTAATACTACTGTTACTTCCACTGCTTTAGAAAACCTGTCATGTTACAGAAAAGTCAGTGCTTCTTACTGTGCACAATTCAAATCCCAATTCTCCGATGGCCCATTAACACCACATATGTCACCCTTTAACACTGCAGAATCAATACACTGGAATGTCATGGCACCCTGATGGCCCACAAAAGCCTCTGTATACATTTATTAGACAAAGATTTTATATTACTTCAGAGAAGAAATGTGTCAAGTTAAAATCAATTTCAAGTTTCTTACTAAGCAGGAAATAGTCTTAGACAAATAAAAGTTACATTCAGTCAAGTATAGGAACTGAAAAAAGAAGGTCAAAGTCATTTAGACATCCTCTTTTGCATTAGGATATTTGTATGTGCACACTGTTATAAATTCTATCCCTTATCTTTGAATTATCTGGACCAGGATTTTCTCAGTATCTTTTTTTTTTTTTTTTCTTGACAGCTCTTTCTCCAGATCATCAGCCACCAGGGACTTGTTGAAAAAGTCCAGACCTCCTTTCCAGAAAAGATAAGAAATATACAAAAATAAGCTAATATAAATATTCTAGTTTAATCAAACAATAGTGTCTCAAAGCCTAGGTACAAAAAGACTCTTCTAAAGGTTACTTCATCCATTTTATCACAAGATCATTTCAGGATTTGGGACTACTAAAAGGAAGATTAGAAAAATTTCCTATGGTTCAAAAAATGCTTCTGCAGTACACTCCAAAGAACTCAAGAAAAAGTTACTGACCTTTCCGACAACATTGGGAATTTTCAAATTGGACAAAACCTTCAGTATTTTCTCCCCATTAACTCTTTGAAATAGAACCCAAGACAAAAGGCAGTATCGGTTACTTCCCTTCCACCCTCGTGGAGATGAATAAGCAACCAATCCTGGCCAGTCCAGGATTCCCTGGATGCTTAACAGAAAAAGCATTAAAAAAATCCCTCTGAGCTGCTGTGCAGCTGACAGAATAATTTTAAATAATACCCTCCTTCTTTAATCTCTCTGTTTCAAAACTATGTCCCTCTGGCTTTTTGGAGGAGCTTGCGTATCCCCAAGACTTGATCAAGAAAAACACTGTAGATGCCTAAGTACCTAAAATTTAATATTTGAGCTTTATTGCTCCACTAATTTTTAGAGAATTTAATATGGTGGGTTTATTCAAAACTCTTTGCAGCCCCCAAGAGAACTAGTCCACATTAAACTTCTGTTAATACTGAACCTATATGGTCAGATCTAGCCTAGGGAGACACAGAACGAAAATGAGTATGTCTGTAGAGAGTACAAGAGTGCTAAACATATTTAAGCTTGATCAATTTCTAGACCAATAAGAAAGTTCCCTGTTACTCTCTTCATGGCTTTTGTAATTAAAAAGAACAAAGGTGAACAAATTTTCAGGAATCAACCTTCATGTTTCAATTCATAATCGATACACAATTCTTCTGGCAAAGATCTTTTTTTGCTGAGTACTATTTAAACCATTTGATGTCATTATTTCTTTTATGACAGCAAACATGCTATTTTCCAAGCCACTGTACTTTATGCCGTGCCATTTTTCAGGAATCATTATATGCCTCCCCTCCACAGCTTAGTATATACAATGCATATATTTATCTGGAGCTGAATTTCCTAGCAATGAACTGTACATATTTTGTGTCTCATCATAAAATCCTTAAAATATTTTGCTAAATTCTTCTCACTCTGCTCATACAAATAGTCCTACTGAATTAAATGGAACTCTGATGTTAGTAAATTCAGTGAGATTAAATCCTACCATATTGCCTAAAGCTAACCAATATGGTTTTGCAGCTCATTACATAAACTTCCAAAACTATTTTGCAAACTCATACTAGAAATTCCCAAAGTGCTAGTGAACTAGATTACATATATCAATTAAAAACGCTAACAGAGCATTCACTGAAATTGTGTAAGAAACATATAAATTAAAATTGTCACATGAGTTATCAAACTAACCAGCTAACATATTAATCACAGGTTTAGTTTGCTATTTTAGTTTCTGTGTCCTTAATGAATTTTCTATATGCGGGAGTACACATATAGGAAATTATACAGAGGAAGGGTTAGTTTCTTCTCAATAATAAAATAACAATGTAAATTTTTAAAAAATCTACTATTATTAGAAAGAAAAATATACTTACAATATGTTTCCATTAAGGTAAACTAAATAATTAAATTCCATAAAGTAAAATTATACTAAAGCATATGAAAATTAGCTATTTTCTCAGTTCAATGGCAAATGGACAACATAGCTTAGCATCTATTAATAGATGATAATCAAGCCAAACTGGATTGCTGTGAGCTTCAGTTTTGTATTAATTCAAAACATCTTTCAGTAAACAGCAAACTACTGCTGTAGAGATGTGATTCTTTAATAATTTTCTAAAAAATGACTCTTCAACGTACTAATATACGGGAGAGAATAAAGTTGTCAGTATTGAAGTTGCGTTAACTGCTTGGAGAGAAAAAATTGCATGTAAGACCTTTAGCAGGACCTATRTTTTTAAGGTAGTAGGATAGGCAGTATTTTTCACAGATACCAGCTAGCACCACAATTTTTCCCACAACTTTAAACTAAAATATGTAGCATCTCATGATATTTTTCTTTCTTCTATACTTAAATTAAATACTGTGATAGCATGATTTTATGGAAGTCCATCAACACAACCGAAGCTTGGATGCTAGTACTTCCAGCAGTCCAATATCATAATAAAAGTTCAAACTTATTATCATGTATCATAATTCACACTGAGGGGATTATCAGCAGGACTTCCCATTAATACATTAGTGAAGTTATCAATGAAGAAAACTGGCTCAAAAGATGCAGTGTTGCCACTCTGCTGTGTGAAATCAGAGCATTTGATCTCAGAAGCTGTTTTCAAAGTCTAGTTCTCTTTTTGATTTAATCAATGACCCCCAGAACAAATAGAGAGAGAAAAAAAACCAAGAGTATTGTTTCAACTTGCTGCAGTGCAAACCGAAAATTTCAAGCCATTCATCTAGCCAATTTCCTTCCAAATACTGCATTTTGTTTGTAATTCTAGTAGTGCAATTGCATGCTGTAAATATATATACATATATATGAGGACTCCTGAGAACAGGAATATCCACATCTTTTGCCTGTTGTGAAGCATTCAGTACACAAGGCTTTCATTATTGCTACTTCCCCAGGATGCTTTAATATTTTCTATGACGTCTCTTACCAACTCACTAGTGTCTCTTAGCAGACACTGCTGTGCTCAGTTCTAAGTCTCAGGAGAGCTAGGATACTTTTACCAATTAGAAATAAGCAAGTTGTTTAATTAACACACCCTTTTCATTAATGGTTTAACCCAAAGCTGACAAAGAATCTTTGCTGCAAACCATGAACAAAGAAAGGAGTACTAATTAAACATCCGGAACTTTCTAAAGGGATAGTTTCTTTCAGCACCCAAGGGACTCCTTGAACTCCTCAGAAAACCTCTAGCGCCTTCCAAGAGCACTTGGAATTTCTTCTAGCAGCCTCACTCACTCAGGGAAAAAATCCTGAATTCTAAAGATTTTGGACACTCCTGATATTTTAAATTTAAGTTTGCATGAAAAGAAATGTTTAAAAACTCATTAGGTCAGACTAAGATACACCAGTTTTTGGCTTTATACCTGGAAAAATGTTTTTAATTCAGACTTGAATTCATCAGTTCAGGAAGGGCTTACATGATCTAACTAAATGTTTATAGTCTAATTCAAGGTGATATACAAGCTGTTGAGAGCTACATATTAGTCATTACATGGGAGCTAAATTGGTGCAGCAGGGGAGGGGAAAGATGATTTATGCACTAAATACCTACCAGTGTTACCAGGGGCCCGATTTCGGTGACACCAGGAGGTATAAATTTAAATAGAAAGGTCTGTCCTACTGTCATAAATGTCTTATAGCCTACCTTACATTTTCTTAAAATCAATTGGCCGAGTTAAGAAGGAACGGACAAAGGGTTTTAACCGGATGTGAGTCTGAACTGAAGGATTCTGATGCAAGACAAAGAGTAGCTCTCCTGGAGACAGCTAGTGGTGATCTTTGCTCCAGCTGTCCACCTCACCGCCCCCTCACAGATCTCTACTCCCACACTGGGGAAAGCAAGAGTCTTTATGAGGCAGCTGCTAACAGCTGCAGTTTACAGCCYGGTATAGTAAGGTAAAGAGCATTGATTCGTTCATATTCAGCTTCAGCTTGCGCTGCTCCCATAGCTGCAGCATGAGCAATGACGCTCCCCCAGCAGTGACAAAGGGACAGACCGCCCTGGGTAGCAACTGCCATGGAGTTAAGACATTCCCACCCCTGAATCAGACCTCGAAGGCAGAGCAGGTATAAAGCAATTATAAATATGTTGTGTTTGGAGGGAAGCAGAAGCAGTATTACACTGTCCTTGTCTCCCTTATACTCAGGTGTACTTAGCCACTTTTAAATTTGATACGGAGCCCAAGAGAACAACAGAAGAAAACATGACTAGACTTTGTAAATCTGTTAGAGTTATGGCTCAAAATATCATCCATCCAGACTTCCTTTAGCCATCTTCCATCCTATGCTGGGTTGTGTAATACTCCTTTAGTATTTTCTATTGGTCTCTACATTAATTTATATTTTCATACTAACCAGAACATTATGAAAACTATTTTTTCTGCATTTTATGAGACAAAAACTTATCTACTTGCTTGTTCAGAAAATGTATTCAGTTTCAGATGCTAAACTCAAGCATTTTGTCATAGTGCCAAGGAATTATTTTTTATGATTCAGTCAGGTCCTAATTTCCACTGATTCATCCATCATTGCTTTACAACTAGCAGTAGACCATATCCTGTGGACTAGTAAAATGAAAACAAAATAAGTTTGGACCACAGAAACTGATCTATTATTTTTATTCAAAAATGGACCAGAATTAATTTTATGAAATTAACTCACAAATATTTATTTCACAAAGTTTATTAATAAATATTTTATGAAAAGTATTAAGCATTAATTTATTCATTCTTTTATAGGGCTGGCATTTTGGACAACCTTGATAATTTCATTGATAGTGTTTCAATTTAGTGTTTCTAAAGACAAAAAAAATCCAACTTTTGCTGCGTACATTAGAAAAAACTCTAAAGAAACACAGTATTATAAATATTGTCAATTACATTCAATCACAGAATATCACCCACAGATCCAAAAGCATACCAAAATCTACTGATCCAAAGATTTCACAGTTTCTTGTTTGATGATGCAGTGAAAAGCCTATGAAGGAACAAGTGAGAGAAGAACAAACAGAAGTGAATCAGGACAAGCTCTGGAACTCTAACAGGCTGCTGGGCTCTGGCCAGGAGTCTGCACTTGCCTCTTTTTCTTCCCTAAGAAACAGCTCTGGCATACTGAACTGCTTCTTCAACTAACAAAAAGAAGCAATTTTTACATCCCCAGATTAAAAATTTAAACTGACCCCAGTTCCTTAAGGGGAATTCCTTAAAATCTAATCCCTTCTTCAGACTATGCCCCAGAATCCTTTTTAGAAAACATTGTGTAATACTACTGTAATTTCTATTACACAGAAAATATTCACTGTGAGGATCCCTTAATAAAATCATCTGTACATAGGATACACACAGGCTGAGTGGTACAGCCCTCCAGAGTAAATATTTCTTCTTCCAGCACTGAATATTCTTTCATTTCAATTCTCTCACTCAAACAATTAGCATGGAACAGGTCTAGCCTGTAGGATTTCATCTTCAGAGGCACTAATCAACCACTGCTCTTCACTGATTATAGTGAGAGTTGTCTGTATTCATTTGCTTGAAAATCAAGCTTTTAATGACTTGGCAGAACACAGCTTTATTTTGTGGACTACTTTTTGTGACTTGTAATTTTAATTTCTTTTCTATTTCTTCACTAGCCTTGCTTTTACTGTGATGGTCACATGAAACATCAGAAATCAGTAAGTGATCAAAAAATCAGAAATCAGCAATAAGGAAATAACTTTTTTTCTTTTCAAAATAGTACTTCTCGTAATCTTTGAATGTCTTCTAGGGTGGGCTATTTTAATTTAATAGCTCCCATTGATCTGCAAATATCTCATTATAATAAAAGCAGAGGATCAAGTGGAATAAAAATAAAAATAGTCAATATAAGCAGTCACATATGCATGTGAAACAAGGTGAAAAAAGTAAATAACTTTGAAAATGATCATTATGAAAAATAAAAGGAAATCTTTGGTATTTTCCACTTAAGAAACAAAGAGGGCAATTTCATATTTCTTTGAATAAATAACAAATAATATATTTCAACAGATAATGAACTACAAAAGTAGAAGCACCACTGCATTTACCCAAAGGAAATAACAAACATGGTACAGAAACATATTTACACAGTAGTCTGTTTTTGTATGTCAGACTAAAGCTGCTTTGCAAGTCACATTTTATAGAGAGAAAGAAAATACATTCATTGAGAAACTTTCTATTGTTGAACTTAAAAATCAAACCCAAGTATTTCTTCAGGAGTTAACTTGTCACTTTTTTCAATTTTCATTTTGAAAAATACTTTTCAAACACACTCATGAATTAAGACATCATTTTGGCAAATGGTTCACCTCAAGCATATGACCTGTACACTAGGATTCTGATCACATATGTACGTACCTATGAGACTGAGTTCCCAACACAGTATTGTTCGCCTATATCTTGAAACCGATGGAGCTTTTCCCTTTGTTTCTATACACAGCTTGTTAAAGTCACATCAGTCACATATTTTTCTACTGCTGCTCTTTCCTGCTTGAAAGAGTTGTGAAAAATAACAAAGGCAGATGTTGGAATAAATGCTAAAGCAAAAATGGTGGGAAGAAAATAGCAAAACTCTTTCTTGTCCCCCTTTTTCCCATCTACACTGGAGAAGTTGTAAATTCATTGAGCTCTCCCCCTAAAACCAACCAAAAGGTTTTGAAGCACAGGAGGAGAGAAGATAAACAAAATATTCTTTCTCCTTCAGAAACTACAGCAGAGTGAGAAAGTTCACAGGCATGACCCAAGGAAAAATATGTATTATTCTTAGCCACTCCATTAAGCAGTGTCAAACTAAAAGTAAAGCCTTGCATTAACCACAGTGACAGCAATGATGTGCCTACCTCCACAGCAAGAAGAAACTAGAATTGCTCCGGCTGAATTATTCCACTCATACTTTCCTAACGTGGTCTGCAGGACTAACCCAATCTCTATCACTGCCAAACTGGGCACAAGCTCAGTGGTTCATCATCTCTGATTTACAGGTAGGCCTATGCCGCAGTGCCCAGTGTGACCGGACTGTGCAGGTAATGGAACCAGTTTAGTTCCACAGCTAAACAACTGGTTAGCAGTGCTTGCCTGTGTGCAGCTACAATAACACAGAGTCAGATATTTTTAAGGGCTTTTTTGCAGTTCACTCTGAAGTCCACACTGCTATCAGTACTTGAATGAACTTGCTATGTTGATATACTCCCATTTAAGATATGGCTATGATACAGTCAACGCTTTCAGTATCTACCAACAGTCTCTATGCCTAGTTAAGTATGCAGTGCATCTTTAAATCATGCTCCCTTAGCTTCGATACASACATTTTTCAAAGAATATTCAAATTTGCACTTTACTGGAAAGGTATTCAAAATTCTGTCATTTATTTCTAGGAGGTTTCTTGGTTCTTGGTTTTGTTTTTTAGGGGTTGCCTGGCTTTACTTGTTTTAGTTAGTGGTCATTACTGTTAACTAGATTTGTTTAGTCAAAGACTATCTGAACTACAGCAAGAATTGAAAGAACCTTAATTGAGGGTATAGGCTTAAAGAGGGTATAGGCTAGAGGTTGAATCCTACTGGCCAAGATCAAATTACCATGGTATTAGTGTTCATCATGGTATTCAGTTAGTTGAAAAAGCTGTTATTTGGTAGCTATCAACAGTTTGCTAGCAAGTAAAGTGAGAACCACAAATGAAGTGCCATAGGAATATTTCTTGGATTTGGCTCAATATTTCATTAGTCTTGGACAATGGAATACACTTGTATTTGTGATGACACAAAAGCAGGAAAGGTTGTGAGCACCTGAGGAGACAAAATCATAATTCAAATGATCTTGCTAAATCAACAGGATAAACTCAGTGGCAGCAACTGCAAAATGTAGCACTTAAAAAGAAAAAATCAAACACAAACTCAAAAAAATTACTTTATATGCAGCCTCACAGCCTGAAGCTGCTATAATGGATCAGCAATTACAGTGGAATGACAATTAAAAATGAGCCAAAAATGTGTAGTAAAGAAGTCAAATGCCAGGAATGCAGGATAAGGAATGTTGTTATGTAGGACACTGAGAAAATAATTTTGCTCTACTCAGAACTAGTACAACTTTCAGTTAGAATAATACGTACAGTTCAGGCCTCAGAAGATAGGGAGAATCACAGAGAATCCAGAGGACAGCAACAACAATGAGAATTCCAGGAAAAATAAACTAATTTTCCTGATGCTACGTTTGCTTTTTCAAAAATATCAAAGGACTAAGAAGACAGAATAACATCTCCCAAATGTTATAAAAATGACAGTGAAGAACTTTATTCCATGTACACCAGGGGCAGGTCATGAACAAACTAGCTTAGTCCTTGCATCCACATTACCATTTACTGGATCCGATTAGGCAGTTACTGCCACTCTCTGACTTCCCCATTTGCCTCTTGCCTAGTGAGTGCTACCTATTTCTCTAATTCATTTCCCTCAGCCAAATGTTTCTATGAAATGTTTCTTTTATTTTTTAAGTACTTAAAATGTATAAAAACAAGTGACCTCCAGATGTGAAGGAAGGAGGCTTGAGCAGTTAGGGACAGAGGTGAAGGGCTCTTAAACAGCACACAGAACCACAGCAGGAGCAAAGCTTTTAAAAAAAAGTCCATAAAAGTTGTGAAATACGAGCATACTCTAGCTACATAGGCAGTGAATGCTCTTTTTTGGATGTTTTAAAAAATCTAGATGCAAGTTAGATGATCTATAAAATCCCTTCCAGCCCTATGTTTTTATCCCTACTGCAAAGTCTGTAATCTTTGCCTGGGCAACAATACCTAGCAAGTAATGTGCTGGGCAGCCACAAACTTTCCTGCACCTGTCAAACACATTCTGAGTTTCTAATTTGGTGGTCAAGGCAATGTAGGAAAGTTTTGTAAGCAATATTCATTATTGTAGATTAAATTAACAAAGAAGTGGAGTAAAAACACTAAATGAAGAGGAAACAATTGACATTTGATTTCCCTCAAATGTAAAAATCCCAACATAAAGCATTATTTGCTTAATGTTATTTGTTCCATTAGCCATTTCTCCTTTTGGAGGGAGAGTAGTGTGAAAGGAAAGAGAAAGTGTCCTCACTTGTGACTTCCTTTAAGTTATTGGTTTAACAGGCAGACCTCTCGCAGGTAATAATTATAGCCAGAGGGAAAACAGTCCAATTAGGCACTCTGATTTTTTCTACCCTTCCATTATAGATCTCCATTTACTGTATCAGTCCTATGATCTGCTGCCATGACCAATCTAGTCTACAGCCAGTTATTTTGTTTGGAAATCTACTCCACAAATATATCAACTGTTCGTAACAAGCCATTTAATAACATGCAAAGAAGCAGTTCTTTTCACATTCCTCTTCCAAGAAATATAACTGGATTATTACTTTTATGATTAGATTATTAAAATGACCCAAAAGAGACACAGATTGACTCCCAAAAGCAGACATTGTAGTCATCAGAACAATGCTACACACAAAGTCAAAAATCTCAACACTTTCAAATTTACCTAAACCATAAGAACAGTAACCATTTAGCATGGTACACAGTTAAAATCTAATCATTCATTTCCTTTCTTTTTCCTCCAGAATACCATAGTTTCTACATCTAAATGCACTTTGAAATGCCTACCACAGGATCACAAATAAGCACGCTGATTCAGGCTAAGAGGTTATTGTTCCCTGCTTTTGCCAGCTGCTCTTCCCCACTCTTTCCTGTTGGAGGTAAGAAGCTCCTCACATCTGCCAGCAGAACCATATGTGCAATTACTTCTTAACCCAGTTCTGTCAAAATGGTTTCATTTAAAAAAAATCTATTTAAAAAGTGTTTCAGCTAAATTGGAATTGCTTGTCTGACTGTGTCCTAAATACAGTTTATCTTTACAGTTCTGAATTAGAAGCTTCTGTTTACAATGGCAAACAATGATAATCAACTTACATTCCCCAAATGGTTCCGCAGACTCCGTTAATATTCAGGGGCTACAATGGAGAACATCTGAAGGTAAGCTGCTACTTCTCTACCAGATCAAATATTCACATAAAGTAGCTTCATCTGAGGTTGTGGAGAGCATCTTGACATATTAAAATACGATTGCGCTGGCTGTCCAGAGTAGTGTGCAAAATGCTTTTGTCTTTTCCTTACCATAATTCTATATGATTGTAACATATTTTTCTGTCCAACTGCATCTTATCCAGAAGCCTTCAGAAACTCTGTTGTAAAAGACTATCACAAAGTTTGATGTAATCTGACATTTGATATAACTTCTGAAATAACTATTTACAGATGTTATTCAACATGCTGTAGCAACTACTAGCACGGAGCAAATCAGAGAAAAAATACACTGAAAGTTAATCCAAATGAAAAACTTAGAAATAAATGATTTGATACATCTCTTTTCTGATTTGAGTAAGTATATTAAGCTATGAACAATTTTCTCTGAGTTCATGTGAACTCTTAAATAGGTGCTGATCCAGCTGACTCTTAGGTTAAGATTTCCATTAGCTTTACTAAGTGAAATATTCAACCTACATTAGGTTCTGAGACAGATTCACCAGTTTCTATCTACTGTTCCATACTGTTCTCATGACACAAGACAAAATAGTGAATCTGATCCAATTCTACCTCTTTGAAGAGGTGAACTTCTGTTATTATTAAATATTATCATTTAGACTTAAAAATTCAGTAATTTGAGGGAAAAGCCTGGGGAAATGGTAACCCACTTAACTCACAGGAAACAGTCTTATAAATATAAGTTAATGAAATAAGTAAATGGCCAAAGTAAATTAAAGACAAAGCAACATTAAAGCTGAAAACCTCGTAAGAATGCCAGAATTGTTGAAAATATACCTGTGTGCAAGACTTGCTACAATCAATCTTTTTAAATCTTATGTACTTCCCAGGACACCATTATTGTGTGACCTTTATTTTTTACAGCCACAGAAGTACCTTGAGTTTGACGAGATTTATTGTTTCAAACTAATATTTCTTACATTGCATGAGAATTTCATTCGTATTAAAAGCTTATATTTTAGTGCCTTTAATTCATAACTCTTACAAGTACAAAACCCTCCTATTCCAAACAATTTGAAATAAATCAATACATAATACTTTCCCATACAAGAAAAGAATGAAGTGATATATTTGTGTTCATGTCACTACTGTAGCTACAATATGACAGCCATCTTCCCATGCATTTGATGGATGACTTATGAATGTTCGGCAACCTGTCCTGTACAAAGCAAAAGTGGTTTCAGGACATATTCTAATGAACCATGTTAAAAGCTAGTAACTCACACTGGACACGTTTTTTCAAGCATTGTCAGCTGTTTTGATCAATCCCAAACATTTAAATAGATAATAAGGACTGAGTGATACCAGAAGTATTTGAATTTCAGTAACACTGGCCTCAGAATAGCATGCTACCAGTAGTCTCACTGAGCTGTTTAACACAGCTAGAATAACCCACATCTAGTGTATATGCTTTTGAGAGTTTTATATATGGCAAGTGAGGTTGAAATAGTACTTTTATTCTAAGCAGATATTTCTCATATAATTCTCAATTTATATTGGGTGCTGAAAATTCCTATACTTGGCCTTATTCCAGAAGATTTTTTTTTCCTAATTTGAATGCTACCCCTCAAGCCATCTGGGAATTATTTGAGTGTGAAAGAATGATGTTTAGCTGCTTTTTGCACTTAAAAAAGATTCAGTACTTCCTTCCTTAGTGATTTAAGTATGCATCAAATGGTGATGTTAGCAGTTGTACTATTTTATCCACTGGTATTAGCCATTCCAGAACCTTCATATCTGCATTAGCACATTTTAATGAGGATCCCCAGAATGAAGAGGTTAACAAAACCTTTCCAGAGCCCCTACTGTTAACCATAATGCATTTTTATTAGCTTACTGCAATGGGAAATTTCAATCCGTGCCTCAAGAAATGAACAAGAGCCTTTCAGAATTTTACAGTGTCAGAATTTTCTGAGATTCACTCAATACTGCCTGTGCCTGCTGATAACTAGTTAGTGATACTCTGTTCAGGAGCAGCTGTAGGCAATTTGTGGTACCTATGATCATCCTGAGCCAAGATATTTTCCAGCAACAGTAGTACRAATTTAAGTTTTAGTGTTAAGTGTGGGAATATTTCACTTACCAGTTTTCAGGGATATATGGTAAAGATATCATGGGGCATATTCTACTTTCAGTTATATAAATGTAAATTTAGGATAATTTTGCCAATGTGCTCTTACACCTAAGCTGAGATGAAAATTTGAGTTCACAATTTCATTGGTAATATTCCTACAAAATGCAGTTTCAAGTACTTAGTAGGAAATGCTCTAGGCATTATTCCTCCCATGAGGTGTTGCTTAATGGTCATACAATGGAAAGAGGGAAAGATCCCTGATTCTGTATAGCACTGGAATCAGAGTGGCAATGATGATATTTATATTAGAAAGCTTTTATGTACAAGAAAACTTTTCAAGTGTGAGAAAAACAAATTAAATCGAGATAAAAATATCTATACTTATAAAACACTATTTGGGATTGGTGGGCATTATTTTGCTCTGTTTTTTTGTTGTTTTTATGGATTTTTTTAAGCTGAGACCTGAAGTTAAAAACAATATAAGTCCACAAGTAATAGTTTGCACACAATCACAAGCCTAATGTTTATAAGTCTTTTTTCTAAGTGTGTGCAAAAAAAAATACTTGCAAATGCAAGCAGTCATTTAAAGGTCTAGTTGACCTTTTAACCATACATATATTCAGTTCTCACATAAAGCTGTATTTATTTTCCATATGCAAATATGTACATACATGTACATCTTGGCCAGTAGCTGTAACGCTTAAAATCTTTTTTTAAAATGCATTATTGGAATACACTAAAAGCCTTCTGAACGGACTGTAAAGCTAAATCTTTAAGAACAAACTAAGCAGGGCCATGGCACAGGTCCGGTTTCTGACAAGTGAACATCCACACCACTAAACTATTAGCATGATCTTAATCACAGTTTTGGCTGATGCCAACCAGCACTCTCCCCAGTAATGCCTAGCCACAGTTCAGGGGCCATCAGAGTCCAGGAACCATTCTCAGCCATCCTGTTTTGGAGGGTAAGAGAAGTTAGCTGTTCGCACTTCAGCTCTCCTGTGCTAGCTAGTCTCACAAAGAACAGTCTCTGGCCCATTTTATTACTATAGATTCCGCCTAGCAGATTTTAAAATGCAAGAAGGAGTAGATTTTTTTATTATTATTTTTAGAAACTGTGGTTTCAGAGTGGTATTTCTTTACAGAAAATGCTGAGTGTTCATAAGCATTTACCTAAATACAGGCCTAAACAAAGGGGAAATTACTAAAATTATTTTTTATAACAGGTATGATCCTATGAATTGAAAATGCTAGTTAAATCAATTTTACATAAAAATATAAAAAACACAAAATGAAAAAATAATTCTAGAACATGATTGCCAAATCTCTGCAGCAACAGTAGCTACATTAGCTACTTCCCTAGTACCTGGGGACCATGCCAGGGAATAGACTTAATCTTTTACTATTTAAATGTATGTGTATATTTATATAAAAATGTAAACACTCCTTTCTTTAAAATAATAAACTAACATGGCTGTTTGTATACAGAGATTGAAAAATGCCAAAGCCCCAACCTACATGGTCACCTTTTAAAAAGAAAGGGAAACAAGCTTCATATATCACTGGTTTAGAGATTCTTTCAAAACAAAGCAGAAGCCTCTAATTTTCTTTAACTCAGATATTATCAAAATAAAATTCAAAACAGATATTGCACTATAGGATGCTACACAGAATGCATAATGCAGATTATCCTCAAGTAGGTCTCATCAGAGGATAAATGCTGAAATTGCAATGAGTAATATAGTAACTTCTCTGGTATCCTCTGGGAATGTGATAACTTACAAGGAGACTATGCTGACATTTGTAACTCCTTATCACAGATACTGTATTAGCTATTCTCTTCTACTGGACTTTGCCTGCTGGGATTACTGGAGAAGAATGGGATAACTCTGAGTAATATCACAGTGAATTTCGATCACTTCCGAGAGTTAGTAGACAGATGCTTACATAAGGTACTTAGACAGTCCCTGATCTTTTTTATAATGGGTGAATTAAACGGTTATACAGTTATATGGCTTGCCAGAAACTTTCCTTATGTAGGGCAGCAAGAACTCTGATGTCCAAAAATTTTAAATCATCACAGAAACTTCAAAGCACATCAGCATTCAGTAGCTGCTGGAAATGTAATGAATTATTTTAATGTATTGTACTGAGACTGTGCCACCAGCAACCAATGAAACACAGTAGTGATCAATCAGTGCATAAAATTGAGGCCAGAATTTGCAGCTCTGTAGTCTGGCAGGCTATGTTTAGGAAACAAAACAAAACAAGGAGTCATGTCTGGTGATCAGGTAACAACAACGAGCCTCTTGTTTCAAACAGGGTCCGCCTTACCATACGCACATTTACATACACAAATCTTTACAAGTTTCTTTATGAAATGAAACGAAAATGTAACAGGTAACACCTTTCCTTTCACTGTATATCTCTGAATATTCACTACTATAATATATTATTACAGCAATGACATTAGCAGCTACAATTGTAAAAACAGTCATATGACAAACCTTTTTCAGTTCCCACTCTCTTCTTTCTCTGAAATATTTCCCATATCTCCTCTTAATCCACAACCATTTTGCTTCAGAGTTAAAACTTTATTTGAGTACTTTTCTTTAACACATTTTGCATGTATGCCATTTTTTATAAAATCCGTTTTAAAATCTGTTATGAAATTTTTATAAAAGCTTTGCGAAGTTTAAAAACAGTAAACTAAGTCTATGAAAAGATAAAATATAAATTGCTGCTATATATGGGCATGTACACTTTTCAAAATTATCTACTGCTCGAATTGAATGATTAGAGTAAAATAAGCACTAATTAGCTTATATGCATGTGGAGGAGCTAAGTCTCACAATTCCTTAAAATGTTATCTAATGACGAAAAAACAGCCATAGTAGCACCCTTTTTATCTTTTATTCCTTTTCTCTTTAAAGTAATTAAATGATTATAATGATTACTTAAATGTTTAATGTAATTAAATAAGTATACTTATATATATCTATGAATATAAATGAATAATTATTATAATGCAAAAATATTTTAATTCAACTTTGCAGAATCATAATGAATTTTTTAAAGTAAACAAAATGAATCAAACTATATAAAAGGCAAACAAAAATCACTTTTCAATTAGTATTGGAGAAAAATATCAATTACTGAAAAAGCAGATTTTTTAGGCAATGAAAATAATAACTCTTGTGATTTAATTGTAAGTCTGAGTATAATCAGTATATTAAAAATACTGAACTTCAGTCTGTAAACACAACATTCAGTAGGATATGTAGGACTGTGCCTTTCACAGTCCTACATATTCCTACTGTGAAATACTGTGTGTATTTCACAGSTTTTTCACACATTTATTTCACTTGTTTTTAAAAATAGGAGATAAAAATACTATAGAACTGGTCTTTTTTAAAAAAAATATGTTCAGTTCAAGATCAGAGGAAGGGAGCAAAATGCCTTTTAAACCACTTTGACAGCCTTCTTTTTTCTCTATCTCTGTTTACAGGTCACCCCCCAATTTGGATGACAGAAACAGCTACCTTTCAGCAATGCACTGGTCCCCAAATGGCTTTTTGTTATACCAGGAAGTCAAGTCTGCATTAAAGCAACAGCTTGGAGACAGGCATAACTAAACCTTCTATATCTTGTCCACATCCACTAAACCAGGGACTAGCACAAGGGTGATGAAATTGCTAAGTGGCAAGTCTGGTGTTTTGCCTGGTTTCTGGTTCTGTAGGTGACAAATCAGCTAGAAAAGGAGCCAAAATCTGGCCTTAAAAACTTATTCTCCAAAGACCGACATTAACATTGTATGTTAGAGGAACTTATCACAGTAAGTAGTTACACGCTTTATAAAATAATGTTTATCAGTCTGAGGTCTATAGGCCTCTAGAAATGCATAGACTAAGTCTGAAAAGTTTGTGAAAGCCAACCAAGAAAAAGAGGCTTATTTATGTCCTATAACCATTTATGTTGGAGAAATATCTAGAGGCATCTGTATTTGAAGAAATAAAGATTAAAGAAAAGTAAAACTGATGATTCAAAGACCAGGCAATCTATATATTATGCATGGAGAGCAAACCTACAGTCTATCTGTCATGTATAAACAGTCGTATTATGACAACCACATCCTGCCCTCCTACACAACAGGTGTGAAATAGCAGTGACAGAATCTGCAGTGGAAACTCGTGGTACTGTCTCCTTCCTTACTGTTGCCAGTACACTATTCTGTACACTATTCTGTAAGGACCCTTCTGTAACAGCAGCTTACTCTTCACAAAGGCATGTGCCATGACCTCCCCTATAGCACTGATGTGCAACAAGGCATCATACACTTTGTCAGGGACCGTAAGAGTCGATGTTAGTTGGATAGACTCCCACTGAACCATTTCTGCTAAGATTCCCGATGCACCTCTACATCTCTATTCAGACAGCCACTATATTCCTGTCTGCAAATACTTCCAAGTATTTTTTTTCCTCTTGGAAAGAAAAATGCACACTTGTCATTTTCTCAGTTGAATCTCCTTGATCTACCCCGTGATTTATTCTACTTCAAAACTGTCAGTGGTTGCTCAGCAAAGAGAGAGCAGGACATGACTTTGAATTTACAGACGCAGATTTTGGAAATATTATAATCTGACATTAGGAACGCTACAATTTTTCTATTTTCTGTTTTCAAAATGAAAACTTCATGTATTAGAGAAACTGTATTTCTGCTTTCACTTCATTTCATATTTCTACAAATAAATTACATATTTTAAGGGTAAAGAAAGATCACCGCTAGAAGCAGTTTTTATAGAGTCGCAGTATAAATTATAATGAAACACTATCCTGTGTTATCACAAGGGCCAGGATAGCATATTTTTATGAAACAGACTGTTCTCACAAATCACTTTGCATCCAAACAGGGTTAATCCTTTATACAGGAATTTGGTTTTTTTGAACTTCTTCAAACTATCTTAACAATTTCACTTTTTTTCATTATTAACTCTCGGAGCATGAACGTTGCTAATATTTTCTTCTCGTTCTTGTTTTCCCTTTTTCTTCCTGAAGAGGTTCAACTTAGAGATAAATTTAACAAGACTCTTTCATAATCTTCAGCATTGACATTCTGATTAAAAAAGAAACACGGCATTATCAAAATCAGATGTTCCTACAACCACCACCACCACCACCACCACAAAAACTATGACTTCAGCATATTTATATACAACTTATACACACATATCACAAAATTAATCTACCTAGTACTGTCAGTTGATTGTAAGTGTTCAAGCCACGCTTGTTAAACAGATGTGAAATACAGGACAAAACATAAAACAGCTAAAACAGTTGTGGCTGCTGCATGTTATCTGAGTTATTAGAAAGGCTATAAATACTTTCTACCATCTCAATTTGCATATTCCTCATTTTCTAGGCTTGAGTAAGAAACAGCAAAAGCTACTAATGTTATTTATGAAGTGTAATAAACACTACTTGTCTTTTTTTTAATTAACTTTGATGTTTATTCACTACAAAGATTACCCGGAGCAAGAAGGACAAAATAAAATATCAAAATCCTCTGCAAACTCTTCGCAGGTGAAAGCAAAACCTGCATAAATCTTGATGATGATCTCACAGCCTCTTATATCAGGACAGCATCACATCACTGCTATCACTTCTGTCACTGTTAATACTTACTTAAAATAACTATGCTAAACAGCAACTTACCATATTTAGAAATAATGCTATAACCTGATATTGGGAGAGAATATCTGTAAAAGCACCTGCATTTTGCCTACTTTCCCAGCCTCACTCACTGTTTCCCATGTTTCCAGAGASTATATGCAGCCATCTGGGGAGAGGGGAGAAGGATGCATAGTTGAATTCTTAGAGGCCTATTTTCGGTGTTTCCCCCTGCTGCCACAGTCAAATACACCTCTCTATGTTCTAACATAACACGTAGTACCCCAACAGTCAAAATATGCAAAAATATCTTAAAATAATTTTGTAGGACTGCACAGTCATTTGTGCAGATTAAATATAAAATCATAAACATAAAATCATAACTGATGTCTGCTTCTGAAAATCATAGTACAGCTGGAATCTCATCCAAATTTAGTGACTTAGAAGCTAGTCATTCTCTGTGATCAATGCAGAGGGAAGTCCAGGGGTACCTACCTAAAACAGATGGAACAGTTTGACTTCTGAAGGTGCTTCTCTCTCTTCTTTGGAAATAACCCTAAATAAGTAGCTCAGGCTAGATGATATTACTCAGCAAGCTGAGATGAGATGAATCCTAGTCTAAGGACTAAACTGCATCTCTAAGTACCAAGCAACTTTTAAAAATATGATTCATTATTAAAATTGGTATTTGTACCTCATTCTTACCATGAGAACTCAACTTAATGTACATGTGAGGATCCAACAACAGTTCTGTTGATTAAAATGAATTCATACATATGAGTTAAGCATAATTCCACCCCAGTTAGTTAAATCTTCTCAGGGAACACAGAGTTAAATTAGTACAGGCAACTTTTGAAAACCTTATCTCTGTTCCATCAATGTGCATCAAGATAAGCCTGCTTTAATAGTACTAAAGAAGATCACTATGCTCTAATATTAGACTGAAACATCTATTATATTTTAATAACAAAATATACATTGAGGAAAAGCACAGTTGGATAAAGTTGGAGATCTTTTATCCTACTATCAACATAAATCAGTAAACAGGAATTGAATTCTGATGGGCTAAGTAGGAAGAAATTTCTCATCAGAATTATTTCAAACTGTCCTATAAAAACTGTCCTAAAATTTCTAAAATTCGAATATAGTAACCTTACAATTTGTGCTTAGTGGTACTTCCCTCAGGATATATGATAATACAAGATCAGTGAACCCAACTCTCATGGCACTTTGACTCTGACTTGGAATCTGGAATCCACACTGTAGATAAAATTCTACACTCAAAAAGAACATTGGTTCTTACCTCCATCTGAGCTCATAATATCCCTGTGAAGCAAAAAATACTACTATCCACATCTTATGGACAGGAAACCAAAAACATAATATTGAGGGCATGCTTAGAATAGTACAGAACTGAACCTATGTTAATAGACACTCATGTAAATAACCTCTTAACGGGGTCCTGTACGTCTTACATGAGTTCCCCCCCACACACACTAAATACTAATAAAAGTATTTGATTAAAAAAAAACTTTAATGTGTTTTAATTATTTCAAAATTATATGAATGTGTAAAGAGGGCAGGGCCAGACTCTTTTCAGTGGTGCCCACTGACAGGACAAGAGGCAATGGGCACAAACTGAAACAAAGGAAGATCTGTCTGAATCTAAGGAAAAACTTTTTTATGGTGAGGGTGACTGGGCACTGGAACAGGTTGCCCAGAGAAGTTTTGGTGTTTCCAACCCTGGAGATATTCAAAAGCCACCTGGAGAGGGTCCTGGGCAACTTGCTCTAGGTGACCCTGCTTGAGCAGGGGGGTTGGACTAGGTGATCTCTGAAGGTCCTTTCGAACCTCAGCCCTTCTCTGATTCTGTGATTATGTGAATGGATTAATTTGAAGGTCATCTTGAAGCATCTATTGTTTAGGACTAGCCCAAGAATTTGAACTAGTCTAAGTTCAGGATACAGACAGGGTATAATAATACTGCATCATATAGTACTATAGTACATCATGCAGTAATGTAATGAACTAAATTGCATTACTGGATACTATGCACTATGGACAGTAGTTTGCAATAATTTTTTATTACCTCTGCTCCATATTCTAGATGATCATCATTTATTCTGCTTAAACTCTAACAATAGGTCATCAGTATGCTTCTACTCCTTTCTCTCCACCTTTCTTTTCTTCCTGTGCCTGCAAAATGTTAACAAATAATTTAATAATGAACTACCAAGAAGATGGGTAAATTTTCCCAGAATTTTCCAGTCCAAATATATGTTCTTTTAAATTCTATTAGTCCCCTCTAAGGATGTGCTATAAACCCTAAACCTATTCATAGCTTGAGTCATTAATCAGTAAGCATATTCATTCCCTAAAGAAGAGCAAGCAAAAGCCTAACATTGCCTCATTTTCCCCCTTCACTGTCAATTAAACACAAAGTCATAGAATAAGCTTCCCACAAATCAGGCTTCCCAGCTCTTGCATTATGGAAGAGTAGAGAATATGGGCACTATTTCATTTGTGACTGAAATGCGTAAGCCTCTTTTAGAAAGAAAACGTTCATGAAAAACAAAGGATTAGACATAGTACTGATATTTCCTCTGTTTACTCTTTGCAAGGTAGGTCAGCCATAGGTGTCTGCCAGACTGATTCTGATTTTAACATGTGATTTTGATTCATGACCACAGAATCAGCCTGATTTGAGGACTGAGGTTTTTTTTCTTTTGGAGTCTTTTTTTTTTTTTCGGTCATTATTATAGCAGAGGAAAGATTCCTCTTTGGGATAACAAGGTCCAAAAGTGCATACAGACATTCTACAGGATAGGGGAATTCAATAAATGAAACTGTTTTCTACCTTCACTGTCTACCTTTTGCCATATATGCACAGACCTTCAAATACTTAAGGTTTTAAGGCATAAGTTAAAAAAAAAAACACAAAAACCTAATAACAGTACCATACTTCTGAATCTCCAACACTTTCTACAATCCAGCAGAAAAAATGAAGTTTAAATAATGTTCAGTCTTCTCATTTACTTAACATTTGGTTGCTTGGTGCTCTGTAGCATCTGACTCTTACTGTGTGAGAACACTAAACTGGTTTGGTGGGAAGGACAGAGGCTGAAGTTAAAATATAAAAATCTTCATGCTGCTACTAGGAAAGTAAGACTAAAAATTCAGGGCATGATAACAGATTTAAAATGCATATACTACGGGATGGCAAGGTACCTTATATATGAGTAAAATTCCCATATAAGTTAGTATCATCCTTTTGATCTCTGTTCTACTGCCTCCTCAAGAAAAGTTTTCCCTCCAAAAACAAACCATATAGCAGATTCACTTATTTGGCTCTCAAAACATCTCTCCAAAAAGCCAACATATATAAGTGATTATTTTAAGGCTCACCAGATGGATTTATATTATCAGCATCTTTGTGTTTAAAAAAAATTGAGAGGAGAAAAATCTTTAGAGGCAGTTGTTTCCATCATAGGTTCTCTTTCTGTTTTACTCCCTTATCTCTTCATATCAGTTAGCTAGCCTATGCTTCATGTAAAAGTCTTTTCAAAATCATTCCAAATATAAGCTTAAAAAAAAATGTAGGCAATCATAAAAGCATAGAAAGATGCAGGTTTCCTATCTACATCCCCCAGTGTCTTAAATGTGTAGCGCTTTTGATGAAGTGGAAAAGGAAGGTAAAGAGAATCATTTTTAGTTGACAAAGTTCTCCCCCAATTTTTTTTTCAATTATTTAATAAAAGACTTGGCTAGAAACTACAGTGCTACAATGATTAAAAAACAGCTCTTCTTTCTGAGCCTCAAATAAAAATCTAGGGGAAGAAAAAAGAACTCAAACCATTCTCCTTTTCTATAAGAAAAGTCTTGCTTAAATGTTAGACCTTTCCTTTGGGAGACAAAATGAATACCTGCAGTTTTTCACTACAGAAAATAGTGGTAGGCACAAAAATGTACTTACGACAAGTTGATTTCCTTTTCTCATGAGATGATTGTTTTTTTCATCTTCCAGATTACATCTTACAATGCCTTAAACATGGGATACACATCCAAACTAATCAGAAACTTATGGCAGTCAATAGTCAAATTGCCTACTTATTGATAGATGCTTCACTGAGAGCACATGCATCTTGGATCTGCAATTCTTTCTTATTAATCTTGTGATGAACTATAAGCTGTTGATTGCAAAATAAAAAAAAACTGCCTTGTAAATAAACAAACTGTCATGTCTACAGGTTGTAGAAAAGTTGGAGGTGAATCTCTATGATAATGCCAAAAAAAGGAAAGACAGCAAATTGTTTTCTCCAGGGACTTCAGAACTCTGAGACATGCCTGTTCCTTTGGTCCAGATTAGTATGGCTTTGATGAAATTCTGAACATGTGGAAGAAAATTACCAGCTCAATGAGGATTCTAGAAAGGCTGGAGATGTGCTCCTCAGAACAATAAAGATTAAAAAATGGAGGTACTGACATCTCTAGACATATTTTTATTCAATCACTTCCTTTATTTGGGACATTTTTCTACCGTATGTCATAGGAATTTTTTATTCTCTGTTATGGCTATGCAATTTGAATCTACACAAAAATCTTACAGTTTCAGCATTCAGATTCTTTATGTTCTGCTGTCTTACAATACACCGAGAGCTTCAGAATTTTACCTAATTGTTACTGAAATCCATGTTTGTGCCCATAAACTAAAAATGTGGTTGCTGATTTGAAACACCCTACTACATTGTGAATACTGCAATCTCAGAATGGATGATATTATCTACCACATTTATAGAATGATAGTAGGGGAGTATACTTTTTAGACATATTTTGTAATTTAGACTTTAAACGTCAAGGGGCTTTTTAAAAGTTATAAAAACTTTCTTTGAAGCCTGAAGACTCCTTCTGACTTTTTTAACCCCCAAAATGTGCTAACCTTTCAGGAACCCCAAATTTGTTAACCTTTCAGGAAGGACCTGTTTGTATGCGAATACAACATGTTGTATATACAGTAGCACTCTGTCCATTAACTCCTAGTGTCCCTCAATGTACATGTGAGGAACTCACTAAAACGGATAAGAGCTGTACATTTCCATATGCACCAAGAAACCTTCCAAAACATATTAACATTAGTATTAATCTTTTTAAAGATTATTAGCAGAAATAAAAAATGTCAAATTTTCATTACAGGTGAGAAGCATTTTATGACTTCAGGTTTAGGGACATTTCCTGACCATCTCTTAGACTGAATTTATCAAGTTCATAATGATAAATGCATGTTGTCATAATCTTTCACTGTCACAGTGTACTGCTGCCCTAACAGCATCTACTCTTGTAAAACAGAACTGCAATCAAAAAGTTCAAAATTAATAGCTGTGAAATCTCAAACACTCATAAGCATGTGTTTTTATCACTTCCATGCTGTGCAGATTGGGTACTCTTGTTATTTATTATTTGTGACAGTGAACAATTCCCACTTGCTTTAGTGAAAAAGTGAAGGGCTGTTTGCATAACTAGCAAGGTGAAAAACAGATTTCAAACCGCTGGAATCATTTCACAAGAACAATGTATGTGGATCAGAAGAAGAGCACTATAATGTGCTGATTACACTATCTGTTTTTATGTTTTTCTGCCTCTATGTATTCCTTTAAAAAAAAAACACCTCTTATAACATGTTCTGCATTTATGAAGTGCCTAGAATGATGTAGTCAAGACTACCACAACAGTAACCTTCATCAGCTTCAAAGTGGAAATATAATGTTTATAATGTCTTAATGCATACACGGTCCATGGTTAGTAAGTGGTCTGCAGCTGATCCATAGATTAAGCTGTGACCTGCCCTCAACATAGTTACCAAACCCTCACTCTTCCAAGCTATAGTGATGAAGCACTACGTTCTGCTGCAGGACTCAATTTGTCAGATATGTTCCTCTCCACTCTGAACCAAATAGTAGAATATATGATTTTATGAGCAAATACTTATGTAAATATCAGCAGTAGCAACTGTTTTAAGAGGAGCAGCTAAAGAGAAAAGCATGACTATTATGTTTTTTCTAGAGATTTTTCTTTTCTCCATTTCTTTTTAGAAATGAAACACAGAGATAACATCTCCAAACAGTATATATTTCAAATTAAAAAGGAAAGGTTAAAGATAGTAACTGTAACTGTACTACAAAATGTCTCCATCTGATTTAATATTAACTTACAGGAAAATCTATCATATACCAGAACAGCAAGAAAGATTTGCCTGTAGGCAATACCATTATCAGCACACAATTAGTTGCAGATTGGAGACTCTAGCCTTAGATCTGTTCTCATGCCAGTATTCTGTTTTCTAGCTGATTGAAAACCAACGTCTTGTGATGAAATGCTATTTATTTAGCCACAGACAATTTGATTAAATGTATGGGTAATAAGAACAAAACTAATAATGCTCAATTCTACATGAAATGGTGTAGGTCATATTTTAATTGAGACATTTCAGTGAACAATATGAAATTATTAAATGAAACAGGATGTGTTACAAGAGAAGCTTTTATAGCAAAGTCATTTTCCTTCGATTAAAAAAAAAACTTTGTGAACACTAAAAAGAAGTCTCTTCTACTGTCAATTAGTATAAACACATCACAAAGTATGAATTCTTAGTTCTTAATGCTAAGTCTTTCAAATCCTCAGATCCTCGGACCTATTTCATTTAGTTTTCTTCTTTGATAACAGATGGATTTTCTTTTATCCTTAGTAATTTGCATCAATAGTAGATCATGAAGTCTTATAAATACATAAAGCCTTTTAGAAACATTTGATGGAGAGACACTTTAGGCAGTCCTTTCTTATTTCTGTAACATTAATTCTCCAGGAAGGTTACTGTTTAATTTGAAGAGTTCGGTCACTTTATATATTTAATGAAGAACTAGTAAAGAAAAAATACATAAAATCAGCATTCAAGGTTCCTAAAATGGTGCACCAGTATTCAGTGTTAGAAAGTCCAAGATGAATTTTCAATTCACTCAGCAATGTCTGTAAAGCCAGCTGAATATAACATCCTCCATCTTCCTTGAATGTCACATAAGTGACAAAATATTTCACAATAAAATTAATATAAAATCTTCTCAATTTATTTTACACAGAGGAATTTCAGTTATATTTTCCTGAACACTAAAGAACAATCAGAAAGAACTTGAATGCTAGCAACATTTCACAAATAAATATTTAAAGAACTACTGTTGCACCAAAAAAAAAAAAAAAAAAGATAGCACAAACTATATGAGTGGCCAGTGATCTCTGTGGAACACAGAGTCAGGCAGCAAACATAGTGTAGTTTTGCAAACATAGTTAAACAAGTTTCCTTTACTTTTAGACTAAATTTCTCATGTGTGTTTTTCTAAATTCATGTAGAAAATCACATACAACACCATCATTCAGGCAGCACATCCTTTTCAGCATCATACCATACAATTCAACATACAGAATTATATAATTCAAACATGCTGAATTACTGTGTTACACCAACTTTTATACCTATATCGATTTTGCATCTGTTCAAGTGAGCTGCTGGTGTAAAGTCTGAATCTACTGAACAAATCCACACATTTCATAAATCTATATTCTGGTGAAACACCTACTGTACCTGTGTGGTAATTATTTGTCATATAAGTGCTACTCTTATCTGTACTGTTGCTAGATATTTCAGATACGGTATTCTATTCTATTTTGTAAGTACAGAATAATAATTGGGTAAATTACAAGACCCAGACTACATGTTCTAATCTCTAGGAAAAATGCTTAGAATTTAAAGCTGCTAGGACACTGCTCTGTTTCACATTCAGTGTTGCCACTTTTACTTGTGTGAATTAATACTTGCTCTCGAAATAGTCTAGCTCTATTCATATTCAGAAAGACTTCCCCTGAAATGAAGTGATATATTTAGGCCGTTAAGTTGCAGGTAGCAGAATAAAACTGTAAGTATATAGTCAAAGAAGCCTTATGAATGAGTTTTCTAAATCTACATGACAGTTATGACCCAAGATTGGGGCTGAGGTTCAGTGACTGAGCATGTAGTGACCTGTATTAAATAGAGACTTCAGTTTCCAGTGCAGTTATTCCTTCCGTAAAAGAATTTACAGTACTACTTGAAAATGGAATAAATGCTTTTCTTTCAAAGGAATCAATTATTGCCCTTTTGTAAACTTGTGCTGCAACTGTAACATAATTGCAAACTTGTTGAAAATAGTTTTTCTTCTCTGATTCGACTGAATGGTGAATATCCTTTGTTGCCATCACACAAGGCACATGTGTATCATTATAACCAATTCAGAACATGTGGATGGAAATAAGGAGACTGATTCACCATTTCATTATTCAAATTCTATGACAAAGAAAATTCATTCAGAACAGGAATGACACTCTGGAGAATGAGACCAAATATAGGTTGAAAGCAGCAAAAATAAAAGTTGTGAAAAGTATAAGTGAAAAAATAGGGACTTAAAATATCATTGTGAAAATGCAGAAAGGTGGGGTAAGTAATATTTTCACCTGCTGTTTCACTATCTGTATTTCCATTTTTGTATCTAACCTTTAGAAAGATTTCAGCCTACTAAAGTATTTGCTCTTGGTTAAATTTAGTGTTCAAAAAAGGACTTCCAAATATATTTGCCTAAGCAAATAGCCAGCTTTGGTCAGACAGCAGGCATGATCCCATCTGAGTGACAAAGTTTTGCTTTATAAAGTGGATATGAATTTTTAAGCCAAATCTTTCTCATGTGTATGCCTATTAAAGGTTAGCACATGCATGAGTAATACCATGACCAACCAGGTGACTGAACAAAGATACATTTACGTACATACTCTTGTTGTACCACTATTTCGCATAAGAATGTGTTCAATACCAAAATACTTTTATACTTTTTGAAATTTCATTGAAGCTAAATCATTCCTGTTACAGAGATGCTTTCACATTTGGATTTAATATATGATGAAAACCCACTCTCCGTTATCTTGCAAATTACACATATACAAGTGCTCATAAATTAAATGAGTGAAATTTGATGAACAGCATATAAACAGATAGAACATTGTCTCCTGTATCTAAATTTTGTTCTAATATAAAGCAGTCTCTGAATATTATATCACCTGATTTAACTTACAGTGATTGATATTAGTTTAGTTTTATCGACTTTTGTAGAAATACCCTTAGTTTAACCCAACATGAGATAAAACATCAGCCTGATAGTTCTGAGGATGAATGGAAAATCAGTTAAGCTAATTGCTGTCAGTATTGTGTCTATGAAAACAGAAACAGTTTGTGCCAATTCAAAAACAACTTGCTAACTGAACTTCAGTATATATATGAACACGTATCTGCAAACGCCTGTTCTATTAATAGGCATGTGTATGGCATACACATTTAAAAACTACACTTAAATCTTAACCTAAAGATCATTTTCAACCCTGCCAATATGCCTTAAATTTACAGGGGTATCAAAACAGTGCTTAATTTCATTTTTATTTTTTTCAATAAAAGGAATGAGTTGGTGACAGTTTTTTTGTCTGACCTTGAGCTTCTCCCAGAAGACACACAGGTTTTGTGTCGTATATCTACCAGTGCAGCTCTGCGCAGGCTCCTCAAAAACTTTAGGTTATCTAAATTGACATTAGGATGCATAGCTTTAGATACCTGAATGACACCCAGAATACCACATCAGTCTCCATAAATTCCTTAAATTCATTTTTCAGTATAACACTGTATTCAGAAAAGCAATTCTACATAAAGTTAAGCCCAAGTAAAAGTATTGTCCTGATCAAGGATGTTTTCCTGAGCATGAGTCTCTTAGAATGAATTAAAGCAATTCTGCCTCACATGGATTTGGTAGCCAACAGAAGTAGAGACTACTTATCATATTTTATACGGCTCTGGGGCTGAAAAGTCCTTGACAGCTATACTTGGATAGACAGTATATATTATGGCAACCCCTCTCCCAGCTTCTCTTTGGGAAGTACTACCAGAGAAGAAATATTTGGCACAAAGGACACACATTTCCTTAGCATCCTGGCCACAACCCCAGTCAAGAAGCTCTACTTTTCAGGCAGTATAAGGAGGAATGCTCCATAATCACCAGCTGACAGCAGCACAGGAATTCTTTTCCTGCCAAGTGACAAGTGTTTTGTTACTTACGAGCTGCTACCATAAAGGGACCAAATCAGACAAGGCTATGGGATAAAACTCTCTGAATTGAGGATGGAATCAGTATTTCTGTATTCTAGTTCTAGTTCTGCTGCATACTGTGAGTGATTTTCAGCAAGTCAGTTAACCCTTTTTAATTTGTTATCTATAATTTGAATTCCTATTATTTGTAGAGTAGATAATAACAAACCCTAAATCAATTGTTGTTGCTTACAACAGTGTATTTCTTTCATTCGGGGGTTACGAACTTATCTCTTAGGCTCTTTCATTCAGAACACAAAATTTCTAACAACATCTCAGCTGAAAGAATGGACATTCGCCTTTAAAAAATGTATTCATTGTTCTCAATAATTAATAAGGCAAATTAGGTTTTGAAATATACAAATATAATGCTTTTCTTCAACTTCTAATAATCATTTGTGATCCACTCTGAGTAAAATTAAACAGTGCTTTGGAGGTTACACCGCAGCATTATACAAGCTAATGACTGCAAAACAGCTTTGTTACCTAAATGAGAGGATTGTTTGATAGATGTAAACAATAAAAAAAGAAAGTACATCACTTTCTATACCTCTCAGTTGTGAATTTGACCAGAATATTGCTTCTGTTCAAGCAAACTTTTAAAAATCCACAACTTTTACTTTTCTGTTTTGGATTTTTTTCCGATCTCTTCCTTACAAAAAAAATGTAGTAAGAATGAGAATGTGGTTATTCAATGTGTTCCTACACACTGCTCGTATTTTATATATCAAACTTACTACATTCCCTATCTTTTTAAACAGGCAGGTCAAAAGTTGCTCTTCATAGTGATTTTACAACTCTGTCAGTGAAGTTGTATATGTACAAGTAAGAAAATGATTCATTATGAGTACAGTTTTTAGGATAATTCGAATTTATGTCACTTATACATTTAGGAAACTGCCTAACTGGTGCTTTGATACAATCAGTTTTTGAGATTTTGACCTCTGTACATGACCTACAAGTTCCTCTATAAATATTTAATTGAGATCACTAAAATAAGAAATAAAGAAGTTTTAAATCCTTTATTTTCTTTTATTGCTGTAAGTCACATTTTAGACATCCCAACTAACGTTACTTATTCCAGCATGAGTGTGACATTTTGTCATCCACAACAGCAAGATAAGAGTGACCTCAGAAAGTCTCTGTTGCCTGAAGTACATGGAAGACAGGAAGTCCTAGTTTTTGCATATGTGTATGTTCTTCCCTCTCTCCTCAAAGATTTTTTCATTAATGTCAAAGCCCAAAGGGACCCCCTAACTTTAACTTATCTCCTGTTTTACTCAGATCTTAAATTCACATATTATTTTTACTTAGATTTAATGAAGGTTTAAAATTTTCAAACTATGCAACTTAGTATAAATAAGAAAAACCTTGAAAGGACATAGGTAAATTTTGGTTTTACTATTTACCTGGTGATGATACGCACTTCATAAGATAGGAAGTTAACAAGGCTAGACAGGATTGGGTATTGTGAAACCAACTGAAATAAAATATTTCAAAAATATTTTTAATAACAGTAATTTTATGCTCCTCTTATACTGCTATTGGGCCATGAAAAATACCCTATTAAAGAAACTTGAATTGCACAGTCCACATTAGCAAAACACTTTTCAATAAACTGCACGGTCACACGTACACCCAATACATTTACATACGTATGTATTACAATCCTGATTCAAAAACTGAAATAACTCAAATTCATATAAAAAAAATAAAAAACACTTTCTTTTTATTCTGGATAATAATTGTTGGTCTATATAAAACTTCTTTTGGTTTTAATTATTGATTAAAATAACTATTTAGTGTAATGCTAGCAAAGTCCAAAATCTGATAAAACTCAGACAACAAATCTTCTCTTATAGCAAAAAAGGAATCAGGTAGAAAAATACAGAAAAAGCATCTCCTGAACACTTAGTGAGATATAAACACCTTCTAAAAATGTAATAAATAAAATAAAAATTCAGAAGTACGGAACAGAAATTACATGGACTGAAAAAAAAGAAAACTTTTGCAGTTTTAACAGTTTGTAAATATCTGCTGGATGCAGACATGCTAAAATCACTTAGAAAGCCAGGCTGTTAAATACTGTACTGTATTACTCAAATGTCCACACCAATATTTCCTGTATATATAGTTAAATGAAATTAAAATGACATGTTCTGTTAAGATTAGTAACTAAATACTAAAATGTTCAGCGAATATAGTGAAAAGTTCACAATGCTTGTGAAGTATTTAGTTAACTCAGAAGCACAATGCCAACCATTTCTGAAGTCTGATGATTCTCCATTACATTTTAATGCAAAATCCAAATGGTGAGTTTTACATTTCAAAGTAGTCCAGTAGATCACTAACTACATAAACATTCTAAAACTTTCAAAAGAAAATTGTTAAAGGACAATGTGCCCGAAGCTCCAGGGCAGGTATTTCGCTGAAACACAGCTGGCTGGTCAAACTAGCAAATACTCCAGAAACTAGGAAACAAGGCAAAAAAGAAGATATGCACTGAGAAAAGCACTTACATGGTACATAGACTGACATAGCAATAGTCAAACTGCTAATCATTGTTATAACCCAGGTTCATATCTGTACGTACAATGCCAGAGAATTTTCTAAGTTGATAAATCAGATTCTATCCTTTTAAAGATGTTTCTCTTTACGCCTTGCCTATAATAGTACACTTCTTTACTTATTCAAAGCATGAATCCTCTTTTACTCAGATCCTGTCCCTTTTGGCTCTGTACATCTCCTGGGAGTGCAGAATGATTCAGTGGTAACTTAGTCATTTGCGCACTGTACAAGCTGATTTCACTGAAGAAGAAAAAAATAAAGACTGTACTTATCAGTGGAACACTTTGTGTTAAAGAAAGATAATTAAAGCATCAACAATGTACCCCCTTTGTGTTTAATTAGTTCCTCCTTCACTATAATTTGTTACTAAAGGTCAAATATGGGCCATTTTTAAAAACTAAATGTAAAATATGTATTATAATGTAAATTGAGAACAGAAAATTGAAATACACTTCTGGACACTTTGCAACAAACAGTTTTAAGGTTAAATGTCTGAAAGAAGTCCTCAATGTAAATGCTTATACATAATGACAATGTTCCCATGTTTTGTGTCTATAGTGGATTGGTGCTSCCATAACGTTGTTATGTTTATTATGCTCCAGGACATTTGCTAAGCAGAAAGCTGTGAAGAACTTTGCTCTTGAGAGTTGCTTGTAATTATTAAAAATAGTCTTTGATATAGGTCTATGTGTGTACATGTGTGTACATAAGCAAGAAAAGAGATGATGCTTTCCTGAATTGTTAAACTGATTGCCCTCTTAATGCATGAATATGGAGTCCTGTTAAGGCCACTGTTACGTGTATGTATTTATGAGGAAATGGACCTATTTAGTTTATAGATACAGTGTCACTGTATATGTGATAACCAACCAGTCAATATGCTTCTGCAGTGCAACATCCTGGTTAACGTTTGAAAGGTTTATAAACCAATTAACTGACTACCCTACAAAGCAGTTTCAAAAAAATTGATTTCTATACCTTTCACTTTTACAAAAATGGGACTTTACAGGAAATGCAACTAGTTATATTTGTCAGCACACTTTGGTGTGATAAACATTTTTCTTCACTGAACAGTATATTTCCAATCAGAAAAGGCAGAGGGATAATTCATAAAGGATTATAGAACTGGCCAGGAAGCAGTACACCCCAAGAAAAGGGATAATGTTACTCAGAAATTCCTATACTGTTTCCTCTAATCCTACTAAGGCTGACATATTTCTAAAAATATACATATAAAAAACCCTGCAGTGTTTTAAATAGTCAATAATTATTGTTTGTAGAGCAGAGTAAATAAAAAAGAAACTAAGAAACAATGATGGGCAAAAAAATGCAAACAGGCTCTAATGGGCCTAGTCTTCAAACAGTTGCTGTTAATGTGCAAATCCCATATTCACAACGGAAAGTTTCAGTGAAAGAAACCTGCTCAAATACCATCATTTTGCACTATGAAACAAAGTGGAGAAAACAGCATATATTATAAAGTTACTTTTATAACTAATATGGGAAAACAAACAATTATTTACATTTTAAAATTATGATTTAAAATTATGATTTATAATTATGATTTATAATTATGATTATGAGGGTTAATTATGAATTAACCCTCCAAGCTGCAAAGTGATTCCTCTTACACACTGAGCTTTCTTATCTTTGGCTGTCTTTGCTGAAAGTTAATAGCATCCAGGCTCCTGACAGGCATTGCTCAGCATCTTGAGGGTTGGGATTTTAAATCTGTGATCCAGGAAAACACTTGCTTAAACTCATCCCCATTCAGCAAAAATACTTTGGCATATGTTTAACTTTTGGCAAGTGCTTAAGACCTATTGAATACTAAGGAATTTAAACATTTGCTTACCATTAAATAGACATGTATGTAAGAGCTTTACTGAACAGAATTGTTAAGTTGGGAGCCTRAAAGAGTATTTCAGAGAGTGGTATCATGCAAAAAGAGTAGCTTTCAAAATGAACTCGTGAAAGGTAAATTGAAAAAGTGAAGGTGAAATGTTAAGTCTATTGAATATGAAACTTAGTTTTAAACTTTCTATTTAAACACTTAATTCAGGAAGGAACAGAATTACAAATTGTTTTAAGTTTTCTCCATTTATGTTCTCCTATAAAGTACTGTATTGAACAAGATGCACTTGGGAACTCATGTGAGGTATTCAAGAAGGAAATGTCACATAATCAAAATGAAAACAACTTGTACTCACTTGGGTACACCAATCAGTTATGTAAGAAGAGACTTTATTTCCTAGCGGCTATATTGTGGATATACAAAAGTATCAATTACCAATTCTAATTACATTAATGGAAAATGAGTATTGCTCTTACCTATATTACCTAGAACACATACTTCCTGCTATGTCTACTTACTTGTTTTAAAACTTTATACACCTTCTAATGTCTCCTTAGAACAAAGGCAGGAATCCTTAGTCAAAGCAGGCATACAAGTTTCAGCTACTCTCTCTATAATGTGCAAGCTATTTTGCCATTTGTACTATTTCGCATGTACAGCTGAACTACAAACTATCTGCTATAACACCAAATCATAATAGTTTATTTATAACTGCTTCACATTTCTCTATAAACAACATGCTGAACAAGAGTTCCACCTGGTTTGTGCGTTAAAAACACTAATATTTTGGCCTGATAAACTGACAAATGCTCCACTGCCAATGTTTGAGACATGGCAAGTCTATGTACTATTTATGCAAATATGTCTTAATGCCTACAGTATTATGCAAAAGCATGAGCAAAATTATATAAATGTCACTCAGCAGCAAGTTGGCAAGTACCTATAGGAAAACTGTAACAGAAATTTGTGCCTGATAGTCTCTTATAAAGGCTTTTATTTAGCATTACCCTTACTATCTTCTGAAAACTCTCCTTAATTTTTGTGCATGCTTTACAGGTGCACAAGAACTTTCAACATACTTAAAAATAAAAAGACATGGCATTAGAATATCAGCTATAAAGTATTCAGCTAAATTAACCTTCATAACAAATGAGACATCAAGTACAGAAAAAAAACTGTCAGACACTGAGAATCTGGTTTCATACCAAGCTAAATAAATAATGGAGCAATTCAGAATGTATTTCTTTCAGTTTGATTGTTGCAAGTAAAAGTGTAGTAAAGCCATTTTCTTCTACTAAAAAGTCTTTTAATGTATTGTATATCAAAAATATGTCTTTACAGAATGTTAAATAATTCAAACCAAAATATATTTTTGCAGTATAATCTCAAAGAAGGTTTTTATCAAGCAAAATAGTCATCTGTGTGGTGTAATCCTTCACCATTCCTGCATTTACCTTTCAAGTCATTTTTTTCCACTGAAAATAAATTACACTTTTGACAGGTTTTAATTCATATGTTTAGATGAATTGCATCAGCAAGAAAGATTTAATATCTGGTTCACATAGGTTCCACTTCTACTTTGTTGTTAACGTTCACTAAAAAGTCATAATCTGTCTACTATGTGGTTAATAAACCTTACCAGATGTAAGCCTGGGAACTTTCTTAGTATTCATATTTTATATAGACTATATTTTCAAACTGAAATTGTAATGTTCTATCCAAGAGAGAACTAATGAAATGTATCACCCAGAAACTACTGTGTCAAATGTTCTATAAAACATCTGTATGACTTGTAAAACAACATACACAAAAATAGTGGCAGATAATACATCAATCACATATTTCTGGCAATCTGGAGGACTGAGCGACTCATACAATGCATTTCCTTTCACAGTATTTCAAGTATTTTTAAGCAGAATGCAAATACTGGTTACACACTGTAAAACTTCAAATGTAGTAGCCTAGCAGACGTCTCAAAGTATAAAAAATGCCATAGTGTACCATATTTGCATGTTAATAAGTTGAAAAGAAAGCATTTTTGTCAAACTAGTCAGAATTTCCCTGTTCCAGACTTGGCTCCCTATTTGCATGAATCAGCATTCATTTATCTCTAGATTCTTGTGTAATGTGCACTGTAGCTGAGAAAACTCTCAGAATATGAATCTTAAATGGAAAGATGTAATGGAAATCACCAAGTGTTTATCATTTATCTCATTTTACAAACACCCAAATATTATTCCATGGAAAATGATCTCTGTTCAGGCTACATATGTCTTATAAAATAACACTGACGCATTCATTGGGGCATGATTCTCCACTGTGATATTCCTGTTTTATTTGAGGGGTTGTAAAGAAGTCCCTCTCATAGCAGTTTTAGGCTGTCAGAGCTTCACTGAACCGATCTCAGTCAGCAGAGCCAAGATCAGAGCCAGTCACTTGTGGCACTCTTAAACGAAGAAACACCTCACTGAGAGGTTTCACTGAAGTCAGCAGGAACTGAGCTATACAGGAGCTGGGCAGGCAAATGAGAGCCCCTTAGTCTGAATTAATGAATTTCATGTGATATGCATGAAAAAAAAAACTATGAAAATATACGGGGTCTGATTCTAAGCTCACTTGCATTTACGTGTATTCAGAGCCACTGCTGAACCCAGTGAAATTCCAATGGTGTAAATTAGATCACAGACAGGCTTGTAGATTTTTAAAGGATTTTGATCTTAATGAACGACCTGATAATTGGAGTCATTAGCGTTTCAGCGGCTGCACATTCACTCACAGCCTTCCGAGGCGTGTGTACCTCGGGCAGCACCCCTTTCCCCACAACGCCCGGCCGCCTGGACGGCAGCTTCCCCGCACTGAGAGCTCGCCCCCTGCACCCGGGGGCAGCTCAGCCTCCGCCCGCGCCGCGCGGCGGGCGACGGCCCCGCTGCAAGGGGCTCGGCACAAGCGGTCCCTAACAGGCACGGCCCGGGAGCTGGGCCCAGGGAGGTCTCCTTCCTTCTCACTGCTGCCCTCAGCCTCTTCTCGCCTAAAATGGGCCCTAATGGAGGGTGAGAGCTGACACAGGGTAGCCCCCGCCGCCGGCCCGGCCTGCGCGCTGACAAGGGCACGCCAGGCCCCCCGCGCCGCGCGCCGCCTGCGTTACCGACCTGCCCCGCGCGGCTGTTGGCGGCAGCCGTTGCCCGCGGCCCGCCCCTCCCCCGCGGCCGGCGGCCGTTGAGCGCCCGTGTGGGGGCGAGGCGGCCCCGGGGCGCCCCGGGAGGCGTGGCTGTGCTGACCGCCTGGCCGGTGTGAAAAGCCGGCACAATAATGCTGTTAAATATTAAAAAAAAAAAAAAAAAAAAACCCTAGCGAAACACGATCCCTGACTGTCCTTCCTGCGTGCTGTGTTTTGGTCTGGGCACCTGACTGCCTGCGGGGGTGGGCTAAGAGGCTGTAGCGGGTCGCTGCTCCTGACGGTCGTGTGTGGTTGTGCCGGGGTGGGCGGCGGGGGAAGGCTGTGAGGGGGGAAATGCCCGCTCTCCCCCGGTGTGGTGTGTGTGTGTGTGCGCGCGTGTGTGTGTGTGCGCGCAGCTAGCTGTGCGGGGGCGTGCGGGGATTACAGCGGGGACACGCGGCTCTCTTACCTGCTTGCTGTATTTGCTGCTGGCCTGACAGCTGTACTCGGAGCAGTGGTCCGAGCCGATGGAGATGTTGTCGCCGGCGCCCACGAAGGTGTTGGCCGGGGGCAGCTCCTGCACGGCCTGGTGCTTTTTCCCAGCGGTGGGGGACTGCGGGTGCAGCTGGACGGTGGGCAGCGGCGAGCTGGACTTGTAGTGCCGCGCCAGGTCAGGGCTGCCTGGGCYGCCGTTGACCGAGCGGTAGCGCCCCATGCTGGGGCTGTCTGAGAGCTTCTCGTTGACGCTGTCATAGCGCTGCCCGTTGGGCTTGGAGGCCTCCACGGTCACGATGCTGCTGTAGAGGGGCTGCTTGCCCTTCTTGCCCTTCTTGTCCTTCTTGGGCTTCTTGGCCTTGTCGTGCGGCTGCGGGGTGAAGAAGTCCTCATGGTCCTTCTTGCCAGCCTCGTAGCCGTGCTTGCCCTTGGAGCGGCAGTAGCGGGCCATGACCACCACCAGGATGAGGAGGATGACGGTCATGATGCCGGCCACCACGCCGATGACAATGCTGAGCCGCTGCTTGCTTAGCTCATAGCTGGGATCCCCAGCGATGTCCTGGGCCAGGGGCGTGTGGAGGCTGCGGGCCACCTGGCTCTCCACCATGCTGGCGTTGGAGAGGCTCTCATTGACAAAGACGTGGAGCAGGGCGGTGGTGGACTGTGGCGGCTGCCCACTGTCATTCACCTGCACCACCAGGCGGTGCAGGCCATAGTGCTTGGGGGCCAGCTTGCCCACCAGCGACACCACACCACTGGCCGGGTCGATCTCAAAGAGCTTGAAGGGGTTGCCCCCGATGATGCTGTAGTTGAGGTCGGCGTTGAGGCCAGTGTCGGCGTCAGTGGCCACCACAGTGGCCACCACGGTGCGCAGGTTGCTGGAGGGCGGCAGCACGGTGTAGGAGCTGTTGCTGGGGAAGGTGACCATGGGCGCGTTGTCGTTCTCGTCCATCACGAAGAGGGACACAGTGGCAGTGGCAGACCGTGGTGGCTCGCCTCCATCTACTGCCTTTACCTTAAAAGTGTAGCTGGTCTGCTGCTCCCGATCAAAGGAGACGGTGGAATAAATGGTGCCAGTGTCATTCTCGATGGAGAAGATGCCGGCTGCCTGGTCGTGCTCACCTGGCTGGATGGAGAGGCTGAGCTCGGCATTGCGGCCTTTGTCAAAGTCCATCACGGTGACCATGCCCACAGGGCTATTGGGCTGCAGGTTCTCCTTCACATAGAAAGTGAACACATCCTGCATGAAGCGTGGCTCGTTGTCGTTACGGTCTGCCACCCGCACCACCACTGTGGTGGAGCCCTGCAGGGACGGCACCCCCTTGTCCCGGGCCGTCACCTGGAACTCATAGGTGTCGCGTTGCTCACGGTCCAGCACCGCCTGCACTGACACGTCACCCGAGTCCGGGTCAATGCTGAAGATGCCACCTGGCGCCTCCGAGGAGAGGGGTGAGGGCTCCAGGGAGTAGGTGATCTCAGCGTTCTTGCCGCTGTCCGCATCTGTGGCAACCACTGTGGCCACTCTTTCACCGGGCAAGTTGTTCTCTGGGAAGGAAACCTCCAGCACGGCCTGGCTGAACACGGGAGGGTTGTCATTAGTGTCCCCGACCCGCACCAGCAAGGAGTTGTTGCTAGACAGGCTGGGACTGCCCGAGTCTACGGCCACGATCACCACGTTGTAGTCGCGGACAGCCTCGTAGTCCAGAGGGGCTGAAGTGTGGAGGAAATACTTGCGCTTGTTCTGTGGCTCCCCTTCACCCTCGCTGGCCGGCTTGAGCTGGAAGGGCACGTCTCCCACCACGGTGCAGGTCACCACACCGTTCTCGCCCTGGTCCCGGTCTGACACCTGCACCAGTGCAATAGGAGTGTCCACCAGCACGTCCTCGGCCACGCTGGCCACGCCATCCCGCAGTGGGATGCGCCCRATTTTACGGATGTCAATGGTGGGCACGTTGTCGTTCTCATCACGGATGTTTAGCACTACTGTGGCCTTGTCTGTCTTGGGGGGCTGGCCCCGGTCCCGGGCCATGACGGTGAAGCGAAGCTGGTTCACCTCCTCACGGTCAATGCGGTGCAAGACACTGAGCCAGCCTGAGGTCTCGTCCAGGCGCAGCAGGCGCCTCACGGACTCAGTGGCCGCCCCGAAAACGTACTCGATCTGCCCGTTTACCCCCACGTCCAGGTCGGCGGCTCGCAGCTGCAGGATGGGGGTCCCGGGGCTGCTGTTCTCTGCCAGGTCCGCCTCATAGACGCTCTTCTCGAAGCGGGGGCTGTTGTCGTTCACGTCGGTGATCAGCACCCTCAGGATAGCCTGAGAGGAGCGCGCCGGGTCGCCGCCGTCCCGTACGCGGAGGCTCAGCTCGTAGGAGTCACGCTGCTCCCGGTCCAGCGCCCCCTTGACGATCAGCTGCGGCTGCTTCTCCCCGTCGAGGGTATCGGCCACCTGCAGCTCGAACACGCTGCTGCGGGCCGCCCCGTCCGCCTCCTGCCGCCGCTTGCTGCCGCCAGGGTAGGGGGCGCTCTCGGCGGCCGCGGAAGCCGCCCCCCCGCCGCCGCCGCCGCCGCCGCCGCGCCGGCCCCCGTCCCCGCCGGGCTCCTGCAGCAGCTCGTAGCGCTCGATGCCGTTGCGGCCGAAGTCCCTGTCGGTGGCGGTGGGAAGCAGGTAGAGGGTCCCCACGGGCCGGTTCTCCTCCACGGTGAGCGTGAGGACAGGGGAAGGGAAGGTGGGGGTGTTATCGTTGATGTCCAGGATGATGACCCGGCCCTCGAAGAGGTCCACCCAGCTCTGCGAGGGGCCGATGACCGACACCTCGAAATCCAGGAAGCACTCGTTCTCGTCGAAGATCATCTGGCACTGCGGCAGCTTCTCGCGGTCGATGCGCCGCTCCGTGGTGCTCAGCTCCCCGGTCATGTTATCGATCTTGAGGTAATCGGAGCCCGACTCCAGGCTGAATGTGACCTCTCCGGACCCCGTCACGATACCCAGGTCGGAAGCCACGTTGCCGATGCGGATGTCGGCGGGTCCCTCCTCGGCCAGCCGGTACCTCAGGAGCTGCTTGGCCGCCGCCAGGCTGACCCAGAGCGGCGGAGGCAGGAGGAGCAAGAAGCAGCAGCAGCAGCAATGCACAAAGCCAAGGAGAGTCCGCATCTTCCTCATCTTCTTCGCACCGAAAACCCCCCTCCTCTCACTCCCGCCCGCCCCCCAATAAACTCCCCTGATAAGCCAACAGAAGGGCTGAGCGTCCGGGTGATCAATTATAAAATCCTTCTGTTCCTGGAAACTTATTGTCTCATGGCTGGTGCAATTGGTGGTCAAAACCCTGCTGTTGGCTCCTCTGCTGTTCTCCCTGCCTTCCAGTTGCGATATATTTACAGTTCACGGGACAGTGTATTTTGCTTTTTAAAGATTCATCTCGGCAGATAGGATGGGATTTTCCTCCTCCTCCCCCTTCTCCTCCTCCTTCTCTCTGATTTTACTGTAATCACTTTGCAAGGTTTGCAATAAAAGCAGGAGCAGCACTGTGCGATTTGAAGCCCCCCAGGTTGTCTTCTTCGACACTGGAGTTAACTACAATTCACACACTCTCTCTCTCTTTTCTCTCTCTCTCTCTCTCTCGCGCGCTCTCTCTCAGCCTTTACGACCAAGGCATTAGCTTTATTCTTCCCCCTCTCTGCAAACACGGGAAAAAAAATGTGATTCGCTTTATTCAAAGGGCTCTTGTCCGGGAAAACTCCAAATCCTCTTAGCAATGGGCAGTTCTTAAAAAAAATAAAATAAAATAAAAAAGGTAAAGAAAAAATAAAAAAATCCCAATAATGTCGGTAGCTGTACAACTGATAGGAGAAGAACCCCGTGTATTACAGAGCAGTCCATAGAATATCCCCTTTGGTTGGCAGAAAAGCACCCAAATCCATCTTCAGAGATCGCCTAAAATGTTCAGCTCTTTCTCCGGAGAGGATTTTTTTAACAACTCTGCGCAAGGTCATTAGTCACAAAGCAACGATACAGAAACTGCAGAAGCCGTTTGCCCACAATTTGCAAGGCTGTAAATATGAACATACACACACAACAGTCCCAAGTTTGTTTTTGCATCCGCAGTTTGTGTGTGTGCCTTACCTGCATTTGCACTGCATGTGTTATAGCAATCTGGATCTGCAGCACTGAGAGCGATTCACAAATGAGATTGCAGTCTCTCTCTCTCTCTCTCTCGCTCTCTCGCTCTCTCTCTCGCCTCTTCCTTCCCGTCCCAATGCAGGTAACCAGATCTGAACTTGATCCTTTCAGTTCAAAGGTTAGCAACAAGACTGTGTGTCCAAAGGCGATTATTGGTCTCTTGTTAATATACCCGGAGCGGAACAAGAAGTAACTGGATCCCCCACGTGAATTAACACAGATTCTGAATTACATCCATATAAGCGGAATGACAAAGGGGAGGGGAAAAGAGCCGCGACGCGGTTTAAAAAAATACACAGAGTTCTATCTGCAAATAAAATGATATCAGTCAGTTGTTTCCTCTGATCTGCACCGCCACGGTGGGTGAAATCTGCAATTGTGTATTCCCTCCTGTGTCTTTCAGAGAAGTGTGGCTCAGGCGCTTTCACGGCAAAGCGGCTTGTGCTTTAAAATGTTGAATGGCAACTGAGAAGCTTCCCACTCGAAAAAAAAAAAAAAAAAAAGGCAGTAAACCGGCAAGTTTGCCCAAAGTGGTGGGAGCTGCTGGAGCCTCTCGGTAGCTCTTCCCTGACGCTGCAGCAGTAGAGCCGCCTGCGCTACATACACACAGAAAGAGAGAGAGAGAGAAAGACAGAGAGAGAGAAAGAGAGAGCGAGCGAGCGAGAGGGAGGGAGGGAGGAAGGGAGGGAGGGAGGAGGGAGGACGAGTCAAGCGCTGCACTCCAGAAAGCCCAGCCTTACCCTCTGTCTCTGCTGCTGCTCTTGCTGCAAGTGGGATAGCTGCTCATCACAAAACACCAGTGCAGTCCTCAGCACCGATCCTCATTACACGCCAGAGTGTTGTTGCTGTTGCCTTCCCTAAGCCGTGATCGGTAGTGATTCTCTCCCACCCTTTCCCTCCCCACCTCCGCTGTAGACTGTGAACCGAGCAACGATTTTTAAAGAAAATGTTTATTCGCCTTTCTTTTAGGCAGAGCTGGTGCACGTTCCGGGCTCTGCATTTTGCGGAATCACACTGGTAAGAAAACTCGTTTTGCACAGATTTCCACCTTTCCCTGTCGTGTTGGTGCTTTTGTGAAATAGCTGCAGTCACTGTAACTGGATAAAACTCCAGGGAGAAAGGGGCTTTGCTTTAGATCTTAGACTTTTGTCCTGTTTCCCAGTGCTGTTCGAGCCTTTGGGGCTTTGTGTTCATGTTCTTCCTATTACTATCATTTGAATGTGTCTTTTCAGCAGTGTTTGCGGGTTTCCTAGGAGAGAGAGAAAAAAAAAAAACTCGGAGAAGGAGACTAGGGAGGGGGCGAGAGTTTCAGGAGAATAAACACATGTAAGAAGTAGCAGATTTATTTCCGCACAGGGACTTGCTGCTTCGATGACTGCTAAAATGTAGCGTCACCTACCTGGGTAAGTGGGAATAAACTTTAACGTTAAAACTCTCCGCTCAACTTTGTTTATTCTAGCGTCCCTAGTTCTCTTCTCCTTTTGACTTTGTGGCATTTAATCGCCCATGGCAGTTGCGTGCCTCCGCTCTTTGGGTGATGCCTGGCTCCTATACCTGCCTTTTCCGTTCGCATCTAGGAGAAAAAAGAGGGAGACTCGGGAAGGCTGGCGGAAGAGGGAGGACCTGGGCGTGCATGGGGCAGGCGGTGGGAGAGAGCCGGGGGGTGAGTGTGCGCGCAGGGCGGGGGAGGCAGGAGTCCAGCTGGTCTCTCCCTCTGTGAACGCGTGTGGGAAAACAAGTTGTTGCGGGTTCTCTGTGTGTGCGTGTCTATGGGTTGTTCTTTGTTTTAAACGGTTCTTGCAAATAAAGAGAAAACAGTCTAATGTCCTTTTTTTTTTCATGATGGTAACTATTTGAGCGAAAGCAGCCGGATATATTGGGATGGTTCAAAGCAACGGTCAGAGCGTGCCTTTGTCGTCTGGGGCGGTGAGTCAGTGTGGGGGGGAAGGTTGCCACCTCTTTCCTTGGGGAGCCGAGAGCCACGGAGGGGCAGAGCCTGCGCTGCATGGAGTCCGCGCCGGGGAATGAGCGACTGCCCCCCGCTCCGCAGGGCTGGAGGCTTCTCCGCCGGCAGCGGCGGCAGCGGCGGCGGCGGCTCCGGCCCCTGCCGCTCTCGCTGCTTTGCCAGGACGCGAAAACCCTCCCCCGCTGATGCTGGAGACACTCGGCTTTATATCTGCAGCATCAGCGAGAAAGCCCGACTCGGCGCAGGCTCAGTGCTCACCGCCGCAGTCCCGTACGGAGGAGGGGGGCTCAGGAGCTCAGCATCTTCGCAGCGGGTTAAGTAGGATTAATACCAAATCCCTATTATATTTGCCAAGCAACTTGAATTTATCAAAATTCCCCCTCGCTGTTCTGGAGCTCCGAGAGGAGGAAATTTTGCCCACAGTGTAAGATCCAGACATACCAGTACGTAGAAATACCAGCATACTGCATTACACTGGCTCCCTGCGCTAGCAATACAATTACAACCCGAAGCTCCCGCTGTTCCCTTTCCTTTGTGCTGTTAAACGCAGCCAGGAAACTTAATGTATTCGCCAGAAGAGGGGCGGAATGAAAGCGCTTTTAACCTCCTCGCCATAAACTTTAATCGGATTCCGGGCTGTTGCACGGCATGGACTCTTCGCCTCTTGTCTATGTCTCCTTCCCCGTTGTCTCCCATGCCTGCTACTACTGCTGTCTGCTTTGCAAGAGCTTGATTCTTCAAGCGAATAAGCGATTTCTTTCTCTTGCCATGTGCACTCTCTCCCCCCTCCCCTTCCTACCCTCTCTGGCCTCTCTTACACACACTATGCCTTTCACATGCGGTCTGCGCCCCCCTCAGCCCCCCTCCCCTTCTTTCTCTTTTGCAGTGTCTTCCCATGCAATCTCTCTCATTGTGCAATGTCTTTCCTGCTCGGGAGTGCTGCGTCCTTCACAGTGGATTGGTTCCTCTTTCGGAGCAGAGGTAACGGCCCCCCCCTTTCTCTCGTTCCCCCTTCCTCCCCCTTCTCCTTCTTTCCTCCCCTAGGGCAGGCGGCCGGCGTGGGAAATGGGCCCGACGTGCGCTGCATGGTGGATGGCAGCGCTGCTCCCGGCCCACGTGCCCGGCCGCGGGGAGGGGAGGACGGGGCTGTGCTGGCCGTGTCCCCCCGGCCCCGGCCCCCCCTGGCCCCCCGGCCCTGCATGCCGCGTATTGGGGGGAGAGGGGAATCACCGCCACTCCTCCCGCCCTCACCCCGCCGCCATCCCGGCGCTACGGACTCTCGCTCCCGCTGTCAACTGCGCTCCCAGCTGTTTCGGTGTCAGTGGCAGCGAGCCCAGCTGTTTCAGGCGGGGAAGCGCTGGCCCCCTCGGACAAATCTGTTGGGCAGTACAACCCCCCCCACACACACACACACACTGCCCCCCTCTCCTAGCTGCACACATAGCGCCCACACGCGCGGTATTTGTCCTCCTGATTTGGTGAGGTCAAGTGGGAAACAGGATCACAAACGTAATCGCCTGTAATAAATAAAATAGCCCGGGATGCTGGAGATCTACCGAGAGGAAATAAGAGCTCGTGTCTTTAAACGGACCATCTGATAACGCCAACGAGGTGGCATCTTGCGTGTGGGAAAGGCTCCGTCTGGCTGCTAGGCGCAGCGGCGCGGCGCGGCGCGGCGCGGCGCGGCGCGGGGAATCCTGCGGGAGCAGCCCGGGAGCTCCCGCTGCCCGGCCTCCCCCGAGCTGCCTGCCGGAGCGCCGGCGCTGCGGCTGTAGGTGGCGACTGGAAAGACAGGGCGTCCTCGCTGAAATATGCAGCTACAATTCACGCTGGTTTATCTGAATTTCTTGGCGGAGCCCGGCTCCTGCCGCTCGGGTGCGAGCTCCCCCCGCAGCTGGCTCGCTCACCCAGCACAGTTTGGTTTTGCAGCTTAGGAATGTCGGTGGCTCTCACCGGAAAATCACATCTAGGATCCGCAGTGGGGAGCCACCTCGGGTTAAAGAGAGAGAGATTATTGAAACATATATACCGCTATATAAATTAACAAATATATGTTATTGTGTACTGCTCTCTCTCTCTCTCTATATATATACATACACGCGCACACACAAATGAGGAAGAAGCTCCCGAAGGAAAAAAAAATTCAGGTGGGCTTTCATTGAAAGAAAGTAACATATTCATAATAATATGAGGAAAAGGTTAAGTACAGTAAACATGACAGCCAGTTCTAAAGGAGGGGGAAAACAGCAAAGAAAAACCCCACATAAAGCAGTTAAAGCCGTTTGACGGAAGGGAGAAACTAACTCAAGAACTCCACCAAGGGACAAACAGAGGAAATGACAGCACAACAGCACTGAGCCTGCCTTGACCTTTCATCTTTTGAAAGTGTCTTGCTGATTTGGTGCAATTCTGTTGTGATCTCTTCACCTCCCTTCCCTACGACAACCTCCCCCTGGCTGCTTCAGAGCTCCCTTAGCTCGCGGCAGTGAATATAGTGGGAGGTCGGCTGAATTACAGGGAGTGCTGACACTTGCCCAGGGTCTTTCACAGCTTTGCAAATATGCTTGCTGTGTAGTAGCGTGTAATAGACAGAAGTGTTTAAAATATTCATTGCAGTGGTGGCCTTTCTGGTGGATATTAAAACTTAAGACTTTAAATAAGGAAACCACAAATTTCCTTTTAATCAGTTATTAACTGTTTGCTTTTGTGGTTATTTAACTTAATGCAAGCCAAACATGGAACTAGTTATCTTGTTTAAATCTTCTCTCTTTTACTCTGACAATTTAGAAGTAGAGAATACATTACAGAAGTTACTGATAGGGCAAAAATAATCTGTGTTGGAYATCAGTGGTTAAATCTTACATAAATATAACTATGTTCTTAAAATAATRTTTGAGTTTTATTCAAAATAAGAACTTTTTTTCTTTTTTTTTGTACAGCCATGATTCTATCTTCAATTCTGAGTTTTCAGATTTATAAAGAATGCTTAAAAATAACATTTAGCAGAAGAGGTTGTGGTTCTATTTACCAATATTTTAGCGTATATTATCTTCTTTACAAATCACCATGATTAAGCTTGAGGGGATTTTTTCCCCTTTTTTGTTTTAAAAATAACTTTATTCTATAAGATTTGTTTTTGAAATGCCATTTACAGAAAGAGTGATTTTTTCCAGATGTTGACAAAAATCTAACCATTCAAAATCATGCAGAAAAGATAGGTGGATTGTGCTTAAAATCAGAAGTAAAAAATAATGAAAGGTCTTTAGAAATCATATGGATTTGCATGAAGTAAGGCAGGTTTTGGTTAGATTTATACCTCATATGCAACTACAGGCTTTCCTGGATTTGAAGGAATATAAATGAGCGCTATACMCAGCCCCATTATTTTATAGATTTATTTTTTAATCAAACTATTGTTTGATTTCTCTAAATACAAAGTAAACTATAGGAAAAAAAGGCATTTAAGGTGAGTTTTGAATTCATAGCACAATTAGAGAGATATTATGCATTATTASCATATATGCTATCTAAAAGAGATACAATGAGACATTCAGGGGAGATAATTAAAGTTGGATTTAATTTAAATGAAATGTATGAGAACCAGGTAGCACTGACAAAGAGAGAAAAATGTGTTCATTTTCACTGCAAATATTAAATGGGTACAGTTGATATTCTATGGATTCACTAACACAGAACATCACAGTTACTTTTGGAAATAATGTAGGTTCTTTTATGATATAATGTTTCCAGTGTTGATATCTATAGTGAGCACATAGAAAGTCTCAAAGTGCGTTGTAAAGAAAAGATGATTATCCCTATGAGATAGAAGAAAGTACAATGACCTGTTCAGTCACYCCGCAAGCCACTAGCAAATAGGTCTTTTCAGATTAGGTTCATCAGACCATACAGTTTTGCACTTGTATAGTTTTTTAATATATTCTGCATCCACCTCAGTATTTGTCTTTGAATAAGTGGCAGTTATTTCCTCTTTATCTGATGCACTGCCTGGAAATTTTTATTTGATGGACTGATGGAAAGTCACAGAAGCTCATTCTGAAGAGAGTTTAAAGCAAATTTGTGTTCCAGAGAACTATGCATACAAAGGAAAGTCTTGTGTCATGAAACTTGATGGAAACCAGTAAAATRTACTAAACTTTTGTAGCTGTATTGAAATAAAGTTATTCTCAAGCTACTGTACTTATATATTTCTATCAGCTATCCCTTATATCCAAAACTGAGTCCACAGATTTTCTAAAATCATTTTACCTCTGCATCCTCTTCAAGGCTTCTCAATCTAATATTATTTTTCAGTTCTGTGGTCTGCATGTTGTTTATTATTATTATTACTATTATTATTATTATTATTATCAGGATTCTGTAAATACTTTTCCTAAGAGTTAAAGTGTTATTTAATTTTTAAAAGAGAATTATGAGATCATAAAATCTTTTGTCTGATACTCCTAGAGCATCCTGTGCAGCTTTAATTTATTATTACTATAATTCAGTATAGCATAAAAGATCTGGCATGTCTTCCTGAATCTACTGTGTCAGCTTCCTGTTGAACAGCAGAGAAAATACCCAAGCAAAATAGCACCTCTGCAGTGTTCACAGAAAGAATCTTTGATATTAAAATTCAGATATTGTTATGGATAACTGCATCTTCTGGAGAGTGCTATTCCCTTCTATGTCTTACTTTCAATATATGTTATTGGCTATACCCTAAACTGTAATTTTTAAGTTTACATATATATTCATTTATTCATGTGGGGCCTTTAATGTTTCTGTCTGCTTCATCAAAAATATTTATTGCTCTCCAGCTGAAATGAGGGCTATATCAATACACAGTTGCTATAGATTAAGGAAATAAGTATGGAGACAAGGGAGATAGATAATTTAGAGTAGGACCAAAATGTTGATTACTTGTTGGACCTTATTTGGCCTTCTTCTGCAATGATTAAAACTGCTTTACCAAGTATTTTGTCACACCAAGCAAGTTTAACCAAGTTTTGCACTGCTACCTTAGTTCTCCAAAATAAGACAGAAGGGGTGACAGGTACCCTTCCCATGGGGAAGACTACACATGTGTAGTCTGTCTTTGAAATCATTTGTTCTCCTGCTGCCTCTCTTCCACTTTTGCCATGTGTGCAGGCAGCCATACTTTTATGTCTGTTTTAACCATTCTGCAAAGTTTTTTGGTGATCATCCTTGGCATAATTGCATTTTTAGCTTCTTTTATAAGAGTAATAAGTACTGTACAGAGTGGGGTTTTATGACCTACAATATATCTAGAAGAAGAGAGGTACTGATAAATTTTCACATTTTTCATCTTCTGATAGAAGCCTGACATATCTTCCAGTTCATTCATTCTGTGAGRTGATTAAAAAGTTGCTCTTCAACAAACTAAACCTCATCCAGGGCTCAGCAGGAAATAACTGCAAACTAAGCACATTAAAGAACAGACAGGGCAGCCACAGTGTACCACTTTTTTTGCCTTTTAAGATCATGTGAAAAAGAGAAAAGCAGTCTAATATTGTGATAAAATTGGAAGCCTGCAGCAGCTGGTTGATAGGTAAGGATATAGAACCTAATCCAAAGCATACAGAAGTCAATGGAAGTACTTTGACTAAATAATCTTTCCATTAGGCACCTAGTGAGTGAATGCTTTCTAAAGCATTCATGCAAATCTTAAGCAGATGAGTGAAGAAGAAAATGATGTGCATTTTAATCAAAATAAATACTATTAAACCACTTGGTGGTGTAAATGTTATTTTGCCTGTCCACAGAGATTGTACTTATTAGTCAGAATAAACTGGAAGTGGACCCTTGGGAGTCCTATCCTCCAATACTGCATTCAGACATGTTGTATAAATCAAGTACAAGTACATAGGTATCTCTTACAATCAATTAGTACTTTTACAGTTATAGTCTTCTGGAACTTAATTCCTCACATGGCTAGAAATATTTTGATTTTTGAGCTTAAATTTATTTTGGCTATTCTGTATCTATTTGTTCGTATGTTGACACTGATCTCAAAGTTTAAGACCTCACAATAAACATCCTCAGGYTCTGTTTACAAATTCGTGTTTTTACAGCATTTCTCTCATCTTATTGTTTGCAAAATAATATGAGTTTTTCAATGTCCTCTCGTGAAGTAAGTTCTGCATTCCTGACATCATGCCGATAGCTTTCCCCTGCACCTGCTCCATTTTTTAGTGAATGTTTCAGTGAACCTTTCTTTAATATGGAGATCCATATTTGTTCATGATTTTCATCACAAGGACATATTGTGCCTGATGCAACAGCATTAAACATCCCTTTCTTTCCTGGAAATACCTTGTCTAATACCTCACATTAGCATTTTTCAAAGCTACATCACATTTTGGTGGCTGACAGTCCTTCTCTGGTTCACTGACTTTTCTGGCTCTTTCTTTTTCCCTGTCATTTCTAGCTGATGAGCTACCAGTTTAGAGTAGAAAATCTTGTTATATTGCTATTTGTACTATTAAATTTAATCCCATTTCTATTATAGAAGTCATTGAGGTCATCTGATTCTTCCTGTATGTTTTTATGTTTTCACTGCTTCTCAGACTTGTGTTATCAGCAAATTTCAGCAGCATGCTCCAACTTTTTGTGATCTAGTTTTTAATTCAAGTATTAAAAAGATCTACCCCAAGACTGGCCCAGGAAGAACTCCACTAAGAACTTTCTTCTAGTGATACAAACGCATAACACCACCTGTTGTCCTCTCTTGATCAGTCAGCTGCTTCAATTCCTTATCTTCTCAATCTTCACTAATACTTCTCCTATGAAATATTGTATCTAAAACTGTTGTGAAATCCAGATGGGTGAGATCTGCATTCAGTGGGCATCTCTGTGTATATAGGTCTAAAAGTATCTGTTTTTGTGTATTTATAACATGTTCTGCAACAGTGAAGCTGTTGCCTTMCTAGCAATTTTCTAATAAGATCTGAAGCTTTATGTTTGATACTTTGTTGAAGTCTACAAGATGATATGATATTTTTATTTTCTGCTGTTTGGCCACTGCATGTCTGCAGGTCTGTTTTGTCTATGTATTGCCTATCTATTGTCTCTATCATTCATCTGCAAGTAAATTATTTTGCACATCTAAATGCTTCACAGTCAAAGAAGGAGAATGAGTGAAAAGGCAGGTAAAAAGCGGTAGACCTTTCCAGGACAAAAGATGTTATATTCTGACAAACAGGAATTAACACCTCCAAAGGGTTGCATAAATGCATAGATAGAGTAGAATCAGGTGAAAAGAAACTGAAAACATGCATAACTTTGGCATTTTACAAGAATAGAGCTGTCCAGAATGTCAAAGGTCGGTCTAAATGAAGAGAGATGTTACCAGTTACTGGCTGAATATACAGAAAGTGGTGCGATTCTTTTATTTTTATTTTAAGGCCTTGATGAACAAGCAAAATCCAGACAGTACAATAAATTGTTCCATGAAGATTCTTCTATTAAGTGCCATAGAGAAGGCTAGTGAGATAGATTAGAAAGAGAAGATAAGAAATAGAACAATGAGAGGAAATTACATGAGGGTGAAGAAAGGGAGGTATATTTTATTTTGTTTTATGAACAAATGCAATTAAAATTATATAAGGGAGAAATGAAAAAAGCAGATTTCAGAAATCTGAGAAAGTTCCAATTTTAGAATTATGCATCAGCACAGAGSGGAGAAACTACTTTTTTAAACTAAATTATTTATTCTCTTTTACTTATTAACTTTTTTTTTCAAACAAATTTCAGCATATTTCTAATATCATCTATTTTTTTCTCAAAGGAGACTACATGACACTTAGTGTGGTTTTAGGTGGATATATTTAACTTACTACAGTTCCAAAAAGTTGATGAAGGCAAAGTAATGAGAAAAAAGGTTTCTAGTTTTCATCTAATGTGCCATTCTTGGAAGAAGTTATTGATTTCACTTGGTATTATTACTACTCTGATAGTTGTAAGTAAGAATGATAGCATCAGCTATTATGACTTCATGACACTTCCTATAATATATCCCCATTTTTAGTTGCTTCTCACTTTACTGAGCTTTAGCACATAACTTCTTCCTTCCAGATCTGAAGCTTAAGTCAAATTTTTAAATAAAGTCAAGCAAACTAATTCAATGATTTGTGAAAATGAAGCTAGATTATTTTATCCATGGTGAAAGTTACATAAAATCTTATTTAAACAATTTCGGCACTTTCATGCATTTCAGCATGAACTTCAGCTTTATCAAGATACTGAATTTTATGAGTATTTTTTCTGACTATTGCAATCTACTCACCCAATTTTGTTCAAGTTATAGCCCACTGAAAAACTGAAGTTTACATATGCTCAGTAGGGACTTTCTAAATTTGTAGAAAATAAATTCACCAAAAATTTCATTCACATTGAGTGTAGTCCAACCCATGGTTGACTAATACTTTCTTGCCACTCTTTGCCCAGAAACCACTCCTCTCAGATACTATGTGACCTCTCTTTTGGGAAACGACAATAAGGAGCAGGAAACTGCCAGGCTTGAACACAGAGGGACGAAAGTTGGGTCTGAATATAGACAAAAGGATGAAGAAAGATTCTGGGCAATCCTAAGCATCATTGCTGTCAAAAAAACCCCACTCTAAAACCTACTACAAAATTACACTTTTGTAGAGTAATCCTAATCATATGGCTAAAGGCCTTTGTAAAGAATGGTAACTTATTGTTAATATTTAGTTATTGTTCAAACACCAATGGTTTAATCAACATATCAAAATGATCTGGTCTGGATGACCAAGCATGTAAGCATCACTGTTATGGAATCTGATTCAACTTTTGATTTGCTTTCAGTTTGTTTGGTTGGATATTGAGTGGGAAATGATATAGTCAAAAGCTATTTAAAAAATCGTTCATATTGCTGCATCAAACACTCAGAAGTTATAAAATATCAGAATTAATACTGACAACAGACCCTTAATTCAGACACCTTTGAGCCGTCCATTTCCATGTTTGATTGCAATCTAATTACATGTTCACATACTGTCTTTTCCCACTTTCATTAAATACAGAGAATGAATGGCACCCACTTAATAAGCAGCTATTGAATATTTTGCTTTATTCCATGTTCAGTGTCTGTCTCAGGGTCTTATTTACTGTACACTGTTCAAATAACATCCTGAACACAGAATTATTAAACGGAATTTTTACGACTTACATCACTGCTTTGTCTAAACAATCAAAAAATACAAATTAATTTGTGAGGAACTATATTATTCTGGGGGTTGTTATGATTCTAATATCACAAAAGGGAAGATTAAGCACCGAAATTGCTACTGACTTTGGATATCTAATTTGAGCCTTTTAGGCCCTTACTTTTGAGACTGCTTAGAACTATACAGCTTTTATCTGTGCAAAGCAAAACTTTCACTGACATAAGCTGTACCTGGGGATGCTCACTGTTCTGCAAATCAGTCTCAGGATTTCAGGTCAGGAACTCAGAAACAGATGAAACCACAATCAAAATGTTTTTTGTGTGACTTAATATCACATGGGAATTCTGTGGCAGAAGTGAGTGTCAGTCTCCGACTTTACAGTACAATGTTCTAACACCATGAGACAACATTTTTGTCCTTGATTTCACCTAAGAGCAGGTCACTTCTGTACAATAAAGAAACTCAGGGCCCRAGGTGGCAGGGGGACAACTCTAATGAAAGACCCTGTCAGAATGCATGAGTACAAGCAGGTTGAATTATGGTTGCACCTATAATGTTATTTTTATAATTTTCTAACCATGAAATGAGCATTTCATTTTATGACTCTAATAATGTCCTTTTAATATGATTGTTTGGCATATAGCAATTTTTATTGCAGAGAGAGGAAAGCAAAAATCCTTATCTCTATAAAAGGAAATACATATAGGTATACAACACTTTGGAGAAGAAAGCACTGGGGGGAGGAAAAGGAATCTGGAATCATCTTAAGTGGGAGATGCACAGATGGTAGAAGTTCCCAAATGTTCTAGTCTTCTCTCTGGGCATCTTTTGCTATGTAAGTGTGACAACATTTGTTAGAAGGGATGATTAAGACTTTATAGGCTTCACAGAAGGAAAGTAATTTAGTGGAAAGACTTGAAAGACAGAATATTCAAATGAGAAATGTGTTCCATGAAGGGAGTTAGAAAGGGCCAGATCCAGAGAGACAACTTAGGTGTAATGACTACTAACTGTTGTTCAGTAAACAAAAGTTTGGAAGACCAGTTAAATTTTCCTCAGTCACTTTATTGAGGTTAGGTTAGGTTAAAATACCTAACTGTGAAGGAGACCTGAGTCAGTTCCCCTTCATCCAGGAATAAGTCTGTTTTTCTCAAAGGAATAGGTAATGTAAAATGTATTAGCAGTTCAGAAAACTTACTTAAAGTAACTTGAGATGCTATACAAAGGGGAACCAGAGAACCTGGGGAAAAATATAGCTACCCAATCTTCAGCTAAGTATTCTAACTATTAGGCCTCAGAATTAGGTAGCTTTTCTGCCCTTCCTTTTCCTTCAGCACAACTTATACACTCCTATGCTTCATCCTGCTTATGGCCAGCCTAGAGTTCACTACTCAGGTCAGCAAAGAGCACCTTGAGGACACAGGTCAGTCAATTCAAGAATGTTTTTGTGTTGAGGAAAATGGAAGAAAGTCATACTGGACAAACTGATTTACCTAGGTGATTCCCATCCAACACRTACACAGCTATGTTCACTCACTTGCAAATATATGTATATTCCTTTATCTGATAATATGAAGAAAATATTTGGCAAGCAGCTTCTGACAGATGYAAAATTCTATAAACTGGTAGAGTTGACAATAGACCATTAAAATTATTTGTCAGTGATATGCAGAATATGACCACTTTTCTCAAGTTAGATTCATCTACAGGAGGCTTGGAATGAATAATTTAGGCTGGATGCATAGTGCTTTTGTTTCTGTACGTATGTACTTTAAAAGAAGAAATAGTAGCTTTTTAGAAAACACCTTTTTTTAATTAGCAAGAAGGATTAGACTTCAGCTGGCTTTTTTGAAGAATGAAAACATCTTTACTGTTACTCAGTCATGTTGGAAATTTAAGGTGTGAGTCTGAAAACAGCCCATGTAATAGTGCTTTCTCACTACACAAGCACTCCCATCAAAACTGTCATTCAAGGCCTCTGTCAGAACTGACATGCTGATTCAAAAAAAACCTGACTCCTGGGCCAGACTGAGGACTAACCAATCATGAAACATTATTTTTAAAATAATATTTTCTTCTTTATACAGGGGAARAAAAGCTTTTCAGTGTTCAGCTCTTGCTTTGTCTTTACAATAGTAAGATTTCTGTTAGTGATTCTTCATTAAACTTAATTGAAAACTGGAGAGATACAAAAATATTCCCATCTTTTGGCTGTTTAGTGGGACCTGAGACATATTTATGAAGAAAAAAAACATACATTCCTAAAATAGGACACATTTCCATTTTAAAGACGGATGTCAGAGAGCCAAATTGTCAAATTTGGTGTACAATTATAGTGCAGCCAGAATCCCTCTTGCTTGTATCCTGCTTTCTGTTGAGAAGATCTTTTGGTTGGCTGGCTGGCTTTCTTCAGTGTTTTGTTTCCCAGAGCTGTCTACTCTTTAGAAAAATATCTACATGTCAATTTAAGGCATTCTGAAGTCAATCAGTTGTTAATGTAAGCATGTATTATGGGACTTTCCTTCACTCTTATATGGTTAATGAATATGTTCCCATGACTTTGAAATGCTCTAGTGCCTCAGCACATTTTCAAAAATACTCTACTTGAAAACATTTCCATTTATAATAGGGTCTAAATTTCATTTGCCTCAATATCTTCCCTCACTCAGTCTTTTTTAAGGCTTCTCCGGAAAAATTATGTCTTGGCTGCTGCTCCTGTTCTTAATGTTTTCGTAGTATCAGTAAGAGCAGAAACTAACTGATGCCTCGCTGTGCTACTCTTACGGAGACAATATGCAGACACTGCACAATCCTCCCTTCCTGGCTGAAGAGTTCTGTGTTACCATTTCGTATTATCTACACACACTGCATCTGCTTCATGCCTCTGCAAAAGTGCCGTGTCGCACTTTGGTCTCTGCCACTTCACATTTTCTCTGCAGGGGCTTAGAGGAAGACTGACAAAGATTCCCTTAATTTCAGTCCACTGCAGATCCTAATTGGAAAAAAACCTGTCTTCAGAACTAGCAGTACAGACACAATCCTGGGTGAGTGGAAGGAGGCAAAACAGAAGTGGATATAAAAAAGGTGAGAAAAGAGATGGAAGTTGTACTCTGCAATTGTGTCCTTCACTCGCTGAGTCAGCAGGAGCCAAGAGCTCTGCAGGGGCATGCTTAGCCTTCACATTTCTCCACAGAAACCCCATCTGGCCAACTAAATTGCCAGCAATTGACAAGCCATGCTGGAAGCAGTATCCAGCTATTCTCAGGCAGTGTGAAGGTTACTATGTCGTGGGATGTAGTAGGAGAGGAAATAAGGAAGTCGTTGCAAAGCTATACCTCACATACAATAAGGGGAAGCATTCAAAATAGGTGACAAAACTCAGACTGTTGCAGCCTTTCGTCTTATCAAGGACTGGACATTCCGAGAAAATTTAGCTACTGCTTTAGAAAGACCCGATATTCTTCTTGGGAAGAAAAAAGAAAACCTTATGGAGAAAAAAAGCTGAAGGAAATTGAATAGTCAATTTTTACTATAGAATYTGTATTTGAATTTCAGAATCAAAAACTTGTATTTTTATTCTTTCTGTCAAGTTATCTGAAGCAAACAGGGTGAGGTTCAAATATTTGGGAGCTCTTCTTGAACTTAGCAATCACCTCTAGTTTCAACCTTCATTTAAAAGGCCTAAAAAACCCAAATGCCTTCCCTGGGTCTCTTAACATACAATATTCACTCACATTCAAGTACTGAACTGAGATAGAAAACAAGAAAAATGTATTGTTATTGGATAAAAGAACCCAGTAACCTATGTGGGGAAAGTCCTACAAGAATATATCAGCCACTGGATTATGTGAATAAATAGTAAAATAACAAATGTGCTTTAATCCTTTAGTTCAGTGTTTCCCAACCTGTGAGGCTGCTCTCACTAGTGAAATGTGCCAACTTTAAAGGTGAAGCACACAACACAGTATAAACCAATGAATGTATTAACTTAGGCTCTATGCCTAAGCTGGCACTGCTGAAACTGTTGCTACTTCAGCAAAGAAGTCGTAGCAAACTGAAGGAAAGGAGACGGTCAACTGCAGCAGTGTGAAAAAATGGGAAATAGGAGAGAAAAGGACAAGGCAGCAGTCCAGAAAAGTTTTGGGCCAGCTTTTTAATTCATTCCTCTGATGACTGGAAAAAATKTTAGATAAGCAAATATCCCTTCATCATATCACTTCTTTAGTTCCCTGATGCTAGCTATAGCTTGGTGTTAGTGGGACATGTTATCCTGGAGTTCTGACATTCTCTCAGGCTGCTAGGTCTCCCGATGCTGCTTTATTGATCAGATCCTTCACATGATCTAAGCTGTTTTCAGGGATCARTTTTCTAGTTGCAGTGGGGAGAAAACTTTTCACTGAATGAAACTTGTTTTCATAAGCTCCCCAAAGCTTTGACTGGCTTAGGGACAAAAAAGTGTCCCAAGAACTAATTAGCAGGTTGTTTATATGAATACCTACCACCTCAGGAGTGTTGTAAATTGGCAATTCCCAATCAGTAAGGCTGGAGATATGTGTCATGTCAGCTATGAGGCAGAGAGCAAAACTGTAACTAAAAAAATTAAAGATCACTCAATATACTTCATTCATTATGTCAGCAGTTGAAGCTAGATATCAACTKTTTTTACTATCTTTTGGCTATTAAACCAGTATTTTGTGAAAATTTCTACAAGTCTTGCTTTACTTTAACATTTTTAAAAGTTCTGTGCAAGATTTTCACATTTTTACCAGAAAAGGTAAAGAAATGGGTAATTAACCACATWCTTTCCAGCGATTAAGGAGTGTTAATGAATGTTAAGTCAAATTATAGTGAATACTGAAGAAAGGGTGCTATGGAAGCCTGACTGTTGCTGTTAAAGGCAAGTAAAAAAGACGATCTGTTAGGATTCTTACAGAAATTGTAATTTTTTATAGAACAGATTTTAATATGCAAAATATTTTTGTAATTTTGTAAAAAAATCATGTGTTAAGAGAGTGCATCCATAAAAAGCAAATTAATTAATCACCATAGTAATCTTACTATATTTGTCTCCAAAGCTGGTAAKGAATACAGATTTAGGCATATTCAAACAGTCTGTGTGTTTGCAAAAACTRTGTACCAGTCAACAATATTCATAGTGAACTAGAATCACTGTTCTTCAAGTATTGAGTATACAAGTAATTTCTCCTTTTCTTTGTCTTTTTGCAATACACTAACCATGAGACACTACACATTTAATTCTGTGTTTTGATCCATTGCTCTTTTGGGTCAGCTTCTGAAATCTTCAGAACAGGTCAGAGGGGAAGTTAGCAACCATACTTAAGTTTGCTGCTGCTGCCCTACTTTAACAAAGTGCTCTTTTACTGCAGAGCGGCCTTCCTGCAGCCCCATCTTTATCCTCTCCTTGCAAAGCCTTTGGCAGTAGCATGGGATCAATTGCATGACCTTTGAGCAGCGCCCTAACCACAGAACAGAACCTTTTCTTTTTTTCCATGCCATTTGGAGTTTGCATGCAGTTCTGTTAAGTCCCAGAGAGTTACCTGGGGAAAGCTGATGCAGACTAACTTTCTTTCAAGTGAAAATTCTCTCCTTTCACCAAAGGATGGTGGGAGCAAGCTCCTTCTCCTGTGGAATTCAAATCTATCCGTAATTCAACAACAGATGGCAGTACAAAACTCCCTACCTCCCTATCTTCAGACCAAAGGCCTTATAAATGACCCTAATAATAAAAAAGGAGGAGGAGGAGGAGGAGAAAGAAGAAGAAGAAGAAAAGAAAAAGAAGAGGAGGAGGAAGAAAAAGACATTGTTGCCAAAGTGCTTTTACATATAATGTGCTCTAAGCTTTTCAACGCTGTGCCACAATCTCCTAAAGATATGCTTAGTCTGAATGACCAGAAGCAGCTGCAGCTTTTGGAATGACAATCTTTCCTGTCACCTTCTTCTGTTTTTAATGATTGTTTTATTGATGTACTTTATTCTTCTTGATGTTGTGAGAGAGTATATTGAATAGAGAATAGAGCAAATCATTTGCTTTTCCCACTGATAGATTATTGTGATCAAGAATCAGTTCTCTGATCGCAGAGACTGATCGCAAAGACTATCCCAAATGTCATCATTAGAGTGACAGAACAAATAATTTAGTAAGTAGTTGTACTAGTTTTTGAGACTTATCTTACTAGATTTTGGATTTTCATTAACTCCTCCCCCTTCAAATCATGTAGATGGTATAATAAGCATAGTGAATTCTTTATATAGATCRAAACATTAAGATGCATGAAACATACAGTAGTTTCTTATTCCATTTTTTAAAAGATGCTGATACCTAGGCATTGCAAACCAAGGAAAAAGCATTGCCATAAAAATTTCTGAGAGACATTCTCTTGTGTAATTTATGATAGTGGGTGTCTGATACGGGAAACCTTCTATTATATAACTCTCTTTTAGCCTAAAGGCACATGAATTAGACCTAGAGTTCCTGATTTCTATTCCCACCTCTTTTACTAACTTATCTTAATAATTCTTTACATTCACAGTTTGGCAGCATGTTTCCCATGGTGAGAGAAACTGGTTTCAAAGGAAAGGAGGAAAAGGAGAAGGAATGAATCTTTCAGGCGCTGTTGGAGAGAATGGTTTACTAATCTAAACAAAATGGAAATGTTTAATTTGCTTAAGCCAATGATTCAAATTGAGGCAGGTTTAACTCAAATCTTTTCAAGATGGGAATGTTGATTTCCCTTCAATTTAATGTGTGGACTTTTTTTAGATTAAACTTTAAACACTGACGATATGTTGGCTGCGCAAGTATGCCACAGAGCCCTGGTGTCCTTGGCAAAGGAAAGTGTATGTCCTAGAATCAGCGCAGAACATTTTGCCTCCGCACACTGTTCTACAGACTCTTGGGGGGAAGCCAGAAGAGTGTCAAAGCTGTAAAGACTGAAGGCTCATTTTTGAAGAGTTTTTGCCTTCTGCTTTCTCACCCTTATTTTCTGTTTCTTCTTTAAGAAAACAAACAAACCTATCCCGACAGAGTAAGTTTTGTTCCCATGAGCAGAAACATTTCTTTTGATTTTTACTCTTCCTTTGATCTCTTTTTGCTCTCTAAGTTTTGTAAACTTTCCCTATAACTAGGAAAAAAAGATAAATAATATGGTAGATGTTCAAATCTTTTCAGGTGAATTTTGGCACACTTTCAGTTATCTAACTAGTTCCAGGTCATGTTATTCTCATACAAAAAATTTGGCAAAAATGAAAATAACCTTGCCTCTTTGGATATGTCCACAAATAATGGTGCTGCTCCTAATACTACCTTATTTTTATGAAAAATACAACTACTGTTATAAAAATGAGATTTTAGTTCAGGTATATCCACTTGACTGATAAGACTGATATCAAGATTGTTGTGTGCTAGCTAAATATTAATATAAACCAGCAATAAAAAATATGTTTCAAAAGCTGAGCAAGAAATGGTTGAATAGTGTTCATTCAGTCCTAACATGCTGCCTTTAATGATATTATCACACATATTTATTTCCAAAGGTTCCTGGTTATTTAACATACAACCTTAATTTAGAAAGAAAAATTCCATGAAGGGATTGTGTGTTCAAACTTTTCAGTTTGTATCCTCCTGCTCTGTTCACTGTGAGTAAAGAAGTTAGAGAATGAAAAGACATCACTCACTCATCATGGGTTTTCTCATAGTAGTGCTAGTATCTGGAAGGTAGTAGCTTCCTTTGTAAATAACTTTGAGATATGTTTTAATCAAGTGTTATATAATATTAAATGTTATTGTTCACTACATTATGTTCATTTCAGCTCCTAACAATGACATTGAAAGTGTGAAGCTTTTGATTTTTGAACAGGACCGTTTTTCGATGATCCACCAGAAAGTAAATCTGAAATCCTTGGATTATGCTCCTACTGAATACTAAAATTCTACAGCTTTTATTTTACTTGTTTGTTTTGAGAAACTAGCAATGTGTGTGTAACAGCCTACAGCAGGGCAGAACCCAGGAAACCCTGTCTTCAGCTGTGGCTCATATTAGCCTTGTACTAATGCAGGCATAGGAGGGGATATTCAAAGCATGTCTATTCAGTACAACAAAATGGCTAATAAGAGGGCTACTAATCTGGGCTGACCACCACACTGATTCAGCTATACTATTTCTGGCATCATAGATGACCTACATTGCTGAAGTCGTCCATTCACATGGGACCTAGTGAGGGCCCAGGGAAGGTGTAGGTCCTGTTTACCGTGCAAGCGATTTTTTTATAAAATGATACCAAAAGTATGTGTTGTATGGCTAGAGGTATGACATGAGAACATGTGGTGTTCAAGGTCTGGCTTTGTTGTGGAAGCCTTGGAGGGTACATCCATGCGAGCGTGCATGTGTGGGTGGGTGGGTGATGGTGGGGGTGTGGAGACATACCCTTTGCAGTCTTGTTCATAATTCCCATGGGTTTACTTTGGAGTAGATGATACTCAGAATCACACCTGAAATTTCCCTCATAGAAAACTAGTTGTGACACTTCAAAAGAGAGCACAGGAGTAAATTAATATACATGTGTGAACAGCCAGTGAATGGCAGGGTGAAGTGATAGGAAGCGCTAAGTTGTTTGACAGTATGCATAGGTGACCCAGCTCACCTATATTTTGTCATTTGTTTCTGTATGGCACTGTTGTACTGGGAGACATATCTTCAATCACCATTCTCATAACTTGAGCTAATTCTGCAAATATTCCCACAAAAAGACRTGTGTACTACACATGCAGATCATAGATAGTTCCTTTTCTTTCATATATACTTCCTTGTTCTTTGAAGACAATTTTGGTGGTAATTTCTCTCACCTCCCAAATATTTATTCAGCTTTTTGTGTTCAAAATACCCTTGGCTTTCCATTTTCAATGCATTTCTGATACAACACAGAAAAAATAAATAACAAGAAGCTTCCTTGTATTGAAAATTATTCTTTCTAGAATTATTATTTTTAAAGACCACTGTTTCTGTGTCCTGTGATATAATACATTTCAAAGTTAGTCTCTTGATTATGTCCCCGCAGTGACTGATACATTCTTCTAGAGCTTTTCSCACATAGATTATTGGGTTCTTTTATCCAATAGCAACATATTTTTCTTGTTTTCTCTCAGTTAGTGCTGGCATGTAAGTGAATATCACATGTTAAGAGACTCAGGGAAGGTATTTTGTTTCTTTAGGCCTTTTAAATGAAGGTTGAAGTTAGAGGCACTTGCTAATTCCAAGAAGAGCTCCCATTTCTCCCATTTTTAATATGCCTATTAATAATTTTTCACATCTTTTTCCAAAACATCCCACTTATTTCTAGCTTTTCCAGTCCTTAGAAAAATTTATTTCTACCTTTATATTCCTCCTCTCCAACATATTGTAAGAAACATTATTTAACTAAAAATATCTTCAGTAAAAGTAGCAGTTAATATCAGTATTCATCCTGTATGGTATAATCCACAATCATCTTTTAAACAACAGCTTTTGATTGGTTTACTTTGTAGAGACTAGGTAGAAGAAAAGTAACATTCAGTGGACTTTTGAGATGATGCCTCTATAAACCTGCTTTTCTTTTTAATTTTTTTAACCAGAAGAAAGCATACGTCTGTAAAAAATTTGATTTGAAGTATGCACTAATTTTGGAAAAGCTTTGCTTTCAAAATACTGTTGGAAGAATATTGCCTGGTARTAGAATATAAACTTTCAGCTGCTTCAATAAAAGATTGGTGTTGAGATTCATATTGGACAGTTAACATGGACTTTAAGCAGAAATTAAACTTCTGCATTCGATTCAACAGTTCACAATGTCTGTATTAGCACTGCTTCATGGTGGAAAAACTCACACTTTGGACTACTAAGTTTGAGATGACTCTCAATCTCTGGGACACTCTCCAAGTGGGAATAGGAGGACCTAGAGGCCAAGAAGAACAGGCAGGAGGCCCTCTCATCATATCTGGCCTTTAGTTCAGCATCTATCTAAAAGGAAAGGGCAAATTCAAAATTCAGACTTTATCTACTAGGCTACAGAAATTGCTTGCTCTTTTTCAGGCCAGGGGACTCCTGTACATATGGCTGAACTGTGGTTCAACTTGAATAGGAAGGATAGATCTAAGATGTGGGTCTGAATATCTCAGGTTGAGTTGAGCCTGCTCAACTGTTTAAAAAAGGATAAATTTTGTTTGGCTTTYGAAAGAGAAGTCTGCCCTGAGTGAACCAAGACACCTAACATCTAGGAAAGGAATAGGAGTTCAGTTGCAAAACTGTTTCCTTGTTAGACAGCTCTAGATAGCTCCATGCTTGGCCTGTGCTTAACTTTTTATTAATTGTACAGAGATGTTAAGAATTCTAAATAATTATGATATGGCTAGTCATTTTCTCGTATGCACTGCAGCTCCTAAAATGGGTGCTCACAGTACAATCTCTTTTTCTGGTGCATTCTATTTTTGGTGTCTTTCTTTCATGTAAAAACTGCAGTAAAGAATGCAATCACAACACACTTTCACTGGCACTGGAAAAACCTATAGCCTTCTAGCATGTATGTGTTTCATCATTTTGCCTATTTCTTTGTCACAGACTATTGTAGTACTTGGAAGAATCTCATTTTACTTGGTACTTCTGTCAGAGTGAAGAAATAATGCTGAAAACCATACAGTGTGTATTAATAAGATGTAGTTTTCACAGTCCAGTCCCTGCTAAATGAGTGATTTGGTAAGGATTTCAAATTGCTTGCACTGAAGGATTATTCTATAAATATGAAATTTTAAAGAATTACTGAATTCATCTTCTCACCTACATGATTTGATTAATTTCCAACTATATCTTTCAAGYGGATTTCTGCAATGCAAAAATCTCTTTGCCATCTCTTTTAGTTCCTTCATGGAATGTCTGCATAACCATGTTTTTTAAAGGAAACACAAACATGAAGCTATTCAGTTAGGTTATGAAGAATCATACTGTATAACAATTGGATGTGCATAGATGGTCAAGAGTTAACCTTTTTTCTCCTAAAATGTTTCTACTTATATATTCTCTTTCTACTTTCTTCTCTTTTCTGTAGAATAAAAGGTGGACGTGTAGTTTAAGATTCACTTTTGTGGATCAACAGGATTCTGTAGTATTTGGAAATAATTCCAGCTATTCTACAAATATTTATTAATATTACTAATTTCTCCCACTAGAGAAACTGCCATTTTTACCTGCTAATTCAGTGCTGGTTTAATCTCCAGGATACAGATCAGTAAATGGCACCAAGAACTGCTCCTATCCAGGAACATGCCAAGTGAAGGTGTGTAGTTCTAGGAAGTTGTAATCGACTCTCTGTACCACACTGGCTCTTGAATGGTGGTGATTRCAAGTATATCAACAAAGTATAGTCTTCCCACTCTTATTTTGGGTCACCAATTCTAGGCAGATGAAGATGATGCCTTTCTTCTTTTCCTTCTGGAAAAGGAAGGAGTTAGAGAATATAAGTCATCCACTGAATTCTTGTATTCTTGTCACCTGTTCTTGTATTCCTTTGTCTTAGTCTCCCTTACTCCAATGCACAGGCATTCCCCTCAACTCAAAATCTATCCCTCTAGCCCAATCTTTCCCCAAAACCTCTTAGTGTTTTGCAACAGTGAGAAAGTCAAGGCAAGCTGAGGTTAGAAGCACATCAGAACACGTATGAAAAAATACCAACCTCTGAACTGTAGTTCAGAAATTAGTCCTAGTCCATCTTCTCCATACTTTTCGGTACATTTTAAGAACTWCTGACTCTGTGACTCGGTCTGGTCACAAGAGCTATTAGTTTATTTCTATTCTGAAGATGCATTTTTAGAAATGAACCTCTTTTCTGCATGTGACATGCACACCATTCCGGCATAGCAGAGAACAGAGGCACACAAGAGATTTTTGCTTCTACCAGCCTAGACAGAGAATAGAAATCTGCTTCTGACTAAAAATGGTTTAAGCAATAAAGTCTTGAAAAGCTAAGTTATGGATGAAAATGATGAGAAAACCTGACATATAGTCTCAAAAGTACTGAGGTATAAAAGCTCATGTGTGATGTCTGCTTTCTCTGGATACTTACTTCTTTTGCCCCTTAATAGGATGAGGAGTTTAGAATGCTATTTTGCTACCTCTCCCTTGTTATTTACGCCCATAAATAGGGGATTAAACTAAAGGATTAGCCATAAAATAGATTATAGTTCAGAGAGTCCTTGCAGAAAACAGTAGACAGACAAATAGGAAATTAGTCTATTCTCCTGGCACCCTGTGTGTCAAGGATTGGAAGAGAAGTGATAACATTGCCCCGTTAAACAAAGTCAGTACTTTTTGAAGCACACAGGAAGTTTTAAAAAGGTGAGAAGCTAGAGTAAATACGACTTTTTTGGAGCACAAGCCCTATTTCTTTTAGTAGCTGACAAGCTTTTATGTTGCCTTTAGTATTGAGCAGCACCAGTATTTATAGCAACATCCGACAGTCACTGTAGTTAAGAGTATGTAAATATTTTCATTACGATCAACATTTGTCAGACACGAAGAGTTTAGCTATTTCAAACTGAATGAGTAGACCAACTTTTAAAGAAATAATCACCAGTGTCAGTGCKTAACTTTCTGAACATCCCACAAAATCCACAAAGACATTCAGGTCTAAACTTCAAAAGCACCCTCTTGCCAAAGTTTCCCAGCAAGCAGTTCCATGAATCATCATTGAAAGAGTTCATGTACTAGGGAAGACAGGAAGAAAATATTTTTTTAGCACCATAATAGAAAGTACAATATTTTTTTCCCATTTATTCTCTTCTCTGTTGAAGATTTTTTGTATTGTTTATACTAATTGCAAAAATAATTTCAGCACCAATTCAGTAACACCATCTTGAGATCACCAGCTGGTCAGCCTTAGTACCATTAAACCAAACCAGTTCAGCAAGCCTGGCAAGTTCTTTAAATCACATGTCATCAAAGGCTTTATTGGGTGAAGTGAAACTGCCATTTTCTAATACCAGTGGCAGTGGGTAAGCCTCTTGAGACTGTCTGAAGGAGCAGCAATGTAGGTAGTTCTTCAAAAGTTTCAGCAAAAATCTTTTACAGAAATTCCATAGGCTAAAATAAGAGCAGGACTTTGCCTGTAGTTTATAGTGTTATATAAAGCAGCTGTACATCTATACTAGTAGTAATTATTGTATAATTTTTTAAACAAAAAAACTCTCATACTGAATTAGACCAATAGCCTGTCTAATGTGGTCTTTATTTCCACTCTTCTGCTCCTGCTCCTCCTCTTTCTCCTTCTTTCTCCAGTCAGCTAGATCAGAGATACAAACTTAAACTGATATAAACCTAACTGTAGAAGTCACAATGTGCTTCAGCAGATTATTGTATTGTTTCACAGTGACTCTTATTTTCTCTCTTTTATTACTATTTCATTATTGTTTTTACTAAATCAGTAGCCTTAAGTCTAAAGGAACCACCATATTAAATAATCATGATGATGTCTGACTAACAATAAGATTTGATTAGCTGTAAGGGTTACTGTACCAAAGTTCTGTTTTCACTTGTCAAAATACTGTTTTTCATGTACTTTTGTGTTTGCTTGTATGCATGTAAGACACATACTGTAYTTTGCAATCAAGAGAATAAAGGAAAATCAAAGAAATGCCCACCTTACTCAGTGTGGTTAAAAAAAAATACTACACTTATCTCCCACTGCATTTCTGATTGATTGATAGTTTTTGAAACTAAGATTGACAGCATGTAGGATGTAATGAGTGGGAAGAGGAGTACAGTGTTCAGCTTATAGAAGAGAGGTCTGCCTTCACCATAGCACTAGAAGTTGTTGCAGTCTGTTAGTGCATTTGAGGAGGAACATGATCAACAGTGACTGTGTAAAGACCCCCAAATGATGCAAACGCCTCCTTTATAAATCATGATTCGTATTTGTGGATCCCCAAATTAACATATTTGCTTTTTCAGCGCAGTGCATCAGTAATGTTATTTTTCATATGACATGAATGGACAGATAGTGAGGGAAAGATAATATAGTAATGACTAATGGGTGGAAATCACCTTGAGACTATGTTCATAATGCTAGGTAAAAAAGGGTGAGAGATTGATCCTTGTTTCTGAGGTCAAGTGAAAAGGACTGGCTTGCGTCCCTACTGATTAGAGCTAGCCAGCCTAGTGTTGGTTTACCAGATTCACACTGCGTAGTACTTGACTCTGGGTTTCATCTAAACCCTTAAGACCCTAAGATATCATCATTATTTTACAGGTATGGGGCTTTTTTTTGTTTTTGTTTTTTTTAGATTGAGGTGCCTGAACTAATATGAAAGCTATGTTGCAGCTTCTTTGAGTGACATTTTATGGTGTGGAACTCAGAGGATCATGTGTTGTGAGTTTTGAGGTGTGACATGAGAATCTGCGATGTGCGACTGAGTCTCTGACAACTGGAGGACTAGGTAGCACGTATCGAGGCAAAACTGGCACAGTTTCATCTATATGCACTTCTGGGATCAGAATGTCGCCAGAAGCCTGCTCAGCCTTTGTCTTAAAGAGCTACTTGGAGCAGTCCAAGTAACCAGGGAAAGAACTAACAATTAAGTAGATGTAGATGAACAGAAGTCTAGTGCTTGAGCTCCCTCCATTTTTTATTTCTTAGTACAGATTTCCTTCAGATGCCAGGAGTAGGTTCTTTCCCCATTGTGCAAAGATTAAATTAGGTTTAACTTGTAGGTTAACAACCAAGATAATGTAAAAGCCTAAAAAAAGTCACATCATGACTCAATGTGGCAATGAGTTCTATGTTATCGCACTTCTCTCCCATCTCTGTTGCAGGTAGGGAAGTATGCCAGCATGTATCAGTCTTTATTTATAGCAGACTTCCCTTTGTAAGACTGCTCAGACAGTGTGCTGGAAAAGCTCTATCCCTTCTTCTAGTTGATCATTCTCCATCCACCTGTGAAGAAGGTGAAGCAATGGTCCTACGGAAGCTCCTGGTTTCTTATCATGATATCAGTTATACAGGCAGCAAGTGTAGGCAGCATGACTGCACTGAACAGCCTCTTAATTTCTGGTGCGGGCACAAAGCCAGGATCACAATCTGGCTCTTCAAGACTTGACACATTCACAAAACACTGTAATACTGCATTGCTTATTTATAGAAATTTGGACCTGTTTGAACTTTCCTGCTTTATATCAGAAGATAAAAGCAGAAGATGTCTACTATAAACTATAAGATATGGTGTGTCTCTCTCCGAACTTTGGCAATAATTACTGAGTTCAAATGACTCTAGACCTTTCAGATTCCTGTGTTAAAGCAATGTCATTTAATCCCATGTGTTTTGCTGGTTCGCAGCACTAAAGGAAACTCACGTGATTATTATTTCATTGGTTTTTTTCATTCTATTTCTTTCTATGCTACATAGCCAATATATGTTGCTAAATTTAGATATAACAGAGCAAGTGGGGTAAAAAAACAAACAAAGGGTATAATAAGCTGTGGTAAAATAGTATTTGTGTCTATTTTAGTGTGAAACTAGGTCTTGGGAATTCAGGGATAAAATTCCCATAYGTAACAGAAATTTGCCTGGAACAACCATCTCGACACTTGTTAGAATCTTGAAACATGCTGAGCCCCGAGTTGTGGGAGTGATTTCCTAATGTTATGTAAGACTGGATTGTGATGTCTCAGTGTTACAGAACTCTAAAAAGCCATACTTTGCACATTTATATTGGCATTTAAAATATGATTAGGAAGCCCTTTGAAAACGTTCTGAAGAAAATTTGCATGCATAAACAGGATAGAAAAGTTTGTAGGCAATGTGCCCTGTTTCTCTACAAAGTGCTAATGCGTGAGGAAAAGTGGAATGTGTTATCAAGCATCAAGTACATTTCAAAGCAGGCTTGYTGTCTTCCATTACTAAAGTAAATCTGCTGGGTTAGGAAACAGGGCTCCAAGCTCTGCTTGTTGTTTAGCCTGCATGAAGTTTGACAAAGTGTTCAGGCATCGGGGCAAGCAAACAATAGAGAAAAGAAGGACATGAGCTGCATCTGACTGTGCTTTTGTTCCCATTCCCAAGAGGTGACATGGAAATGTTTAGTGGAGCCACAGCAGAAAGGACAATTTTATGTGGCAAGGCACCATCTACCAACTATATTTGCAATACACAATATAACTTTAACAGGGATTAGCAGGTAATAGGGATTCAGGGGTAACAGGGATTCAGTGACTGAAACTTTCACACATTGTGCATCGAGTGCAGCAGTAGAAGCAGGGTGCGGGGAAGAAACCCTTCCCATCTCTCACTTCCTAACAGCAATTCAGAGAAAGATACTTCAGTGCTTATTTCTCTCTGAAATGGGGTTTTGTCCACAAAAACTGCTCTGTTTTTGCCAACTTTATCAATTGGCCTAATGAATGATATTACCTTTCTGCATAACTTTTGCCCTCTTATTCCTCTACCTCCAGATACTGCAGAGACCAGAGAGAGAAAGGGGAGAAAGCTTATCTCCCTTTTCCTTATTCATATGAGTAAGCAGCATATTACAGTTTATTACAAGTATTCTCTTTCCATATATCCTTTTTCTGAAGCATGAAAGATGTATTTATAGCTTTTCACTGCCACAGCTCTAACCTGTAAATATTACCACCACGCCCAGAAAAGTCAAACCCATAAATTAATACCAATTCAAAACCAAACTTTATTGGGTGCCAATGCAGGAAACAAGGGGACACATGAAACCACTTTCCTTTAAGCAGGCTACTTATCTTGCTCACTTGGGTGGGAGCTGGCAGACACATGAAGGTATCCTTATTAGCACAGAGCAAAATGAACTGTAAGAGTAAGAGCAGAAGTGAGGAAGAAGCTGATAGCAATGGAGTCAGTCCGATCCTGTCCTTCCTTTGGAATGGTGCTATGTACACACAGGATAGATTTTGAACTTATACTCTAACACTAGATTTATTGTAAATGCTGTATCTTAAGACAGGCTGCATCCAAAGCAATCTCTTAAAAAGCTGTTATTTTGACTTTTGGACATCTTTACATATTTGGGGGGGCTGGGGTGGGGGGGTGGGGAAAAGCATTTGTCAGGTATGTGCTAACAAGTAATGAAGATTTATACCTTAGCTGGGAACAGGCTGGATTCCATCACTTTTCATTTTCTGACATTCTAGCATTTGTGAGTTTTTAACAGGTGAGTAATTTTTGCAAAGGGAGCATACTGTTGATAATCAGAGTTGGATGAGGTCCATCAGAATACATTTTCAACCTTGCATTGTTTCTAACAAAGTTTATATTAAGGAATATTAGGATATTCAAGAGTTTAGTGACCTTGGGGAATGTGTCTATTTATCTGTGTATCCACCAATTTCAGGCACAAGCAGGAATGGCGTACAACTGGCAATTTTAAAAAATTTTGATCAGAAAAGTACATATTGAATAACATTGCTATTTGGTAGGTTTAGTAATGTATGTTTTGCACCTTAAAATTTTTGTCATTCATTTTTCTAGCTAAGTCAACAAAATATAAGTGATTGAAAACTGTGTCCCATTTTACCTTGTCTTATGCATTATTGCTGTTTTTTATTCAAATGAAAGATGAAAGAAAAATTTGAAAAATTTGCAGCTATAGAGAGTCATAGGCAGATGAAAAAACATTAAAATATGCATAAAATCATCATCCTTCTTCCTAGGGCTGCATTATTCCTTCTTTATTTCTACCTTTTTTTAACCTATCTTTTCATTGTAAGGTATGATTTAGGTATGCTTCATCTGAAAGATAATCTCATCTCCTGCTTAACATACTTGTTTTGAAGCAAATTATTGAGTTTCTCAATGGTGCTGGTTCTGCTGAAATCTTATCAAGGGCACCTAGAGTCCTACCTAAATTCTGAACAGTTCTTCCATACCTGATTAATCTTTTATAGAAGTTCTTAAGCATATAGGCATCTAAAGGATTAACTGACATCTYGAATGTTTTCACACATTTTTAGAGGTATTTATTTGAGGATATAAAGTTATCTATTTCTTAGCTGGTGTTCCGTTGCGAGCAGTCCATGCACAACTGAACAGACACCTAGATCACCAAGAGCATGCTGAAAAGTCAATTATGAACCTGGTCATGTAGCTTGTAGTGCAGGTCAGATATTGCCTGCTTCTTGTAGCATTTATCAGGGAAATATGAAAATTTCCTTTTAAAATTTTCATCATCTTGAGAGAGAATAATTTCATATCTTCTAAATTCTGGAAGGCCACCTTCTCATTTCTTTTGAATCTGTAAAGAAACATAGTACCAAAAGAAGCAGAGGCTCTGAATGGTTAGATACTCCCATTTGGGGGGAAGCGATCCAGGATTCTGGTCTACTCTCAGCAAATAGTTTCATTATTTTTATTCAGTGGTGGTCTAATAGAATATGAACATATATTACAAGGAATAGTATATGGGCTTCAGTTTTAATCCTTCCCAGATGAGAGTCCAGCTCCCTCTTATTCTATTCTGTCTGCAGGGATTGTGCATTCCTACACAAAAAAGACAGCTTTAAGTGGCATGTTTCTTTCCCTTTCAGCCTGATGATTAAACTATTATCTTAAGATATTAGCTTAATTCCCTTTCAGCTGAAGCAGGCCTAAACCCCATCTGTCCAACTTCCTGGGAAAGCACTCTAGCATAAACTGTCAAGCTAAAGACTACTGTTAACACCTCCTTTAAAAGAGCCAGCCTTAGGTATCTAAGACGAGGCCCAGACAGACTAGGTCCTGAGCAGAAATAATTGCCTATTGGAAACAGGTAGGTACCTAACTTAGATGGGACGAATCACATCATGGAGTTTTTGGGGAACTTAATCTGGGTGTGATGGATGTTTTCAGAAATGCCACTCCTCCTCCGTTGATGAAGTAAGGTATTTAAGCACGGGCTTTTGGAGGGCTGGATTGCTCCTCACTTCTCCTACAGAGTTAGCCACTTAGATCTATCAGTGTCTAGAGTCATTACCCTCGGATACAGCCTCTTTTATTTTCTTTTGTTCCTTCTTTATATCCTTTTGAAAGTAATTTGAGCTTGAACTTTAAGAGCAATGATCCTTTTGACTTTCACAGCCATGGGATAAGGCCTTTAATGATAGCAAACATTTCATTTCTCAGTTTTCTTAAAAAAAAMCCAGAAAATATCGCAATATTCTGCAAAGGTTATACCAGACACTTTTCTGATGTTCACATATGACATCTCTGTTTTTCTTAAAACAAAGAGTATTAAGTGCAGCCATCTGTCTTTCATTTGAAAATCAAAAACAGTTCTTATCTGGGAGAAGGAAAAAGTAGCATTTTCTAAAACTTATCTGTATCTATTCCTAAAATACCTCAAAGATTAGAAGAAAACTCTCAGCTTTCTTAAGAAATAACATATTCTATTTAAGTGCATTTTAATAGAAAAAAGTACCATTGACAAGGTCAAATGTTGGTAAAAGCTCCATGAAATTTGAATCATTTTCCCTTCTGCAGTGAATATTTCACTCAGCACTAATCTGTAGTATGCAAAAGAAAATTGCTCTACCATTTCTGATTATCAGTTCTCTGAAGAACAGGGAAGAAATGGGATGTCATTTATGTCATTATTTTCTTCTTAGCATAAGAAAAAATCATGGTCTTAGTTAAAGCTGAAGGCTAGGCTTTCCTTCTCTATTTTATATCCTCTAGTGACTTACTGCAACTATGCTGCTTGTATAAATGTAAAGAAACTTCTTATGTTCAGGTGCACCCACCTACAGGGATGATACCCACACTGAATGATTTCATAAGGAACTTATTTAGTTTTTCCTTTGTTTTTTTCTTTAAATATTAATAACTTGATCTTTTATAAATAGAATATATAACTGTTTTCTAAGTATAGATAAGGATTACATTTACTGTCTGAAGATGGAGAGTTTCAAAATCAGTGTCTCTCTTGAGCAAGTTACAGAGGGCTGTTTTCTTCAAAGTAGCTGGCTACTTTTTTTCTTTGTTATGAACAAACTCCTTTCAATAAATTGTACATTTGTCCTATTTTCCACTGTTTCAGCATTGACAACCCTAGGCAATTTCTTTCTTCTTTCAGTCTTCCTAAAACTCAATGAGATCTGTATTTGTGGCTTGAGTTTTGGATCTTGAATCACAGACTAACATGTTCATAGAGAGAGAAAACTTTGTGTTTGACTTTTAAAAAGACAGAAAGGAATTTGCTGTGTTTGATACGACTGTTCAGCAGTTTCAAAAGATAGCATCTTGTTTATCTGATTCTGTGCATGTAAAGCTTGCCAAAAAGTGAATATTACCTGAGCAATGTGCTTCATAATGCTAAATCAAGAAATGATAGCACATTTCTTTACAAATGGCAGAACAGACAAATGACTGGCACTGTTTGATTCTACTGTGATAGTCTGTGAGGCCTTTTTAGGTCATTATCTTCAGCAAGAGCTTTGCTGTTTTATCAGACACAATTTAAAACACAAGTGCTTCTAATGTTCTTTCAAAGGCTTAGCTGATAATATCAGGTAAAGGGAATTTGGGGTTACAACTAATTCTGGTTATTCAAACAACCATTTTTTTAAAGAAATGCAAAGCAAAACAAAAGCCAGACCTGACGTTCACAATGGACTAGCTTTTTTGGTTAGCAGCAATGTAACTCTGGGATAAAACTGATGTTTTACTGTTGCCATTTCACTGTTTCACTGATGATACCATTAGTAACATAAGAAAACATGATGCTCACTAGGGAGAGAAAGATGCTGACTCAGGGGGCCTCATTTTCTTTGAATTTGGAAAGAAAAGACTTGATATAGTGTCGCACCTTCAGTATTAAGCAGCTATATGAGTGTCTAATATGCTTGGCAGCACCTCATAGCCTTCATGGGAATGTCTTGACCAGACCACCAGCTGTCCTGTATTCATACTACCGTCATTCAGCAGGGCAGCTCTTACCACTCTTTTCAGCAGCAAGAGATACAGGAACATATGCTGCTCTTCTGAGTCTTTTTGCTCAGAACAGAAAAACTATCACAGAACCCCTCATGCTTTGGGATTGAATGAACACCTATGGGACTTTCCACAGTTTTATTTAGACAGGACATGTCAGACACAATACCATGTATGCTCCACTGAAGAAATATTATGCGGATTAGTTTAATTCGTAAGTATTTATCTTTTGATATGCCACATTTTAAGACAAAGCTGCACGATTTCATTTCAACATTGATCATAGTAAAAATGAAGATAAAAAGCGGATATTTCCTTAGACTACTGGAATTGTACCCTTTGCCTCTGACACAGGACGTTTTGTTGTCCCGTTGTCCTCCTGTGCTCTCCTAGCTCTGAGCTGGATGTTCATTTCCTTTATATTTTAGTGCACGCACAGTCTGATCACACTAGGAGCTGTGATAAGAGCATATTTAGTGAGGGGGAAAAAAAGCATCAGGAACTTATCAGGTAAATGCTATCAAGCACTCAGCAGCATGAACAGAGATTCTTACAGGCTTATGACTTTTCCAGGATTTGCAGATTTTATTTTCAGATCTATACCTTTGTCACAAAGCCCCATTTCTCCTGCCAAATTTCAAGACCCTGTTCAAAAGTAGGTAGGTGCTAGAGCATTTCAAAGAAGAGGCATCAAGAGTATTTTAACATGACCAAAACAATACATATAGTTTACTAATTTCCAGAAACATAAACTGCAGTTGTTCCGCTTTCTTTCCAATGTCCCAGAAAATTACAGGTCATAATGTTATCATTTAGCCCACTAATAAATATCCAAAGTAAACATCTTAGACCAGGAAGTGTCATAAAACATTAACACTGGATAATATAACCAATCCTGTCAGATTTGAAAAAGGGCAAATTTTACGAAACATACTCAACTAATATTGAAATAACTGACATGTTAGAGACCCTTCTGAAGGCACTGAGCTTCACTAAATGAAGCGTAATAGTGAAGTCTTATGCATGACAATTTGTATTTTTCATATTTAATTTACATTTTTCTGCATCACCTGCTCCTACAGGCTTAGATTTGTATCTAATTTTCTATTAAGTAAAAAACTAAAATTAGTATTCAGTTCCAGGATCAAGGAGATCTTCCTTACCTGACATAAATGCTGATGTATTGAGGATCATGCCACTTGCCAATACATAGCAGAAACACTCAGCTATCAACATATTTCAGCCTTACACTTTTTGTTGCACAAACAGGTAAACATAAAGAGAGGATTTTAATATGTTCAGCATTGACTTACATCTGCTTCTCATGAAGTCAGAGTAATGGATTTCGTATTATCGATTTGAAGCCAGAGCCACAAAGAAACTAGGGTGTGGTAATGCTAAATTTTGCTAAGTCTAATATCCAGAAATGTGGCTTCAAGGAATAACTCACTATGATTCCTTAAGTACTGTCCTATCAGTGCCACTAATAGTCACAGAATATTCACAGCATAATGTAACATTGTATCGTGGATAGAAAAGTAATTTCTACATATATAAAATAATCTTAGGCTTCAGTCTTGCAAGGAGAGCCATTAGTGTGGACACCTATTCCCATTAAAAAGTCTATTAAAAATCCAGTGAAACTATGTGAAAAAATGTTGTTAAATATATTTATTATTTGAACACAGTGCAAACATTACTTTTCTAGTTTTATTAGGTAGTGGCTAAAGGGTAAAAATAGAATTTTATCTCGCAGGGCATTAGATTACAATGAAATTTGTGTAGCTGTCAGGGTTAAAACTATAAATAGAAATTATACTTTTCTTTTCAGAATATTAAGTGACGATGTTTACTTTTGACATGAAATAATGGGAATATGTTCTAAAGCCAATGCTCAGAAAAAAAAGTAGCTGTAATGCAATATACATAAAAAGTAATGAAACTAAACCAAATAGTGTAAATTTCAGTGGAAAAGTCATCTCTTGAGATGCAATTTTCTGCAAAGCTTTTGAATGATTAATGCAAATGGTATTTCACTAGTGGTTGTTTTTTTGAAATGGGTCGAGAACACATTATGTTTATATCACACACAGAAATGAAGTTAAATTTTAAAGCACTCTCAAATTCACAAGAGCCAGACAAATTTAGTATTAAAACTTTGACCGTGTCCACAGTACATCCCTCCCCACCTCCCTCCTGCAACCCCCTGGTGCCTTCATAATTGCAATGTTGTTAAGACTTGAAATCAGTGCTTTTATGTTACAAGTTAAAGATTAATTGGAAGCCTTATCTTTGAATTTCTTACTTTCTTGGGTTAAAGGAAAATCATTAAAACAACATTAATGTGTTTCCTTTCCCTATATTAATTTCCTTTTATTAATGGTAGTTAAAATGAAAAAAAGAAAAAAAAAGGGGGGGAAAAAATCTCAGAGGGAGAACTTTTAAACAAATGTATCCTGTATGTCCTGTATGCATCCTTGGGAATCTGGATTGGAAAAGCCACTCAGTCATTACACAGATAAACAGAACCACTCCTGAGGTATGTCTATGCAGCCTTTTGCAGAAGGTTGCTAAGGTCTCCATACGCATCCTTGGAATTTGTACAGGTGCAATCTAAACCGAAAGCTGCAGAGTCAGGGCTGGGGTCTTGCTGGGCTGATGAAGCTATATTGCCTGTGAGGAAGCCTTTAAAGGTACTCATTGTCAGCTGTGAGCTAGTACGACCCTCTATGTGTAGTCRAGCTAAGATCACTGAAGTCATACTTACAAATGCCGTATTCTATGTGAATAAAGATTGCATGAGCCAAGTGTGCTGGGTTTAGTCACATTGATTTCAACAGCAYACAAAAGCTGCTTTGCCTACACTTGAAAAAAATCTGAACAGAAATACTTCCTATCTTTACCTCACCTTGGCTTGTGGCTTTATTGTGAGTGCCAATTATTACCAGTCAATTGCAGTTATTACAATTAGTGTTAATTATGAAAAAACAAACAAACAACAAACAAACAAAATGCAAGACTGTGGTAGAATAAGATCTTTTTCAACTACTTCAATACTATAGTTCATTTACTTTTAAACTTAAAATATGTGTGTATCCTCTTTTGATGTCTGATACTTTAAATATGTTTTTTTTTAATCATCTATAGCAAGAAAATCTTCCAAAAAGAGTGTTTTTCTTTAAGAATACTACCGATTAYACGGATCCATATGTTATCATGTTGGTAAGCTAATGTTCCATGCTTAGAGATCCTCAGAGTAACATTTATTTCCACATATCAGTTTAACTATTTTTAATTGTGCTATATTTATCTATATATGTAATTATCTCCTGGTTATACTGAATTGTCACTGTTTAATTAAAGTTGAGACTAATTCACTGCTCTAATTAATGGTGTATGAAAGACTTTTTCTTGAGAAAAAACTTCTCAGCAAAGTAGAATAGACTGTGTAATAATTTAACTCAAGAAGGTAACTCTCAGTTGTTAATTGTAGTGGCTATTACCATACACTAAAGAAATTATTCTTAATATTAAATAATATTTTATTATACTGCCAGCTGTTCATCCTAGGGCATATACCACCTCCATAATGTAGAAAGTCTAGAAACATGTAAAGCATTAGAAGGATTCACTGAGGAGCAGATCGACAATAATCTGAACTCAAGAGCCACTATAATAGCTGTGGAATGTTGACCCTATGACTTCACCACTATATAGTAGTTAAAAATATAGCCCCAAACAAAAGGCTCAGTCAGTTAACAGATCTATTCTGCAGGATGGGAAGGGTGGTGGGGAGTTTTCAGTGGCTACCATCTGATACAGCCAGATTGAGAGCGAAGATATCTGAATAATATAGCAAAAGAATGAGTCTAGCAGCAGACCGATATAGACAGGGCTAATTGTGTCTTCATCTGGATGTGCAGGAAATGCTAAGCATAGATAAGAGAGYATGCATTCGTACTTTTTTGTCAGTGAATACTCCTTGTATGTGCAAATAAATTCACATTTTGTTTGCAGAATGATGGATTCTAGTCTTTGGATATTCATATTGCTTGCAGACTTATGAGTGGGAACTCTTACAGGTGCTGAGCCCAGAGGCTGGCTGATTCTGTGTTTGGAAGCCAAGCGGGGATATATTGCATCTCAGTTAAAGAACATTTGCACTGTGGAGTTTCACCCCAGAAATAACAAGTGGAGGCCCAGTCCATGGAAAAGAATGCTTTCAGAAGAATCTGAATGAAGTCTTGGGTAGTTAGCCAGAGATCATGACAAAAGATACAGCTTATCTCTTCTTGAGCCTATTAGAATGACTTGATGAAAAACAGGAGGCAGTCTCTATTTTGGCATATGCAAACCAAAGGACACCCTGCTTTAGACAAAGAAAATATAGCTCATCTAACCTTCTGTACTAGTCGCCTCCTGTCAGATCAGCATCARTTTCTGCAGATGCCTACTACAAAGGAAGAGAAAGCCCTGTAAATATTGCAGCTGAACACCCTTGAGCTATTTTATGACTAAAGATGCTGCATTTACCTCAACTTGACAAGAGGTTCCAGTAAGTCAAGTTTTTGAAAAAGTTTTCTGAAAATTTGCGAAGGACAAAAGAAGGACAGAAAATAAAGATTTTGAGAGAAAGTGTGCAAAGACCCTTTGAACCAGTGAGAGGCACTCAGTGCCTTGGCGATGAGATGATCAACACATAAGCTCTTCATAATTTATCAGCAGGTGATACCAGATCTGGTATGTAATATATACTGCGGATGTATTTTATCATAGGAATGGAGACCTGTATCATCAAGGCCAGTTCTCCACTGTTGCAGGCAGCCAGGGAATAGGTATTTTAATCACTGTGTGATATTTAAAATGCATCTCAAAATAAATAGATTTTATTAAGCCTGAAATACAGTTATAAATCATTTAAGAAAAACTCCCGTTGTAGATCTTCCTCATAGACCATTATTTTTTCCCATTCTGAAATAGGTCTACTCTGTGTAAACCCTGTGAGGTCAGTGAGATTTATGAGTGTTGAACAGCTCTGAAAGTGAGGCTACTTAGAGTTTAACATGCCTGTAGTTGCTCTTTGTTCATCTGTATATTTGGGAATTGGTCTAAAAATCATGTTGAGAGATATTTCTTAATGTCTTCCTTTTTTGTCCTTTCAGAATTACATGTGGAATATTAAATTCCAGCTTCATAATACATTGGATCAAACCCCAATGTCATTGTTTTGCATTTAATAATATCTTGAATCTCAGAAGTTTCCTTCAATGTGAATGAACCAATTGATTCGTAACTGGCAAATAAATATTTAAACAATACAGTCTCAAAATAATCAGCTCATTTGGCACTAGGTGGCAGACAATACAACCAGGAAGATCTTTGAGCAAACTATCCCTAGCTGTGTGATCTGGTGTGGTTGTGTCGTTCCTTCTGGCTGAACATGTTCTGACAGAAATGCAGCAAAAGCATGGGGTTAGTAGTGCAAATTTGCTGCTTGCAGTACAAGCTTCTTCCATACACTAGTCCCAAATTTACCTGACTATATCTTTTCGTGTTCATGCTTTTTTTTTTTTTTTTTTGAAGACTGAATAACAATATGCGAAGCCATGAAAAGGAAAACATGGAAAGGAAAAGATAGTGTTATATCAGCAGTGTCATTCATATATGCATACATAAGTATATATATGTATGTATTTATGTGTATGYATATATACTGCAAGAGGTTTTAACCGGGCTTTCTTTCATGTTTTTCACTGAATGAATATAAAATATTTTTTCTCTAGGACAGAGAAAAGGTCTGCCTATTCCTCTTTCTTAAATTCTGAATCATCTGTTGAACATTGTGAAGGAGGTGTCCTGGACAGCCTGCTCTAGGTCACCCTGCTTGAGCAGGAGGGTTGGACTCYAAAGGGATCTCTGAAGGTCCATTTCAGCCTTAACTATTCTGTGATTCTGYGTTATTCCATGAACATATACAAACATGATGTAATCAGATCCTATTGAACTAAGTGGGAATTTTGCTATGAGCTTAAGAGAAACAATGCGTTTACTTATTATGCCTTAAGATCTAGCACAAACATAGGATTTTAATGGGCATATTTTCAATATTAATCAATCGATAAATGAAAAGATCAAAGAGAGACATTAAGTTGGTAACCTTGCTTTATTTTAAAATATCAGATTCTCTCTTTCCCCTTTAAGTCGGCCAAATTTTTCATAGAACAGCATGAAAATCTTTGTCTAGGCTGTATTATTTATCTGTTTTCTTGCAACATTTACCTCTGACTTCTTAAAGTATATTACTTTAACAGAAAGAAAAAGGTACAGGAAACTATTCAAGAACTGTATATTCCATTCTGTTTAAATTATCAATGCATTATTTTTATGTACCTATTGCAGTATGCATACTGTAATTATAGTTTTCTCTGTAAGGCTTTACTGATTTGAATACTGGACCAAGACTTAAAAAAGTAGATTGTGTTCTTGGCTTTACTGTAGATTTGTACCTTGACTTGTAGAAGATCAGTAATTTTCTCTGCTTCAGCCTTATAATCTGTGAAACTGTTACTTTCTTCCTAGTTCTGTAGACAAGTTAGCTGATTGAGAATTTCTAAATGTATTCAGATACTAAGACTTTGGAAGTGAAAATTATTGTTATTTTATAACTATTGCTGAAAGTGGGAGTTGGACTGCATAAAGTAATTATAATTACAAATAATATGTTGAAATATTGCACATATTATGGATTTGGGGTCCTTCTAAATTTTCCACTCCAGTAATGCAAAGCCAAAGAGACTAAGAGACTAGGTCTATAATGTGAATTTCAGGACTTCAGAAAAACCCTGCTGGGYGATAAACTTGTAATGAGAAAAAACAATCAAATTAAACTCTCTAAAAGGCCTGGTCCTTTGATAGGAAGATTTTTTTAATGAGAAGAACCTGTAGGGTCAAGCTTGAATTTTCTCACCCTCTTGGTTAGGAAAATRACTTTTCAATGTAAACACACACAATATCACACCCTGCCTAACTGGCAGCAAAATCAGCTGAAACGGCAGCAACGATAATTGATTTTTTATAAAAGTTACCTATCCAAGTGATCTAGGGCTTTTACAGCAAGGTACATAAACAGAGAGTTAGAGAATTAGAGATATTAGAAATATCTCTAATTAGAGATATTAGAAATAGAGAATTAGAGTGTAGGCAGCCCTTGTCAGCCAGTTAAAACTGAAGATAGTGGGAAATTTAACTAAGTAGTAATGTCTTCATGTTTTCCTTCTAATCAACATTTAAATATCAGGAATATTGTGAATGACAGTTAACTGATAAAATTGGTATAAGCACTAGGTGAAACATAAACTAAATGGGAATAGGTGGTTTTCATATTCTTCAGTGTTATCCATTTCTTGACTGACCTTTTTATCAGACGTGTCAGGCAAAGGCATTTATCCAGTGGAGCTGGGTGTATTTGTTGCATTCTCAGATCCATTCATCTGAAAGTATGTTGCATCAGGAAAAAGGTACAAACTCAGAATATACTGTCTTGAGCACTGGACTCCTGCTGCGCAGCTTGCAGGACTTAGTGGCTGTATGTGTACGTATTTGTAAAACTCAATCCAGGCASAGATGCCGTTCGCTTTAATCATACTGAATTAGCTATCTTCATAACCCRGGCAACTTTACTCAGTTTACTCCTTTATGTTTCAGGTGCCAACAATGTCATTGTCTGCCACAGGCTTGCTTTACAAACAGACTGCGTTCTTATGTTGCATTCGTTTTGGTTTCCTAGTGGAAGTGGTACTAATGGATTTCCTAAGCACTTACTACAAAAACAATTTGTCTTGTTGGCAGTTTCAGATACTCAGGAATTCTATGTACTTGTCTGCACTTTGCAGATCATCTTTTTTTGGCACTTAAATATCACAGGAGGGACTTCCTGACTGGAGATAGCACTTACCGTATTACATGAGCTGTGCATTCTCTTTGACTCTAGGGCTATATGTACTGACAAGTATTTGGCTCTAGCAGGCAAAACGACAGAGAAAAAATTACACCACAGAAAACTGCAGGTCAATATAGTTTTGAGCAGGAAGAAACCTCCTGAGTTTACAACCCTGATGTTATCTATGGATTACATATTTCTACTGGGTTTTATTTTAGTTTGTTGGGGTTTTTTTAGTTTAGTTTCATATAATTAATTATGATGTTAGCATTAGAAGACCACATTGCATTTCATTATGAATAAACAAGTGTTTATTTCCTCTTACGCATATGCTTCAGCTTCTAGTTCTGTGTTACATGGTCTTAACTACCATTCCTTTGTCAAAAAACACAGATTTAAAAATTCAGGAGTTTTCTTTCAGACATCATGTCTCCAATGAATGCAAACCTAAAAGGAAATGGTAACACTGATTTTTAAAATCAAAGTTTTCAGTGCAGGTAATTCTAATTTGATAGCACATCTTTTGAAACTTTCTTTCTAAATTTTTGCTATGAGAGGCAATGGTTTATTATGACTGTTTCAGCAAGGAAATTAAGTACATGCCTTACACTGAATATATAGATCAGCACTCTTTTTAAAGTCCCTCAGTTCCAGAGCACTCCTCAGTATTAATTTAAGTGATCATGAGGAGAGGCAGAGAAACAGGTCACAAGGTGGTATGCAAGGCATAGTAAAGCATGCTGCTTTTCCAGGCACTATGCCTTCTTGAGAAGCTGAATGTCTGATAAAGCAGCAAAACAGGATTTTCAAAGTGGATTGCAATGATGCATCACAATCCTCCCCTGCCATCCCCCAACAGCAGGCAAAAATTAGAGCTACAGGATGTGCAGAAACAAGTGATGAGGAAAAAAGCAACTCCTCCCACAGGAGAGTATGATGACAGAATGCTGGATCTAAAGTCCGAATGAAGAAGAAAACAGCACATGTTTATAAAGAGTTCAAGAAACTCATACGGAATCAAATGAATCACTTGAGTCAGGCTCAGAGGAAGAAATATTTARCAATTTCTTTCACTTAGTTTTATAATTAAGCCAATATAATATATGTCACAGGTAGGAAATAGTAATAGTAGCAGTAATAATAATGAACAAGAATTGTATGCTGTCATTATCCAAGTAGGGTATTTCAGTAGCTAGAGAGAAACAGTACTGGAAAGTAACTGAGGGCATTTTGCCATACAGAGGTGGGGCTGCATATCCATGTCTAGACCAGTGTGTATGAAACACAGGGTTTCTCCTCATATTTTGCTTCCAAGCAGACCTAGCTACTTGCTAGAAGAAAGATACAAGCTGAAACAGTCACCGAATAGTGCTTTGTGGAGACAGAATACACATTACTTGCTAGTGTAGGGCAGTCCTCGCAGAGGGTGATTTTTAAGAGATTTGTGCAAAGCTGATACATACTTAAAATGCTAAGCCACACCTCACAAATTTTTGCCACAGGACTGCAGTGAATTTCACACAGGTGACACTTCTTTAGCTACTATAACATTTTAAAACCTGAATCCAGCTAGTAAATCAGTATACTGATATTTCCGTTTCCCAGAAACTCTCTGCTATGCCTCGGGAAGGTTCCTATTTTCATTCTCTTCTTGTTCAGTCCTTTAAAGGAAGGTGGAGAGGATTGTCCACTCAGTAAAGCTGCTAAAGTAGCTCAGCTACTCTTCGAATCTCTAAAATATAAAATAAGTGTCGAACATCACTTTCCATAGGTATGCTATCTTCATGCCTAGGATGCATGTTGTAACCCAAATACCTCTAGCCTCTGCTGATCCAGCCCCAAAGAGCTGACTTGGAGCAGCAAACTTGGAAGCCCTAGAAACCCTCTGTTCTTAGTACATCTTGTTACTGAATGATAACCAAACTTCTCTCAAAGTTAATGCTGCATTTCACTGTGCTTTTGTTTGGCATTAAAGTTATGTGGTATTTGAGGAACATAGTCACTTAGATCTGGCAACAAGGTCTTTGTCTATTTTCAGTACATATAACATGGGAATTTGAAAACATAAATGACAAACCAAAAGCTGCTGCAGATGTATCAATAATAGGGTGTTCAAAAGTTGGGCTTGACAGCTTTTTTTTAAATAAATTGTGAGGCAGGTGCAAGGAAAAATATTTAAATACTTGACAGTGGAGCTTGAAATTACCATTATGATTATACCTGTACTAGCCCTTCTTTCAGAGACTTAGTCAGGAAACTGYATATTTCAGTCCTCAGTTGATTTAGGCAGCAAATTTGAATGTATCAATTTGAAAAAAAAAAGGAGAAAGAAGTAAAAAAAAAAGAAAGAAGAAAAAGAAAATCTTGCTAGTTTGAACTTATGTATAGAACAAAGCAAATAAAAAATTACTTTTCCAGTTTCAACAGTTTATTAGAGATGATTATAGCTAAAATGTCTTATAAATACCTGATGGAATATTTGCTGGTCCTATGCCATGATGGTTACCATCCCCCAAGAAATGAAAAGAGAATAAATAAAAGATGGAGTCATTATTGTTTGAATGTCTTTTTTACCTAGAAAGTACTGTTACAAAATCATTTTATAACTACAGACTAACTAACAAATCTAATAACCTCCCTGCCAAAAATATGTTTTAGTGGTTCTAAGAGTACCATTATGCCTCTTTAAAATCCACTTTCAATATGTTCTAGGCACAATAGACATATAACATCTTTTAAAACATGTTTTTTATAAATAATACTCACAGAAACTGTTTGCAGCAGCTTCTGTGCATCTAAGACTTATTAATGAATACGTGAAACCTCAAAAGGATAGAAAAATTCTAACTCCATGTTTTAAAGCTGTGAAGTGGAGATGTAAAGAAATTGGGTGTTTTGGGCAAGATTACAGACAAAATCCTGGCAGGCCAAGGGACAGAGTGTTCAGAACGCATTTTTGTAAATCAACGTGTATCATTAATGTGTGCTTGCAACAGATGTGTGTTTTATTGAATTTGTCACTTATTATTGTTGCTATTTTAATAGCAGAATTCATCTGCTACAGTAAATAACAAATGATCACATGCAAATATTTTGTTCCACATGCCTATAACGTTCAACTATGTCTGCCAAAAGGATCTGACTCCCTATCAAAGTGCAGAATTCAACTGTTTCTCAATTAAGTGTTGAGCCCAAGCATTAGGATGTTCTTATGCATTATTTCATTATTTATTTGTACATATTGCTGGTTTTGTTTGGTTTTGAATAATTTTTGTTTTGTTTGTTTTGTCTTTGTTGGAAGAAATCCAGCTCTGCTTTTCTTTAACTTCCCGCGCCTATCTGTCTGTCCATATTAGTCTTGTGATACAGAAGACATTTTATGTCTAACTCTTCAGTTGTCACTCAGTCATTCCCAGATCCATAGCTTTAACCCTAAGAATTTATATTATTCCATTATTCTATTCTAATTTCCTGAATTAATTCACTTATAATGATAAAACCACACTATGAAAATAATGAGTGGTCAACAGAAAATTTACAGTTGCCCAGCTTTTAAAAGTGGTTTTGTTGCGTACATTGTATTTTTTTAAGTCAGTTGTAGTGGCTGCCAAAAAAAGCTTCAGTGAAGGTTATTGCAGCAAAATATTGAAAGAAAATTAAAATGCACATAATACAAGCCATGAATATTAGCATATTAAAAGCTTTACCTCTGCTTGCCCTATAAAAAGACAAGCTTTATACTTCAGCCTAAAATATCTAATAGCAATGAAACAGAACAAGGAGCTTCCAGATGAGATCTGAATTTTCTTTTAATGGGTTTAAGTTAGCCTGAAGACAGAACTTTGTTTATGTGATTTAATATTTATAAGGGCAAACTTATAAACTCACAAAGTAGTACATATTTACATCTCTAAGTAATTGCTCCCAGTAATCAGTTAATTGCATTACTAGGGATTGAAAAGTGCTCATTAAAAATATTTTTAATGTATCCAGGGATTTACAAACTGATCCTGGACTTYATGTCTATATGACTATATAGACATAGTGTACATATTATAAAATAACATATAAAATATATAATATAAAATAATAAATAAAATACATATCCAAACTTTATACTTACTTATTCTTTGTGCAAAAATACCATTCTGATATTGTGTGGGTAAAGCACATTAATTGCTAAGACATCTTTGTAGAAATTGTTTTCTATGCTTGCAAAGTTAGTGCTAGTGTAACCATATTGTTTATACTTCTATTTGTATTTTAAAGTCATTAGAAATAATATCATATGAAAGTTTGATAACAATCTTAATGCCACAAGCACAGAAAATATTCTTCTATGGAGAAGATACTGAGAGCTCTTACATCTATGCACAAGAAGACAAAGAACTAGAAAATCAAAATACTAAATTTTCTAATTGTTAATCCCATAGAATTATTTTGTTATTATCTTTAAAAGCACTGAATATGATTCAATACAGAGAGCAATTTAAGATGCTACAAAATGTCAAATTATTTTAACATTTACGGAGTGACTTCTGCTTCAAGATCTATACCTCTGCAACTTGTCAGTGATTATAACAACTCATTGACCAAAAGCAGATTGATCACAGCAGATACAAGAAGTGTGTGTGCCAGTATGAAGAAAAAGATGTTCTGCTTTACTCAGCAAGTAAGAGGATTTAAATATCTCTAAGGTGAGTAGTAAGGCTCCGATTCTGCATTTTCTACCCCAGTGCTAAAAATTATTCTTTCACTGAGGACAGTTGTAAGGGACTCAGGTGTAAGTAAGTACAGGCATAGATTTGAATCATGTGTAGAGTTTGCTTGTACGTAGCTTCCAAATCCATGTTGATAAGCTCCAACAGGCTTCCTTCTGAAATCAGAGCAGCTTTCAGGATTACATATATCACAACCGGTAAAGAAAGAATATTGCAACTATGAGAAAGATTTGAAAAGACTGACAAAAAACTTTTTGAAAGCTGCATAAGAATACTACTTAACATCCAGATAAATATTTACAAAGATCTGCCTAGGGAAATAAAACAGAAATTAGAGTAAGCAACCATTGCAAAAAACCACAAATTCATCTAAGCTGTATAATACCTGGAATAAACAAAAACCCTCTAACATTGCCTTGAAAGTGAAATGGAAATGTGAAATGAAAATACAAATTTAATCCAAAACCTAGGTTCTTAATGAGAATACAAATATTTGGGTTTTTATTGACGTTTAAGAAAAGCCACCAACTGAAGCTGATAGGAAATAATCATAGAGATCATACATATTTTTGCTTTATATGTCATTTTGCCTTAAAATATGCTAGCTGTCACAAACTACTGTATGTAGACATAAATAGCTGCTGCTGACATTGCTTCACTGCCTCCGAAACACTCAACAGTGTCATTTTGTTCTTATTTGGACCCATTTTGAAAAGCTTCTCTGTTTGACCAGACAGGTATATAATGTCAGCTGAACAGTGCAGAATGCATGTCTTTGTTTTTCACAGACTTTTGAAATATAATTCTGAAATTACATACTTCCAATAATGAAAATAATATTGCACAATATGACACCAGAACTGCTGCACAACAGCAAACTACCAGTACCTATAGAGTTTAGAATGAATATTAGAAGAGCTCTACAAGACGGAGTTACCAAAATGCTCATTGTGGCTGTTTTGAAAACATAAGGAAATCTTCTTAGTCTTTTATTATTTTGGAATGCTTCTAAGTATCTACTTTTTGGGCAGGGGCTTGCAAACCGAATAATGTTCTATACTTTACATAATTACATGGTTGGTAGGCAATATTTCCTCAACGAAAGACAAGATGGTCCCTAATTGTGCTTCGTTTCTAGGAGAAAAACAACAGGAGAAAGTCATTATGGCTCTGATTCAGCACAATGATTAAGATCTGAAGATATGTTTTTAAAAGCCTTTTGAGGGTATATCTAAAATGGAACCAGGCTGGCTCAGTGAGGAACATAATTTTTATGTAGCTAGAACTTGAAGTTAACTGTACAACCTTGGACAGAAAACATGAGTGTGATTTTGCCATCTAGTGATGAAAATATTCCAACAGAGAGAGGGGGGCTTGGTTTCTTGTCCTCTTGCCTCTTGTACTTCTGTATTCTTCATTAAACAGTTATATAAAATTCTCTTCTAAGCTTCCTCCACATTACCCTTATAAGATTCAGATGGAGAAACACCTAGCTTCTGGGTCTAAATAAATCTTATTGATTTTTTATTGATAAATTTGGGCAACAGCAAAGTGAGAGTCTCAAGAGCACAGTTTTTAAACTTAAATACTGTGTAAGTTCTATATTGGATTTAGTGCTAAACATCAATTTTTCTCCTGTTCTCCTCCACTATTGGAAGGAGGCAAAAATTGCATCTCTTTGTCCTGGTATAGGTGTTTTACTGAGGAGAAAGTCAAGTGGTGTATTATTTTGGGCAAAACAACAATGTTCTTCTCCAGTGATTTCGAAGACAGGCGTGAGGAAGTGATGACAAGGACTCAATTTAGCAAGTGTCCTGGTCAAAATACATCTTCAGTTGTATTTTACCTTTCCTTTACCCATTCTGTATGAAGAAAAAGTCTCTTGAATATATCAATAAATGTAATCTGAAGTCTGTTTATTACATATAATGAATTATGTAATTTTTATCTTAATAATCATTGTGCTTAAAATGAATAATATTGTTATATGCAAATGAAAATACTGGATTAATATTAGTTGCAAATAACAGTAGAAGGAGTCATTGCATTYAAAATGCATTTAAAATTTAACCTGCTTACAGATGGAGAGTGCTAAGATTTGGAACAATTTTACCTGATTTAGACTGCAGGCGAAACAAACRTATCCAGGCTAAATGAAGACAAGTCCATCAGTATTTACCACTCCAGGTTAATAAATCTTTTTATTCACCTACTTCTATGTCAGTACATGCTTTCTTAACTTCAGATTACCTAAATCTAAACTACAGTTGACTCCTGCCTTACATCTGCATGTGTCAAAGAAAGAAGACAAAGCAAAAGGAAAACACTCTTGTTGTTTTCATCTGAGATATTCTGGGTTCTTCACTTCTGTGCTCTGTAACAGGAGGTGGGAGGAGACAACTACATGTTAAATGACAAGGGACTACCAGAATATTCATGCTTTTACCTATGTAAACTGTCACATATTACAAGGGATGAAGTAAACCTCAAAAATTCAAAATAAATTTTATACTTCCAATATCAAAATTCAAAAGACTCAAAAACTTGCTTTTCTTGGGTCTTTGCAATACTAGGGAGTTTTACTAAAATGACCTGAATATTTTCACTTAGAAGGTAGGCACATCTCAGTAGAAGGTTTTGCTTTCCCTCTGCTCTCCAAACTCTTCAAGCTTAGCAGTTTCTGCTAATCATATATGGCCAAATTTCTTCCTGATACCTTCTGTGCTGATTGGTTTTGCAGAAGGTGTGGAAAACATTAGTAGCACAAGAGTAGCCTCCTATTTCTAGTTATCATCTGTATCTGATGTTTTAGAGGAAGGTGAACCTCTATCATGCTTCACAGAGGAAAACTATGGCTAGGGGGAAAAACTATTTACCTCTGCAATGGCCAGGAGAAGCTTTGAAGAAAGTAGTTAGTTAATACTGAAATTAAAACCTTTGCCATCAACAAATTAGACACATGAAGCTCTGTCTCACAAACTTCAATTTCTAGGATTGCCTCTCTTTTGTGACTCCATACTCTATACCACTGGAATGTTTCAAGCTCCCTCTTGAAAAAAATATAGGATTCTTGTCTCCACGACCACATTTGAAAAGCCTTACATGATATTATTCAGCAGTACGGAAATTTTATTTTATATTCTGTGTGATTTTTGACTGTCAGTCTGTATTGTTATCCTGTTTTTTGCCCAAACATAATTATAAAAGGTTATCTTATCCTTATTAAAGGTGTCCCTCCCTCTCCCCCTCCCTGCCAGATTTCTTTATCTCTCTATTTTTCAAGTTGTCTCAGCAATCTTCCTCTGAACTTTTCCAGTTTGAATTTTCTTTTGTAGCTACTGGTCACAGAATTCCAGTTAGGACTTGAACAACAGCATTATGACTTTTCTATGTCCACCAGACTCTCAGTCACATTTTTATATCACATATCTTTTTTCTAATAGCTGAATCATGTGGATATCTCATAATAGTGCTGTGTTTGAACAATACTTCCAGATCTTTCTCCATCTCTCTCATTTCCAAATTATGGCATGTGATCTTATARCAGAATTTCTTGTATTATTTCCTGAGTTTATGATCTCATACTCTTTGTTATCATATTTCTGATGTCTTAGACCAGCCAGGTTCAGAAATTTTCTCAGAAGGGCTCAGTTCAATACCAAGCATAATTAAAGTACACCAACCTTTTCAGGCTCCTCAGAAAATTCCAGTTCATTGTCTTCTTCTCTGAAACTCACACACAATATRAGAGCACTTCCTTCTGAATCCTTTCCATTCTTACTCAATCCTTCATATTTAATCTATTCTAAGTTGCAGGCTTCGGATGTTTATCTGTCTCTTTCTTTCCTGTTTCAACTACCATTTCTAGCCAGGACTAAAGTAGCCTTTAGTTTCATTAAAAAGTTAAGGGCAGACAAATATCTTTGCCCCCACAGCTTCTGAGGTTATTGTTAATGAAATGCTGTGGACTATATTTGAAAAATAATTGGTAGAAGTGTGTGAAGCCACTAACAACAACTTAGGATGCAAGGGCTGTTGATAATACAGTGTTTACCAGCTGGCATGTAGAAATCCCAATATTATGATGTCTGAAGCACTCCTAAATCAATATTTTTATGTCTAGCACTTAGCCCTATCTTCCATAGTCCTTGAGGTGAATAACTCCTTGCTTCTGAAAAGGGTCTATTCATGAGACACACTGAGCTTAACTGCACTGATTTTCTTTATCAAATAATTTAAATCTGAGACACTGAGACCAGAGTCCTCAATGGTAGTTGATTAGGAATTGATTTCAATGGAGGATAATATTACTGAGGAACTGGTTCTAACTGCAGCAAAAGTGAATCTAATGATGCCTAAAAAATAGATCCAGCGTTAAAAGAATCAGAGTGATACTTTAAAAAATGCTATTAAATGAGTAAAAATGAGGCATTAGTTCTGATATTTGTAAACATCTTGAAAATACCTTTAAGAGCTGAGTGTTAACTCCATGAATATCCTTGATGCTAATAGATTTTTTTCAGAAGGACAATCTTTTAAAGGGGAAGATATTTAAATGTATAGTATACAATTTTTATTTAGCTCTCTATAGGATTTATAAATCTAAATGTATTCTATGTTTTTATAAGAAATTCTTCAATTGTAACTAAGTTTCTTTTTGTTTTATGTGACTCTACACCCTTGAGAGTGTCCCCTCTCTTGATAGTGTTTTCCACTACAAGATCACTTTCAACATTTTCCAAAGGACTCCTGTCTTGTTCATTGCAGAGGATTTTTCAATATATGGTCCCAGGTCTTATTGAATTCACACTACTGAAACCCTGTTCTGAAGACAAGCTTGCTAATTTTTAAATGTTATTTTACATCAGCTGTATATTTATAGTATTTGACTGCCTCACAATATATTACTGAATTTATTTTTGAAAAAGATTTGAGAGGTGAACATATAGAACTATTCTCATTTTACGAAGGGGACACTGAAATACATTAAATGAATTATTTGATAAATCTAAGGCCAGTCTGAGTACCTAGGAACTTATTTTCATTTAGGCCTTCAATTTGAAGTACTGCACTCAGCATCTTCATTTGCACCTGTGGGCATCCTGCGGTTCTACACATTCACTGTTCATAGTATCATCTCTGCATTCAGAAAAGGAAGAACTGACTGGATGAAAAATGTTTGGTGTAAATGTTCTGGTTTAACTTGTCTACCTTGTATCACAAAGCTTTCGGACAGGTGCGTTGTGACAGAAACCCAAGTAGGGCAGAGCCCTGAGCGGAGTAGATCTCCATCTTCCTTTCTGTCAAATGAGCCCAGCCAAAACCATCAAAGGCTCTCAGTCTTTAAAGATGGATTATTTAGGATATAAAAATACAAAAAGCTGAACAAGGTAATTCTTGGGATAGAAAAACCCACCTCCCCATTAAAACTCAATATGTTTCACACAGCACAATTCACTGAGAAGGTTTGAAACAATTGCCAATTATTCCCATGATATCCTTTTTTCTGATTTTGCTTTTTAGTCTAGTAGCTTCCACATATTCTGGGTGAACAAATTCCAGGGATTCCCTTCAGACCCTTAAGAAAACTTTTCTTTCCATCTTGGGTTTTGATTCTACTTACCAACAGGCCCTTTGCTTCTCACAGGGCTTCTGTCTCCCTCATCCCTTAGGCTCCCTTCTTGATGTCTCTCTCACTGCCTGCCTGCCCAACCCTGTATTTTTCCAGCTGACCAGATGCTCTTATAAGATGGTAATCTTCCCTTCCCTCTAAAGCATTCTTTTTAAGTAGAAAGGCAGCAGCCTGGACAAGTAGCCTTTTTCCCTGTTGTTCAGCAAAGAAAACATACATTATATTTATTTATAATATATATAAAGAAAATATGCAATGTGGTACACATGGAATGAACTATGAAAGAGCAAATAGTTCTGTTGTTTGTCATACAGCCACAGAAATCACAGTCTTTCCAGTCTTAAACTGAGCATTTCACTACCATGATGTGAATGAAAGTCTGTTGGGCTTGCTGTGACGGTTTGAAGAGTATAGAGTCCCAGTTTCCTCCTTTCTACGTCATTAATCAAATTGCCTTTCTGCTTGCTCCCAGTCTTCCCCTCCATCAGCCCGTCTTATTTCAGTATCTTCTCTATACTTTGATCTAGGCTCTTTGTGTGGTCAGTCAGGGTTTACCCAAATACCTTGGCTCCTCACCAGTCATCTCCAGTTCCTTTGCCCCAGTTACTCTCAGACTCTTTCCTTGTCATTTCTATTTTCCTTCACRGGCTCAATGTATTATCATTCTCCCCACCCACTGACCTCCTCTCTCCCTGTCTTTCCCATGTTCCTTCTCATGAAAGGCTGAGCTCTGAGCCCAAGGTTCCTTGTCCATCATGTTCCTTGTCACAATTCCAAGTCCCAGTGCCCATATCCTTCTTCCAAACTCATTGCTGGACTAGTTCTGTCTCCTCTGCAATGAAAACATCTGCTTATCCATTAATGTAGCCTGAGAAAGTGAACTTCTTTTCTGAATTTAGTACCAATATGGATGTCAGGAGGTCCAGGCAATAGTAATTATCTGAGGAAAGATTCAGTTAATTCCATACAGTTTTTGTGTTAGCAGTTCTGTGATGATGATCATGTGAAAGCTTTTCAGAGGCTTAGGACTTGTGAAGATTTGAAGATTTTAACAGGATAACTAAAAACACATTCTTGATGGACTTTGTTAAAATCTCTGTTCCAAAATGTGTGATTTTGAAGATTTTTCAATACAAGGAAACTGTATTTTATTTTGTTTTTGCATTCTTTAGACACTTTCTTGGAAACAGCAGATCTGTTTGATTGATTACTTACTGGGAAAAAAAGTGAAAATAAATCCATTCTAAGTCATACACTCAGCATGGAAAATTTGAGTTCAGACTGTTGAACCTAAGCAAAGTTATAATCAAATGAAAATATGAAGCACTGGCCAACTTTAATAATAGGTGGTGCCTGCAGTCCTGCGTAAAATCTTTATGAAGTTCTTGTTGTCATGGAAGCAACTGTTCCAACACAAATTTCTCTATGACTTCATTTTTTTTTTTGATACAAAAATACATGGCATTCAAATGCACTTGGTTTTGACTCAGTTTCTCAGAGTGAGAACAACAGTGCTTTAATTTTCACAGGATCCTTCTGAAATGTCATAGCTAGATGTATCTGATGGAGAAAGATACACTATGGTGTAAGAAGATGTGAAGTAAAGGGGAGATGTAAAATCTCTAGCATAGGGTGACTGTGAAATATATAATGTATACATATATAAACACTGTATTTTGGTAACATAATGTGGTTTTACAAAATTAAGAAGAAGCACAACTTCACAGGTATAACTGCATTCACTCCTACACTACTCTGCTGATACAGTATATTGATTGTCATCGTCTTTGTGCAGAGACTAGTGGAGGCTGCAATTAGATGCTTCTTCCTTACTTGTGTATCTGAGCAAAAGTCATGTATCTTCTGGCACTTGGAAAAAAAAAGCCATCTGTATGCCTTTGAGGACTTAGGTATTCCTGATACTCTTCCAAATAGTCCTTGTGCTAAAACTGGGGGAAAGGACAGAAGGTCTGCCTGATAGGTAAGTAAAGAATATAGAGAAACATGTGAAGGGTAAGTGAAACTGAGTTTAAATAGGATAATAGTTAAGGTKTTTTTTTTTTTGCTTTAAAAAATCCTCATTGGAATTGTAAACATCATCCCTTTTCACCTTTAAATGTAAATGTTATCATGTAACTCCATGTACTCATAAAAATAGTGAATGCAGCAGTGATGCAATTTAGCTTTCTATTCAGCTCAAATGTTTAAGATTCCTTGCACCACGCTGCTGACAGTAGAATTTACCTTTTCTTGCTAGCAAAGGAGAAATAAAACCAATAAAACCAATATACATTGAATCCCTTGGCTCCAAAAATTTTCGTTCAGTTTCCAGAAGTGGTACACATTGCTAGAACAGATTTGTTTTCACATAAGGTACTTGTTGCAACTTTTAGTATTGCTCTTCTTTAGAAAGGAAAAGGAAAAATATTCTTTCATCATATGTTCACTGATCCCTTCTTTAAATAACTGACCTTAAGTTGCTGGAATTTCTGTTACTGAGAGTTACACTGGCCATGAGACTTACAAATAGGCAACACCCTGCTCTTTGCATAGCAAAATTTGCTTTTAGAATCTTTAAATTGTACCATCAAGGAACAGTTTCTGAGCCCTCATTCACATTTTCTCTCCAGGCCGCTAAGAACTTATTTCAAAGCAAATGTCTACTGCACTTCATAGGTTCCTGTCTTATCAAACCTCATAAAAAAAAAAAAAATCCCACTAGGAACTCCCATACATGGAGGAAGAGCTTCTCCCTGTAATACTCATGGATATTTCTGTACTACCTTTACAGAAAGACATAAACAGTCCATACTTAGGTATTTGTTGAAAGATAGTCACCAATTTGAGGATTATTTGGCCCTTTCTAAAAAATCTTGGGAGGTTCTAGGAACCCCAATCCACACTCAAGACTGACTGCTTAAAGATGTCATAAAGGGGTTCCTCAAAGATCCAGACGGTTAAATGCAAAATGTCTTGGCATTACCAAAATGATGATTTGTGAGCRTTAGGTGGTTAATAGTGGGATCCAAAAAGGTGACTATGCTGAATCACCTAGTAAGCCAATAGGACACGCTGACAATCCTTACCCTCTATAAAGAGTTATATGTCTCAACATGGGACAGATCAATAAGGAAATAAACAAACTTATTTAAGGCAGTGCAAAGCTTTAAACTCTCCAAGTAGTCAATGAATGGCAACAGCACCACCCCTGGGAGTGACGATGACCTATCCAAGCTCTTCCTCTGACTGGGCTGATGTAGTTTACATTTATATTAATATGCTTGTCTGTTATATGGCAGAAAGTTACTGTTTTAATGTTACCACTTTCAAATTTCATTACTTCACCTCATGGTATTGTGCAACAAACAACTGAACAAAAGATCCAGATCTGTCTTTTCTATCTCATTCAGTATTTTACACTGAACTTCATAAAGAATTTTATGGCTTTTCTGACATTTGCTCTGTCTCTATCTAGTATTAAACTCCTATGTGAACCTCTTCTGTTTCTGCTTCTTTTTTTTTTTTTTCTGAGACCAGATGATCGCAACTTCATAGATTATTCAAGGCGAGTTTCTAATATTGATTTTATATAATAGCATTCTATCATCTTTTTATTCAGTATTATAGAGAAAAAGATTTGGAAAAAAAAGAGAAAGAGAATGAAGTGAACTTTTATCAGGAAGATTTTATTAACATTAATGGAACCAATATGGTTCAGCTCTCACTAGAAGCAAGCACATAAGAATGACAAATCAGATACTTCTTGTACTTATGCATTCCAGGGTACCTGTTATCATCAGGCCAAAATTCTTGCTAAAATAGTTTCTTTTAGTTTTTAAAAAAGTCAAAATATATGCCAAATGAACTTGGAAGTAGTTTTCTATAAAATATCATGTAATTAATGTAAATATATGTTTGTGTAAATATAAATGTCTTCCTTTTCACACCCCTGTGTTTTTTGGTAATATGATGATTTGCTAATGTATGGAAAAGTGAAACAGATGAAGAGCCTTTCGAGAAGTACCACACTGAAACAAAAAGACTATGCCCACAGGATATGCAAAATAAGCATTAGGAATATTGTCAATTAAGATTAGTCAGACAATTTTAAAAGGCTGTGTATGTCTGTGTTACTTAGTATTTTCACCATAGCAGTGTCTAAAAGGCCCTTCCAAGGCTGAGACTGCGTAAGACAGGTGACAACAGAAGAGTACAAGAGGGAGAGGATTTTCTGCATTTAGGTATGCAGTGTATATAGCACTCTTTCTCAAACTTTTTACATTCCCATCATATATGATACATAGATTTACAYATAATGTATACATTCACAAAATATGGCATAGACACAATCACTTTTCTTCCATTCATTCAGTGCTTATGCTTCATACCTGATTGTTCTTTATGGATTTTGATTTGCTCTCAGGCCTTCCAGGCAAACTGACTCCTCACTTGTCTCATTCTAAATGAATTCACCAATTTTGCACACACTGCACCTTYGCATTATGCGTATGGAGTGCACTGGGGTTAATGTTCAGTATGATCCCACTAAGAAAGGCACTCAGACTCCATACAGCATTGCTCCGTTTATTGGAGCTAACAGAAAAAAAAAGAGAGTAGTATAGACAATCTTACACCTTTTCAGATGCTGATAGCCCCAAGTTGTGCAGAATCAGATGGACCTCCAATCAGGGTACAGCACACAGTGCATGTCCCGTCATGGAAAGGTTTCCTTACTCTTTGGTCTTTAGAAATCTTATAGGATTTTCTTAGAAGAAAATGATTCRATTCATCATTTCTACTGTCAAGCAAAAGGACATTCACGTGAGAACCTGCTGCTTCACTTTAAGATAAAAAGAAGGACACTCAGGTGGCGGTGCCCAGTGGGAGCTGCCTGCAGGCCCCTCTGTGACCATGAGCTGGCTGAGTTTATCCTGYGGCCGAGGCAGATGTGCAGCACAGCCCAGGCCTGATGGCCAAGCTATACGGGCAGCCCAGCRCAGCAYGGCACAGGCCTGCGCCTGCTCAGGTGAACTGTTATGTAGATCACTACTCGTTGATGTCTTCTGGTTAGGATCACTACAGCATAATGATGGTGTGTATGAATAAATTAATATAGGGTTTGGGGGAGCAGACACAAGAAAATGCTAGAGGCATGCATTTATATAAATATATAAGGTTTGAAGAAACACAATCAAAATTATGCATATGTTCAGAAATCAAGAAATCAGGGGGTTATGGTAGAAGGTGTACAAAACATGTAGATGTGTAAGGGTAACAACAGAGTATACATATATTAGGGTTATTGCAGGCCTCCTGTGCACTGTGTATAATCTGAACTCACTTTGCTACTGCTGCCACTCCATGGCCCCTGCCCATCCTTTTCAGTTTGAACTGTGGTTTCCTGTCTATGCCAGGACCCTTAATCTGCGGTTCTGAGAGGAAGACATCCAGCCCACTCAGACCGCTGACTGCCAATATCTTCAGTCTTTCTCTGTGACAGTCTCCCTCCTCATTCACTCTCAGATCTGCTGCTTGCTTCTTGAGGCCTTTCTGCATCAGTAATGACAAATAGAACAGCAAGGAGAATCCCATATGGAAGATTTCTCAGGAGAAGAACCATTATCTGAACTCAGCAGGGGTTGAGGAGAGGAAAAATAACCCCTTTCTAACTCCTAACCCTTTCTTCTCCTTCCTCAACCTTCTGCCATAGTGAGGCTGATTGGATGCTCTAGTACTGATGCTGCATAGAAAGGCAGCATCAGCTAACCTTTTCTAGCATGCTGAAGGTCTCCCAGACTCTCCTGCTTTTTGTAAGGCCTTGTTCCCAGATTAGTCTTACACATCCCAGTGTATATTCCTGCCTTTTCCAAAAGAATGTGTGTCTGGCAGAAGGTGAATTGTCCATGTAGAGAAATGATGCCTTACAAAATAATAACGTATCATTAGATTGCATACACCAATGTATCACACATAGTCCAGTGGTTAGAGAGATTTTTCTTTTTTATTCCGTCTTCATATTTCTCTATGGATAAGTGTAAACTCTAACATGGTGTGGTGAGCAGGTGGTTCAGTCTCCAAGCTTGCTTAGCCCTTGGCATCTTTGTTCAAGCTGCAAGGGTAACATCAAGTAATGCCAACTGCAAGGCTGTTCTTGTGGTATGGTATAAGCATATGCTAAGACTGGAACAACCTACAGCTTTCACAAAAGTAATCAAACTATACTGGCTCTAATCATGAACTAAAGGTCATAGGACTGTGAAGTCCACTACTAACTCACTGCTATTTCATTCCACTTTTTTTTCTATGTTTGCCTCTGTGATCTAAAATTCTGTCTGAAAAAGCATTCTGTTGGTCAGTGGTTTTGACTTTTTCTTTCCAATCAATCAGATTTATTGTTTTGCTCATTTTTAATGCTTTTATTTATCTTCCCTTGTGAAGATTAGTAAAACAAATCAGAAAAAAGACCAAACAAACAAATGAAAGTTGCTATTAGTGTAACAAGTGAACAAATAAAATTTGTTATAGTAACAATTTTCAATTCTGCTTCCAATTTACTCAAAACTTCTTCCATTCTCTGCAGAACTGATGCTAAGATAGGAACTTATTTTGTCACAGCCTGCAGGTATGCAGGCAGGACCTTCTGACGAGTATGGAGTTCTTCATGTCTCTTAAAGGTTCTCTTACAGGAATGGATTTTAGTAAATGTATAAACTGAGTATGAGTTGATGCCTGTTATCAAAGAGGATTAAAAATGAGGGTGGCTTCTAAAGTCAGTGCCATCAGCAAAAGAAAATTGAAAGAAGAGCAAAGAATCTGCTGTACAAATTGAAAAATCTGTTGGATAATACTACTTTTGATAGTAGAGGCTAGGTATCACACTTCACAAATTGCTCATTATCACTGACTTCCTGTAACCAGAAGACTCTAATGCATACAGTCTCTGGCCACTTCACTCACTCTCAAAAAAGCTAGAAAAAAACTTAAATAAACTGCTCTTGCAGCTGAAAAACAATTTGCCACAATATCAGGTGAAAAAAAAGAAGAYTCAATTCATTGGTACTGTAGTTATATGCTTGAGCAACTTTGGGGATAGAGGAATGCTGTGCATGAATTCAGAAACAAGTAGAAAATAGACAGGGCAGATGTTATGCTGACCTATGTTCATTAGAATCTGATAGGTAGTTTGGTTTTCCCCTTTTTGACCAGTTAATATTGCCTCTAGGGAAATCATTATCAACAGTGCATCTTTAAGCCAGGTGTTATCACACACTGGATGTCTATATTTCTTYGGGGGAAAAAATGAGTTCAGCTGAAAAATAAAATTGATACTGATATTGCTGCTGGTGTACAACAAGGAGCAGAAGTTTATACATAAATGAACATACATAACTATACATTTATACATAAATACAGATATGGTCCAGCTGTAAGAAATGACTTGATAGATGTTTGAATTATTATTTTTCAAAGAATATTTCTTTCTTCTTTTCATAATATTTTTACTGACAGATCTTCCTCTGCATCATATTTCTAACACATAAAACTGAACAGAAGAGAAAATGGATTGCTGTTCTAAYGACAAATATTTTATAGATTCTTACCCCAGAAACTCCTTGGGCTGGTGAATTAGCATCTGAATGGAATTCTTATTGGTAGTTTCTCTATACTTTTTGTCCCTGAAATAACGAAGCGATGAGATATTTTATGAGCTTTATTTGTCCAACTGATGTCAAAGCAATGTGCTTTGCATTTAAAATACACAATAGCAAAGCACTAGTGAAGACACTTATTTCCACAGCCTGATGCAACCCTTGAAAAAATCTGTTCTGCTGTTCTGCACAAACTGAGTTTCACATTACTGTACTTATATTCATTCATGGTGTATGAGGCAAGTGGAAGGATCTTATTTTTTCCTTACCATTACAGATCTTGGAAATCAGGATCATTAATTCCCTTAGTAAACAATGGAAAGCAAAGGTAGAGACAAAAAGACAACAATATGGAATATTTCATGTTCCATGAATGAGAAGGGATCTGAGAGCCTGTAATCTTCTACAATCAGGGAAGCTTAACAAGAAGGATAGGGCCATTTAACAACAAGGGCATCACTGATAAACAAAAACAAACAAACAAAGACATTTCAGTTTGTTCCTTGATAAAATACACCTCTTTTGAACTTTCAGACTGTTGTTTTAAGYACAGCATATGCAGATTGGCTTTATACATCAGGGGAATGCCATGCACCTGTCCTATCTGAAGTCATTAACAATATTATTTATTGTCTAAGTACATTTCTCATGAATCGTATTTTTTTAGGTAGWATTTTGCCTGATCCTTCAGGGAACAGTATGGATCTCTAAGTGGATGTGGAATTAGGCTWATGGACTGTAATATTGGTCAGCTATGACAGAATCTGCAGAATGTTAAGTTACAGTTACTCATATTTTAATCTCTTCTATTTAAAAACAATAAGATCAAACAATTATACAACTAATAGTTCGTTTCATTCACAGTTACATAATGATTTATTAAATGGAAAGATATATCTCAGATTTATGTCCATATCATCAATCTATGAAGGATTATTCACTTACATTACTTCATATAAAATATTTTCTGCATATTTATATATTATATTTAAAGAAGATGTCAGTGAATATTACAAAGTTTGCATTAATCCTTTTTGTTCATCAAGTTTAAGATTTTACTTTTCTTAGTTCATTTAGCAAATTTAGTTCACGAATTTCAGATTATCACTTTTGGGAACAAAATAGAATTTTTCTATTACATTTTTAGTTTATTAAAATTATATATTTATGCAGGTTTGAGGAAAAGGAAATTTAAAAATAGGGAGGAGAAATAACTTACTAAATTTGGTCTCCAAGTCATTTTTGTTTTCTATATCCTAAGTTCAAAACAGTAAAACATAAACCCACAGAAATACTAGGACTCAAAAGTTCACCTCTTTTGACCACAGTTTGGACACAAGCAGCCATGCAGATTTCATAATGAAACAAAATAAACATATTTGCGTATATGTGCCTTTATATAATGTGCCAATTATGTTACATATTGCAATACAGTATGAAAAACACATGAATAGTTTATTTCTGTTTCCTGATTGTACCTTGATCACACAGGATACAAAGACAAACCTCAGCCTTACCCCAAAGTTGCTTGCTCTTCTTCTGGTATGCCTATTTGATAGGGAAGGAAAATTGATATTTTATGCTAGGAAATCATGTGTATTGGCCTAAAATATTTTTAGTTACATTTTCTAGTTAATTTTTTATACATTTTTCTATAAATTATTTTACTTTAACTGAGCAGGTGTTTTCTTTTAATAGCACATGATGATACAGTAACCTAAGTTCTTAGGTGGTTAGAATTAATGTGAGACTGCAAGTTATTTGTATATGTGAACTTATCTTTCCTGTGTTTAGTAACTCACATTTATCAGAATTAAATTTCACTTGTCACCATGAAAGTAAGTTTTAGATTCTTTGGAAATCTCGTACAATTTCTGCAATCTTGACTAATCTAAATAATGTTGTGTGTGGGTGATATCCAATCCCGAGCGGGGACTAGGCGAACGGAAGATCACGCGATGTGACGAGCAGGCAGGGGGCGTAGACGAAGCGTTGCGGTATATAAGGACACGTGCAGCATACAATAAACGCCATCTTAGTATCCCTCATATTGAAGTCTGTGCTTCATGGCCCTGGGATCTGAGGGTCCTGGTGCACCCTTAGGTGGTAACACAGAGTTGCTAGATTGACAGCAACAGTTGTGCTCCTAGCAAATATCACCACCTTCCTCTTCATCTTCATCTTCTTTTCCATATCAGAACTGAGTATATCAAATAACCACATTCCTCATACGGACCTTGGGGAATCCAGCTATTAACTTTTTTGTCATGCTGAAAATTGATAATTTATTCTTACACTTTTTTTTCTATATCTAAACCTGTTTCTGATCTATCACAGTATTTTACCTTTCTTGAAATGACTAGTAAGTTTCTGTAAAAGCTTCTGTGAAGGACTTTGTTAAAGACTTTTAAAGGTCAAAATAAATTAAATGAACCTGTTCCCTTTCATCCACTATTCTAGTAGATTAGGGCTTGAATTTCCTTTGCAGAAGCCATGCTGGTTTATCCTGCTCATAATGAGTTTATCTAGGTGCCTTATAATTCAGCCTTTAATAACAGTTTCAACCCGTTTATCCAGAAGGCCAGGGCACCATGGGGTCCGGTGGCTTCCCAGGGGCTGGTGCGGGCGGGGGCTCCCAYGGGGCCCCCGGTGTCGGGCACCGCCACGGGGATGGGCCGGGCTTGACAGGGCCGGGGTCAGGGTTAGGATCTGAATCCACGGGGTATGTGGCCAGGCACAGCAGCATCGCGCGATGCAGCTGCAGTGTAGCTGACGTGGGCCCAGGGCCTCAGTTTAAAAGCAGCTCGCGCAGAAGGAGAGGCAGCAGGACCTCCCCGAGGCTTTTTCCAGCTCCTTCTTCACAACAGCTCTTATCAGCTGGCCGTGAATGCAGCCAGCTAAACCCCTAGAAGTGTGCGAGTGCACTAAGGGCTCTGAAACAGAAATAAAGTGAGGCTTATTGGCCTATGTAGATGCAACCTGACCTAACATGTTTTCATTAAACTTTATATTGGTATGATCACTTAGATTATTTTACTGAATGCTTCTATGCATTTAAAGCAATAAAGGCTTGTTCTTAAGGAGAGGTGTAAGAGGATTCCTGGGTGTACAGGAAGTAATTTAACTCTATTCATTTTAAGGGAGACAAAGACAATTTGAGAAACCAATCTGCATAAAATGTAGCAATTTCATTTAATAGTACAGGCCACAAAACCACTTCTATCCTTATAACTACTTTTTGATTCTTTGCAATTTTTTATCTCCATCTCTGAGCCAAATTTCCAGGGTAACGACAGAGCTGATACTGGATTTCACTAATCTGCACTGATAGGGAAGCACCCTTGAAGATAACTTGGTTCTTCTGCTCAAAGACTAGTGTTACTCTCCAGCAACTGATTTATTTRCAAATAATTATCCAGAAAGGTTGACCTGTTACCAGACGGATGGTGATCATTTTGTGCAAGGGTGGTGACACAATGTATTCTAAGATTTAGAAGAAAAGAGGAAACAATTAATGATATGGTATTCTCTGAAAGACTGTCCTGAACTCAAGAAAGGTTCTGAGGAAGAAGAAAGAGAAAAAGATAGGAATATTTTTCTTTTTTTTGTTCGTGGAGGCCTATTTGTCGTGTTATGTACACAATACTTGTGTAAATATCTGTATCTATGTCATGGTGTTTATCTCTGGAAGAACTGTAAAAAAAGAATGCCTACAAAATTAAGGTCTAGGAAAACCTTGTGTTTGAAGAATGAGGATGTTGTTAGGGGTCAGTTCTGAATGCAAAGAACACTTAGATCATGAAGGACTGTTTCTGCAAAAATGTGTGTTATAGAATGAAAGCATACAAAAGGATTCCAGCAGGGAGAACTCAGCTCAGGCTACAACACTAATATAAAATATTCAGTTTTCCTTATGAATGAAAAACACAAAATTGGAATGAATATTAAGCTTATCTTTATATCACAAGATGACAAGTTTTATTATCAGAATTTATGACAACTTCCAGTTTGTGGAATAGATTTCTSCTCATCTCCCTAAATTGGAGATTTAATTTTCCATCTGAAATACTTGATACTAGCCACTGCCAGAAAATAATAGCCTATGTAAGCTTCCAGTATGGTGCAGTCAAGGTTTTCCTGTATTCTTTTCTCCCCTTAAGAGTTTCTCATCTTTGATGATACTGATCATATTTTACTCTTCTTTTATTGTCTTCACTTGTGATGGAATTCCAAGGAAAGAAGCATCATCTGGCAGCTGATTCAAAGCAAGCTAATGGAGCATTTTCCTTTCTGTCCTTACATTTTTCAGCATATTTTCTCCAGAAATATTCAACAATGTTTATTCTTCTCCATTAGGGATGGTTTTATAGTTTTCCCAGGATCTATTTATATTGAGAAAGGGCTTATGTTTGTGCTTCAGAATCTAACAGCTGGTGAATCATAGGTCAGAGAAAATCCCTGAATGGAAGTCACCTGTTTTGGAGAGTAAGAGAGTTTAGAGTATGAATGTGAGATGTTTCCTTACAGTTGGCCTCAGTGTCAGAGAATGTTCCCAGGCATGTTAAACTGAGTAGCATAGGCATAACATGACCTTTGTGTCCTTTGAAAACTAGCAGACACCCTATATTTCTGGCTGTCAAAATGTTTCATGTAACTAAACTTTAGGATTGCCTACCCAAAGGAAAGGATTTAGCCAATTCACCTTTAACCGTCCTTAACATAAGACAGTGGAGTTAATATGAATACAAAATATTTGTTTCCTCTTATACAGTTCATGTGACAAGCTGGTATATATTTCATGGTACTTGAAGAAGAGGACTATCTGTCACCCATTCTTTCAGCTTTTGTAAAACAACGAGATTTTAGAACTGGATGTCTTTGTAATTCAGGCCTCACTCTGGAAGTTGATTGGGTTCATAATCATTTTTTCTCCCTTTCCTCTTTATTTGTTATCCCTTAACACAAGCAAGAAAGCTTTTAGATTTATTTCCGACAAGCCATGGTTTTCTATCTTTTAATTTGAAAATATTAATGACATTATGAATGGTCTGGAACAATTTCAATCTGAGGTATATGCAGTTAATGTCTCTGCCTATGCTTAGCTGAGTGAAGTTGCTAAGTCATTGTGAGGCACAGTGCTTTTCCTCACTGGGAAATGTTCAAACACACATTTGAAATTTTGCCACATATAAACCTCATAGTTCACATTCACAAACTCTGTTAATCATACTTTTAACAGTTGTGTGAATAGGAAAACTTATTATCTCTCAGATGAGACAAGAGATCATGATAACAATGACATTAAAGCAATGATTAGAGGCATTTAACCCATGTTTCCAACTCTGCCTTTAGAGGGACACAGATTCAAYTTACTACTTCATTTAACTAATCATCTCTAGTAGAAGAAAGCAGTTCTGGCTTTTCTTTGCATACATTCTATATACCTGTAGCGAATGATGGCACGGACTCAAGAAGTGGTGCATCTTGAGACATTTACTATTTGTTTCTGAGCATATCTATACTAAGAAGTTTGCTGCTTCAGCGGTTTTACAGATATATACTGTTCACGTCACAGATACGCTTTGCTAAGCYAGTCACTGTGCTGCTCACGCTCCTGTTCATGCGCAAGCTAGCCAATCATCACGCTGATCACGCAGCGATCATGCCTTGTACCTTGCTACTTGCTTCTCTTTTCCCATACGCTTTGCTGCTTGTAACTTCCACCAGTTTAACCCTGTCATGACCCTCCACATCTACCTAGTTCCAATTTAATTGTTAAGAAACAGTTTCTATATTTATATGTGCTTGTGCGCTTTCTTGCCATCCTCTTAAGAGGAATCAAGCTTTCTTATGTTTGATACATTAGAGTTCAGACCTTGACATTTGTTCTCGTTCTTTTCTTAATTCCTGCATAGATAAAGTGAAACAAATTCTTCATAATATCAATTAATAATATTGCATATTCTGCTCCTGAAAAACTCAAAGGTATTTACAAAGAATGAAACTTTAATTTATTCTCTCTTTTACTTCTGATGGGAAAACCTGTTCGTGATTAACTAAAATATGTTGCATCATTAGGAATAAAAAACACACCCATTCTACTTATCTGACAAGTAGAATTTGTAGCTGGGTTTCACAAACCTGAATATTGTTCTGGAGTCAGACAGATGCCATGGATTTGGATCACAGCTACATATAATATAATATAATATAATATAATACTATATAAGTATCACTACCTTCCTTCAGGTTAAAGCACCTCAAATGTAAGAGACACAAGTAAAGTTCTTTTCTCTGCCTCTGAAAAATTTAATCAGTTAGTACCAAAATTCTTTTACTAGTATATGCCTGACTACCTGCTTTAGGTGGAGCTCACCCATTTGCTCCTGTCTTGTATAAAATAATTACACTGATTGGCCCACAGCAGAAGACGCAAGTGAGCGTGACTCTCTAGACTTCTTTTCAGATCATTCACCTGCTGACTTTAAGTCACTTTGCAAATTAAAAATTAACATAAAAGTCAAATAGTTAGAAGATTCTATTCTGACAGGACATGACTCTTTCTGCCTTTTGCCAGTGACTGCTTAATGCCAAATAAGCAAATAAATAAAGAATAGGTACACAAATCCTGCCTGGCTCTGCACTCATACCTGAGTTACCTGAAGCTAGACCGCACAGTCAGAATCCTGCCTGCATGTATGTCTATAGATCTTCTATTTGTTTTAACATACTAACACAGTTTCAAGAAAATGATGACCTTGTTTCTTACCACAAGTAGGGTAGTAGATGAAGCACCGGTGAGAATTAGGTGGGTTTAAATATTCTTAGTTTGAGGAACCTAAAGTCTTCTTGGCGCAGCTTTTTAACAATTGTTTTATCATATAAATATGGATAACAGTGTCACCACAACACTGGTTGGTTTTCTCAAGTAAGAGGAAACCAACTTTACAAAAGGAACTAAAGAGAGGAATATGCAAATATGGAACTTTGAAGAACATCATTCAGAGTTTGACACCTCAGTTCTGCCTGAATCACACTCTGTGTAACTAAGTCCTCTATTTCTTTCATGTATATAGGTCCATTTTTCAAAAATACAATACTGATTCCAGCATACATACAGACGTTTGTTTGTGAAGTTTTGCTGCACACAGTCTTAAAGTACTAATTGGCACATTTTATAAATTTAAAAGCAATTAATATTTCAGTAGGGAATACGTAATTACATGATGCATATGACTTTAGTGTATGATACATTGTGTGCTTCTATTTCTTACCATGAATTATACTCCTAACAGTACTTCTCATAAATCATAGTTATTTATTATATGAAATGCTCAATATGTGTTATGGTCTCACTGACATTGTTTTGCATTTAAAATTCAGATAAATTATATCAGCTACTGCAAACATCTTCAAATAATGGTTGAACAGCTGATATCAGTTTTTGTATATAAACTGACCATAAATTTTATAGGTTATTCACTCATAAGAGAGGGCTAGTTAATTTGTAAGACTAATTATTCTATCTTTGGAGTGGGAGAGTTAATCTCTTCACTGAAACTTCAAATGTCATTACACTGTTATACCAAATAAAATTTAGCAATTAGTACACTGTGTGAAGTAAGAGAGGTCCATATGATTATATATTCTTGTATGAGAAGAAGCAGTCTCTCCAAATTAATCAAATCAGCTAACAAATTATTATGGGTAATTACAGGCATCTAGAGGTATGTGACTGCTAGCAATCAGACACTTGTAAGATTAAGAGAATAATTACATCTTGTGGTTTGCCTTGGAAAAGATTAAAAAATATGTTACCAAACTGTAGCAGTTTGAATTATTCTACTGCTCATTAATGATCGTTTGGGGGGCAAGGGAAATGAAATGTTTCAGTAGTCTTTCTAAAAGACTACACAGTATTTTCTAACCATTGTACCATTCAGTAATGTACCATTACTTGAATTTGGAGTAAAGAAATTACAGAAATTAAAAGGAAAATTGAGCATTCTTCATTAGCTTTAGCTTAAATCCTGACTGCCTATAAAGAGCGTTTGAGATAAAAAGGGTGACTTACAGCTGAAATAGGTTAGGGATACTCATATAACCCTGTCTCTGGCTAAATTGCAGAAATAGCAAATTCCAGATGTTTGTAGTAATGAACAGCTGGGGAGGTATCCATTTATTCAGCCATTCTAGATAGATCAAGAAGATGTTTTYCTCAGTAATAAGTGGCTGGTGCCAAGAATTGATTCTATTTATTCTGTTTGAATTTGTAAATCAATGTTAGCTTTATCTGACTCAGTCATGGGATAAATATGCAGATAGTTTTTGTCACAGGAAGCAAAACCCAGATCTCATTCCTGCCTGGGAAAGGTATAAGCACTAAACTGCAGAATTCTACACTTGTACTGTTTTTCAGACCAGCTGTATTTTTCCTTCTTCTCTATGAAATTACACCATTTCAGTAACATTACTTAAGGGTTCTCCCTTCATTTGACATGTCACAGAACTGCCATTCTTAGGAGAAGTGTCCGTTTGAAAGGAATTAACTGTATCAAAGAAAGAACTAACAACTAGAGGAAATGGCAACCTGTATTTTTCCCTGCATATGGGCATATACACATGTATATCTATAAATTTAATAATAGTAACCTCTGAGCTTTTTGAAAAAATTTCATAAGCACTGAAACAGTCACACTTCTGAAATTCAGAAAAAGTGGGTAAGAAATGGCACATCAGATAAAATGTCTTGATGTAAGTCTATCACATTATTATTAATGTGTCATATGTGGTCTCTAAAAATCATTCAAGATCATGATCTGAATAAACTAATCTGAACAATATGTATACTCATACTGTACTGTATTATACATTACACTTATAATGAATATATTTAATAATGTACAGTTTGCAGGATGTCATAACTGTCACGAGTCTTATGAATTAACTAATTCATGAGTTCATGAATTAACTTTAGACAGGGAGACATATGTACTTGAAGAGCACAATTAGAATATAAAGTATTAAAATTATTTTGGATGCAAGATACAGAATGTCCAGTCCATAGATGAAGATGAGGGAAGAGACACAAGTTTCATTTGCATTTATATTTCAAAGTCAAACTCGACAAAACAATGGATTTGTGAGATAGAGATCTTTCAAGCTGTTTTGTATTGAYAAGATAGAGAAAGGATGTTTAAGATGAACATCCTAAGTATGTTTACAATAAAAAATAGGAATACGGGGAGTGGAGGGAATGCTACTAGGCTCAAACTCAGGAGAAGTTGCCCAGAGTGGCATATAGTTCTGCAGGAGTAAAGCACCAGCTCTCTAGTCTATTTTTAAACTGAAATCTGGGGCAAATACTCACTAACTTTGTGTGAACACCAGCACAACATATGCTTGTGAAGTGGTACTTGTATGCATTTTAATTTTGTAAGTAGAGGCTTAGATTTATATTGTTTATTCTTTGTCTGCTTTTGGAGGACTGTAAACCTATGTCTATCCTATCAGAAGTGAATGCCCTGTTCTGTATTACAGTGATTCTAGATCTATTTATATTTAAGTATTTATACTAAATGAGCTAATTTCAACAGTAAATCAGGCGAATTTGTTTCAGAATGTCTTATACTTCAGTGGTTACGATACTCTATTCAGGCAAAATATGATTTTAATTCAGGTCTCTCCTATCTTAGATGATTGCTAGGATATAGGATACAAGGACCCTGGTTTAGGTCTCTCACTTCAAAAAGCATTTTGTGACTTTGAGGAGTGAAGGGAAAAAAGTGCCTCTCTAAAGCCTGCATAGGGATTTGTTTTTCCCTTTTGCCCTCTCATTTGCTACTTACTTCTTCCTCTTACTAAAGAAGTTAGTTCTTCTTACTACTGTCTTCTTACTTACTAAATTAGACAGTTCTTCATGTATGTTATATAGAAAGTCTGAATGCCTAACTCAGAGCCAAGGATTCTACTATGTAGTAGTGCATGAAAGAGTCAAACATTGCAATGTCTAGTTCCTAAAATCATTCAGCTACTTTTGTACATTCACAGAACTTCCTCTGCCAGCTGAATATCTGCTAACGTCTTACAATTATCCGTGACTCAGATGTTCTTTCATTTAAATCCTCTGAATGTCTCAAAGCATGAGGTATTATTATATTATGCCTAATATTAGCAGGAACTAGCTGGAAAAATATACTTGTGACTATTCTCTTTTAGAATATGCTTTATTTTAAAAGATTACTTTATTTTAGAATGTAGTTCCCTGAGACAACACTGCCTTATTATATAGTAGCCAGATGGATAGAAAGCTCTCTGAGAATGCAGTAGTCCCAGATCATTGACCTTTTCAGACCGAGGAAGTTTAGACATCCAGATTCACTTTCAACTCTAAATTAATGCTTTAGTCAACAACCTGTAGTCTGGAACAATTCTGAAAAGGAAGAAGAGAGGGAAGTATGGAAAGGAAGGTGGTTTATATCCTTCCTGTTTAATCTGTCATATAGCTAAGAATATAAGATWCATGGGAAAGGAAAGAATAAGAGGGAGAGACAAAGTAACTGAAAGAAAACAGACACAAAGAAGTCTGATTCTGTAGTGTAGTGGTTAGAACATTTTGGTAAGAACGAGTCCTCAGTTGTTCTCTGTGCTGCTAGGATTCTTTTTGAATTTTATTTAATTACTTATATTAAAAAATAAACTTAAAACTTAGGAATAAGATTTTGGCACTAGACTGAGTCAGGCGTCTAAGTTCTGGAAAGGACTGGAGCTCCATTAACTTTTTCTACATAACTGGAATGGTTTCACATTTGGACTTCACATTAACTCAAGACACCTAACCTTCTCCTTGAGCTATTTAGAGACTAGGAATCAACACATTTGCCTGAATGATATTTTCTTACTTGAAATGGTTCTCTGAACCACCAGCTTTTTTACCACTTTGTTCAGGCACAGCAGGTTTTCAGAGAAGGCTCTGAAAAATTCTCATGCTAATCAGAAGCAGGGTCCTACCTCTAAATAAGGTATACCAAAGAAGTTCACAGATTGCATGCTATTAAAGAGCCAGTGTCCATATTTCTGTAGACCAGCTTCAGCATATGAACTATATCTAATATTCCAGGTGTGAGGTAGTCCTGTATTTTGAGTTTGGATGAAGTTATTAGCATTCTGCCCTTGACAGAATCTACAGACTAACCCTTTATCTAGAGAGCAATTACTGATACATCATGTGTGGTGCAAATTTCTTTGTTAGAAGAATGACTGTTAGCTAAACTCTGCTACTAAATTGGCCCTTACTCTATGTGTAGTTTAGTGATTGCAGAGATAGGCTCTACTTAAAGTGAAAAACAGTAGCAGCATCTGGCCTATGTTGTGCCGATTAGCTAAAAAGTTGCTCTCCTCTGATCATCTGTGTTTCTCTTTCACTGGGCTCGAGAGAAAACCTTATGATRCGAAACCAAAAGAAGGAATAATGGAACTTATTTTCACTTATGTTACTGAGAAATGCCTATATAACACAAATGTTAAAACACAAGTGACAATAAGAAAATAAAACTGACTTGTCTTTAGGGATATTGTCTCTATAAGAATGAGTAAGAAAAGTGTTTGAAGAACAGGGGGTGAATGGGAGTTGTACTACATATATCACATAAGTTTCAGAGGCTAATTTGCAGTCTAGTAAAAGAAAAATATGTGCAGAAAAGCTCTTAGTGAACCATTTAGTTCATACATCATTTACTCTGCTTTTCACAAGATCAGTTTAAAAGCCATTTAAACAATTATAAATACATATGCTATATTTTTTTCTGAATTCTTCCTCCTTTTTTGGCATTAGACTTCTTAAAACCACTTGGAGAAAAAGATGAATAGTCCATTGGAATGCAATGTAACAACAAGGTGCATAGGCCACTGAATAAATTTGCTATACATTCTTGCTATGCTTAAATCTAATGCTACAGACTAAAGTCTAGGCCAGATGTTTAGCTGGTGGAAATCAAGGTGTCTACAGACATACCACACTGGACTGAATTGTAACAGACAAATGCTCTCAACTGTCAGTTACTGCTTCTCTCCTGAGATGTGATGACTAATAACTTGAAGGTTTTTCAGTCCATTTCAGTGCAAAGTAAAAATGTTCATTGGGGGTCATGTTTTACTTTGTCTTGAAACAGAATAGAAGTACATAAAAAAGTTCAGAATGTTGTTGTTCACTGCTGAGATGTTTGTGTTGTTTATGCAGGGAGTTTATGATACATCTACCAGAAAATGTAATCAAAATATTGTTCAAAATAAACTCTTAAAAGTTTAGTCTTAAAGACTAAATATGATTGGGATTCGGAACAGTGTCCACTGCACTCATTTCTGGTTAGTCTCAGAAGTTTATTTGTCTTTGCCCTAGTTTCTATTTCCAGAGCCTACTGCCCAGGAACTTGAGGATTCTAGTACAAGCCAAGACACTATGACTGAACAGCTGATGCACACGAAACCATTCACACTTGCTAAATAGACCCCATTGAACTCCATTACTGAGACACTGGATGGAAATAATAAATAAAATATGAGATGATATTACACAGATTATCAATAAGGTAAGATCCATTTATTCCTGGAACAGATATCAAAGAAATTATGACACCTTTAGTTTGATTTTGGTGGGTAGTAAAGATATAGGGTAGAGGAAGATAATATTCCTTTCCTGAAGTACCTTAAATTGATACTGTTTAAATTATATAAAAGAGTATATAAAGGTCTGGACCTAAGGTTCTTAATTTAAGAAAGGGAAAAGTTTCGGGGCTATGAATGTGGACGATGCATGAAATTTCTCTAGATCAAAATCATAAATATATGTGGAGCTTGAGTCCTAGGTACAGGGAAACACCATCTCAAAAGGAATAGTAGGAGGAAAACAACAGGTGGTAGGCTTGCTCAGCCAAAGAAGTAGTATGTTCTTTAGATATGCCAATAAACAGAATAAGGAGAGAAAAATCTGACACTGATGAAATTGCTGTAGAATTAAAGATGACCTAGTCCTGGTCCCAGCAAAGCAAATCTTGTTCTTTAAGTTTCGGGCAGTGATTGGATCATGAAGACTGAGGACCAGATGGTTATGTTAGACAGAAGTTTTTAGTTAGCAGTTTTAGTAGTTAGTAGCATTAGAGCACAAGAATATGTGAAGTCCATACTAGGTCTGATCTCCTTCTCCTCCAGTATTGTCTTCAACAGTGACCATAAATTTACCTAGGGAACGGTGGGAACACAACAAATGTATGGTGCTTCATCCTAATGCTTTCCTAGCCTCTAGCTTTTTCAGCTCTGAACTTTCTAGGCCAAATGTGGAATCTATTTAGTAACCAGCAATTAATCTCCATGTTTACATATGGTCTGCCATTGAGTCTTTTGGGTTTTGTAAACTTCTGGTCTTCGCAGCATCCTGTGGCAAGGAGTTCAACTTCAAACACGCAGAACCATCTTTTTTCTGTTTTGAACCTGTTAATATTTCACTGATGCCTTCCGAATGTTTTGTTTTTAAAACACAGTGAATAAGCTCCATTCCATTCTTATTTATCTACTATTTTCTGGCTTTTTAGTTTTCATCTTGGCCAGAARATGAATTACTTAGTTGTTTCTCATACTGTAGCCCACTAAATATGTTTGCCATTCCTAGTGAAAGGCCACAGGATTTTCACTGACCTGACAGTGCAGGGTGTCTGGGCTTGGTTGGCCTGAGCTGGTCTTGGCTTGTTTTAACAAATGTCTGCGGGTTGCTGCCTCACCTGTTCCACCTTCAGCTCTGGGAATACCCAATATGGTAGAAGTCTGGTAAACTATATAGTCATTACAAACAAACATTTTGTTTGTGTCAGGGCTCAGTGGGGAGCAGCGCAGCCGGGGGCAACCCCAGCCCCAGCCACGGGCGTCGGGCACCGCCGCGGGGAAAGGGACGGGCACGGGCACGGGCCGGGCTCGGCGGGGCCGGGCCCAGGGCCCAGGGCCCAGGCCCGGGGCCGGGGCCGGGCCGTGGCGGGGCTGGAGCCGTCACCGGCACTGCTGCGGCGGGGCGGGGGCTGAGGGCCCCGGCGGGGATGAAATGGCGGCCGGGGGGGGAGCCCCGGGGTGGGCAGGGACAGCGGGGCYCGGCGGGGCCCTCAGGGCTCTGATGGTTTGTTTTGCCAGTCAGTTGAGGGGAGGCTATAACGCAACTTTCAAAGTTTAACTGGGAATCAGCGAGAGCGAAGCAGGCTGTGATGAGCCGCAAATGGACGCCAGGAGTGAGGAGGAAGGGGCCGCTCCTTCGGGATGCTGGCGGGCCACGGCTCCCGCCCGCCCGTCCGCTGGAGGAGGCGGCTGCCGGGGAGCGCAGGCCCGGCCAGGCGGGGCGGCACCAGCACAGCGCCGAAGGAAACGCATAGCTATCCGTAAGTTTTCTTCTACAGCACTCTTCATGGTACTATTATTCATGAGGCTTTCTGTATTAATTTAGACTGTGAACGCTGATAGTATTATTGTTTGTTTTATTCTGATGGGATTGTTAAGGTTTTAATTAGGTGAACAGTAAATTCTTGGCTATATATGTGTGTGTGTGTATTTATATATTTATTTATATACCTACAAAGTGCTTCCTTTTGCTTGTACCAAGATTTTGAATCTAACTATAGAGATACTTTCTTGTACTTCTGATCATTCTTCTTTCCATTCTCTGGACTTTTTCCAGTTTTATTATACCTTTATAATAGGGGGTCATAAGGGAACTAGAATTTTACACAGTACTTAAAATGCAGGAGAACATTGTATCTGTAGAGTGGAAAAAATATGGCACATTTTCTTTTCTACTTGCTTTCTACTGATTCCTAACACCTGATTTGCTTTTATGACCACTACTGAATATTGAGCTAATGTTTTTATGAAAACTGCTTTCAAAATCCCAAACTATGCTTCTGAGTGATAATTGTCAGAAATGATCATTTTTTCTGAAAAGTTAGAATTGTTTATTCACATGTGTGTAATCTTATATTTATTTATATTAAACCTCATCTGCCATTTTGTTACCTCGTCTCTTTAAGATTTTTCAGCAATTATTCACAATCAGTCTTCATCCTTACAAGTTGGAAAAACTTTGTCACTTTGCTGCTTGCCCTTTTCCTAAGCCATATATGATTTTTTTTGCACAGGTCATCTTGAGTGTAACTCACCAGCAGGTCACCAGTAGTTGTCCTCCTTTCCCTGTGAGAACTAACCATCTTTTCCTACCCTCATTTCCTGTCTTTTAGTTAATAATTTAGCCTTGCAAAGCTCTTTTATGCCATTGCTGTTCAGTTTCTTTAAAAGCATTTGGCAAGAGACTTTTCAAAGCCTTTGGAAACCCAAGCAGATTTTATCTATCAGATTACCTTTATCTTCAAGGATCTTCAGGGAAGCAATTTGATTTTCATTAATGTTCACAGAAAGTCATAAGGGACTCATGAAATTTTCTGATGACAGAAAATTGGAAGTTATCATCAATACAGAAGAAGGTCAGAAAATCTGATAGGAAGAATTAGGTGACCTTAAAGACTGATGTAAAATGGATGAAATATAGGCAATCATCCATTTATGGATTAATAAAAATAATTTCTGTTATAAACTGGGAGTTTTCTAGTCAAAAACATCCAAAATGAAGGAAATGAACTTTGTAGGCAAAGGACAGAAGGACTAGAGCTTCCAATATGTGAAAAATTTTTTAAAAAGCACATCAGAGGCTCTATCAGAAAAGGTATTTTTGTTACAGAAAAGGAAGTAGTAATGACATTTTTCAAGGCATTGGTAAAATCTTATATAGAATTGTTTTCATGGTTCTGGTCATACTTTTTAAGATCAGGTATAGAAAAAGGTTATTAAGATGAACAAAAGGATGGAAACCTTATTTTACAGAAGGAAACAGAATGAGCATATTCTGTTCAGTAAAGTGAAGCCTGAGAGTGGTTATGTTTGCTTTGCAGAAATAAACACCAGAGGAAAGGATTACTTAAGCTAAAAGACTATGTTTGCACAAGAACAAGCTGGTATAAACTCTCTGTGACTAAATTTAGGTTATCAATTACAGGAATGTTCCTACGCATGAGACAAATGAATGTTGAAAAGACTATGATTGAGATTACTTCATGTAGTCTCTTGGGATAGCAGAGCACTGTAGTCCATTGCAAGAAAGTCTCTCCAATCTGTGATTTTTGAGTGTGGTGGAACTATATTTGCCCATTTTTTCTGTCTGTCTGTCTTTCTGTCTTTTTTTCCCTCATATAGGTTTGCATGTATTTGTTTAGGGGCCATACTTTTGGTTAAGTGAAACACACTGATAAAGAGACTTGGGGTGGCCCATATTATGATTCAACTTTAGAATGCGGTCTGTTACTCTTTAAAATCACAGTTCACTGAGATGCCCTAAAGTGACAAGAGGAGATGAGGGAGAAACTCAGCAGCCCACTGAAGTGTGAATGTAACTAGCAGTGGAGAAYCTTCCGTATAATGTGTTAATTCATTCTCAGTTGTTAGATGAACAGTGTTTGAATTAGGCTATGAAAAACATTATGTAAAACAGAAATCCTAAGGAACTAGGAAATACAAATGGATCCATAACCAGGAGAATAGTATATAAGCCATCAGGAAGTAGCACGAATGAAGGTTATTTAAAATAAGAAAGCATATTGCTGAGCAGAAACAAGGCTTTTCTCCTGTAGCTCAAATGAATATAGAGATACTGTACTTGCAAAGGAATTTTGACTTAACTTTAAAATAGGTTGTATAATACTTAACAGTTATAATACAATCACCGTAACATAAAAAATGCCCTTTTTTTCAAATAGTGCTTTTTATTTCATCCTTTGCATGCAGCTTACTGCTCTTGTTCATTTACTCTTCTTTTGACACGTTACTGCAGATACCACTTACAACTTACTCAGAGGAAACATATTTAATTTAAACTTGAGGTTTGTGTGAACAAAGAGGGTAAGTGGAGTTTAACACAAAGTGGCATTTTGCCGCTAGGAAGGAATACAGAGGACAGAAGGAAGGTTAGTCACGTGAAGAAACAGCAGGGAAAGAGCCTTTGATCTTGTACCCTCTGCCATAAATGGAGAAAGAAAAAATGTGAATTGAAGAGTGACTTTTCCCCTCATTGCCCTTCACATCATCTCTTCAATGTAAACTTTCATTTTTAACATTTTTCCAAGGAGATTGGGTTATAAAGGTTTTCCAGAACTTTATAGTCACCAGCAGAAACCTAAATCAAAACCTGAATTTTTCCAGCTTCTTCCTCTGCTAGTTTAAAGTCTGTTAGTCGTGCTCTGCCTTTCAATGAGAGCAGTGGCGAAAGGAGCATCATGCAGAACAGGAATGTAATGATGTAGTCTGACTGCCTCTGTTCTACATGCTGCTGTGAGCACCCTTTGCCACTCTAATGTGCGTCCTTCATATTTGGTTAACGTTTTTATATTTTTAATAAWAAACCCTCCTCGTATCCATTCTTCCCCACTAACATTTGCCTTCCAAAGATGTGTTGCATATGGGTGCCCAACAGGTGTATACTGTTTCTAGAATCATTTTAAATTATTGAAATATTAAGAAATGCTATTGCACTTGAAAATATTTCATACAGGAGTTAGTAGTTTAATAAAATCTAAAGGAGAAGAAGGTGAAGGATGAGTGTCTCTGACCCCTGCCTTTTCTCTGCTGTTGTGTACAATGGCAAGACTCAGGATATAACTGCCTTTTATTAATCTGAGAGAGGATTTGTGAAGGAGAGGAGAGGGGAATGCCCTTACTCATAAAAGGGAAGGAGGAGTGTTGCCTGAGCTCCAATTAGGGGTGCATTCTTGTTATACTACTCTTATTAATACTTATGTTGTGGTATTACAGTAAAAAGGCCAGCTATAGCAGAGAATATAGTACAAATAGAGGAAAAAGCTGTCCCAGGTTACAGCCTATAAATAAGACACAGTAAACAAATGGGTCCTTCTGGAGGGCAACAGATAAAGGTAAAACATAGGAAGATGTGCATAGTTCTTGTCATTTTGTTGAATTAAGTGCATCTAATCTTCTGTTCTCTTGATCTCCAGTTGTGTTTTATGGGAGCATGAGGTTTAATAACTTTGCTAGTTGGAAAAGCCTCAGAGTGAGGCCTGTTAATGACTTAACCACTAACCTTCAGGTAGTTCTGTGATACCACTAAAGGAGAATTGTACTTAAATGCTTTGACTGAGTCCCATGTTAATACCATACCATATGGGTGGACCAGTAGACTATTTTTGTGCTCCAGTTCAGCTGACTKGTTATTTCTTCTCTCCTTTCTTTAAAAAATTATATCTAATTTGTAATTGCTCAGAGAGTAGTTATTTCCTACTGGCATGAGTAGGAAGGCTACTGTAAAAGGCCTTCTCAAAAYTGTAATGATCACCTGTTTTCTTTTATGTACTAATTTTTTGTCTCTCACAAAACACCATTCAAACAGTACAGGCATAAATCCTTGAAATAAGCTGTAGAAGATTGTTCTCATATGTTGCATAATATCATAGCTCTATGCAACTAGCCCTTTTCTAGATATTAAAGAGCTCCTTATGTATGTACAGATAGCTAAAGAATAGCAAAGACGATATATGATGTTTACAAATATTTGCAGATATAGGAAATAAGGAGGAAAAATAATTATTTAGTCTAATAAAAGGGGTTACAATTAGAATTAGAAGAAACAAAAAATTTAAATATCAGAAAGGAAAAAGTCTTGAATGAGAGGTATAGAGATATAATATGCTTCTCAGCTAGAATGGATGCAATACTATCTAATGTAGAAATGGAAATGAGTCTGCGTAGTAGGAAAGCCACAACCATCCTTTTAGATGGACATTCAGTGAACATGAAAAGCTTTTTTGTGCAAAAGCCTCATTGCAGTATGTAATGAGAAGAAGTTGCAATGGCCAAACCAACCAGCCAGAGGTCTTAGTTATTCCACCCCGGTCTCACTGAATAGCCTGTGTGCCTGCAAGTTTCATGGTACTTCTGCAAGGTATCAGCATCATTCTGAAGAGTACCATTATCAGGCCCACAATAAAGACATTGTGTTTGGAAATTCCAACTCAAACTTTATTCTTCACATCTCTACGTGAATCTTGGTTGCTTCTCCTCATATATGTGTGCTCTTTAGATAGCTTTCCTGGAAATACCTAGACTGGATGAAGGGTCATATCCTCATTTGTGCTTAGCTGGAATAGCTCCTTTGCAGCTCTGGTAGCTATACCATTTTACAGCAGCTGAAAAGTCTAAGCAAGTTTTACAACTTGCTTAAGTACCCAATTTGGATGAGACTTGCCCCATGCCTCCTCAGCTATATAAAAGACTTGTTCAGTAAAAATATACTTTTCATAAACAGAAAGCTTGGGGGAAAGTAATCTGGTTTTGGAGATATTTTTAACATTTTAAAAATAGATTTTCTTTTAAAGGAAGAGAGGAAAACAGTGGAGTTACAGTATAATTATATATGGATTTTGTTTATATTATGCATTTATTAGTAACTGGGTTTGATTATGTGACTTTTTATGTAGTTTCTGGAAGAAGCATTGTCTCTGTAGTTTTTGGCACTTGTGTCGAGGTAAACAACACTGGAGTATGTTTTCTGTAAAAATACTGTCAATTGAACTAGGAAATATCAAGAACACATCATCAGTTTTGTTTCCAACCAGAAACCAACCTATTGCAAAGCCCACAAATCTTCTCTRGCTTGGCAAAGATGTGTTTTCACTGATTCTCATGTAGCTGAGAGACAGCATTTGAATACTGAGCATATATGCACTCTAATTCAGTCAACTCTCTTGCTTTCTTGCAACAAAATTGATAGAGGGCTGTGAAGGGGAAAATTTTTGTATGAAGATTGTTATAACTTAATGAACCTTGTGAGTTTGATGTGAAGCTGAAAAAAGGTGTATTTGAATGCGAAGGGATGGGAAATAAAGTATGAGGTTTTGAAATTTTTTAAGCTGTCTCAGCAAAGGCAACGATGTGCCATCAAATAAGTGTTTCTGCATTTAAATGATGAAGGGGGTTATCTCAAGCCTAAGTAGAAAAGAAATCTACATTTTCTCCAGTCTTTTCTTTTCATGGATGACTTTGTGAGAGAAAGTCTCTGTTGTGGCTCCCTTTCACTCTGAATTTTCAATTCATATCATTGCCTCATTGAAAAATATTTTGTTCTATAGAAAAGGCTTCTGTGATTCACTTCTTGTCAATATTATTGTTTGACAAGCTCTGATCTTTTAAAGGAAATTGAAGGGACCTGGTTGAGTGTCTAATAGCTTCCTCTTTGGAAAATAATAATAGACACATTAAAATGTATATTTTATGTGAGATTTGAAATACAAGAACTGCAATCTGAATCTGCTACAGTATCAAAAGGACAATTCATTCCAAGAAGATAGGTTGGGGATCAAAGCCTGCTCTTATTGGGACTTCAGCCCAAATGAAGTGTGTCAAACTTCTGCCAGTCTTTGCTTGCTGTGCTTCCAGTAAAGACTACCAAGGAGACCAGTAATGTATTTAGCTAATTTGGACTCCTGGACACAGAAAAAGTGATAAGTGTGATCAAGTATGATACTTGTGTGTGCCTGTCCCCTGTCGATACTGCCTATGTTCATTTGTGGGATAGGACGTTCTCTTCTACACCCAGTGGGGTGTGGAGTATTCAGTTGGCAATCTTTTCCTGGTCCCTGGAGCTCAGGGCACATGGGACAAGTAATCTGCAAATCCTGTTCCTACCAACATTCATTTAAGTCAATAATACTCAGTAGCTTGTGGGCTCATGACTTTTGTATAATGCATTGTCAGTAGCAGCTTGAACAGGACTGTAGCACATTTTCACATCTAATTTGTCTCTCTTCCACTCCCTTCTTCTGGAGAATCTGCAACACACAGAGAAAATATACTGTTTCTTTGAGAGGTAGGGGGTTGCAGATCCTGCTGAGTTTACAGCTAGCAGGAGTTGGGAACTATTGCCTTAGAGTGTGATGGTGCTGATGAGAAATATCTTGCCTCTGAGAAAAGGAAGGACTCCCACATTCCAGGGTGTTTCAAACTCAGCAGGAACCTGGAACCAGGAGCTATGGTTTCTTTCCTGTTTACCTCTGTCTTTGTCCTCATTTGATAGCACTTTCATTCCGTGTTGAGAACATCCTTTTTCAGATTTCTGAGAATTATCATAAAAATTGTAGAAAATCCTAGGAAAGGTTTGTGAAAAACTTCCACTTGGAATTCTCAGAGATAAATGAATTCTGAAAAGTTCCAGCTCTTAAAAATAAAGAATTAGAGTAAAAATTAAACTACAATCAGAAAAACAGGAGGAAATGGCATTAGGATAAAGCTGGTCACTTTAATTTGTCACAAATAAACACTGCTTCTGAAAGGGRCAGGTATGCCTTCCCCACCCCCTAAGCCTTGCCTGTTGCCTTCTTGTGTCAACACTAAAGTTCCTGTGGCTGTGCAGTGAGCTGTAGAAGAGAACTGATCTGTCTTGTTGATGTAACAGTCAAAATGCAGATAGTTTACCAAAATGTAATAGACTATGTTTAAAAGATGTCACTGTTCAGCAATGGGTRGGCCTCGGTTGCAGCCCTTCAATCACTTAGGAATGCAGCACTTCAAAATACACAGGAGAAACTGAATATAGTTCAGAGAAGAGACACAAACATGCGGAAAGGCTTGGGTAATTGAACCTGGAAAGAAAGTTTAACAGAGCTGTTCTTGTTTGGTCTGGAGAGAAAAACATTAAGGAAAGATGTAATAACCATCTACACACATGTAAAGGGACATTATAAAGGCAAAGGGATCAATTATTTTCAACAGCCAGCAAATACAGAATGAGTAGTAATGGTTCTTAAGCAGCAGGAACAAAAACTAGTAATAGCATTTTATAACCTTTGATGTGTTCAAAGTGCAGGACAAACACTAATTTTCACAATATTTCTCTGTACAAAGTGAATATTATCAACCCCTTTTAAAGATGAAGATGCTGAGGTAAAAATATTTGCTGACCTTCCCTAGTTCAATCAATGACAAGCCTAGAATTATATCTCTAAAGGTTTGTATTTGTCTTCATGATTGATGTATCACTAGGGGCTCAAGACTGGATCCAAGAAGAGGCTGACCATTGCTGAATGTTGAGCTGGGCTCCTAGGCTCCATGTGTGCTGAGAGGAAAGAAAAAACACTTTGATGGATTCCACAGAAAAGGAAAGAAAACAAAAAAGCACATTCTCTAGAAGGAAAGGCTGCCTAGAGTTACAGATCATATAAACAATATTGAAAAGGGAGGACTTTCTTGAATTTCATCCCTCTTAGGGATAGTTTTACTAGGGTTGCTCAGAGATGTATTTTAGGTCTGCAGACCACAGGCTTTCCTTAAAGGTGAATTCTTTGAAACTTGCACCTTAAGGACTGAAGTTCTTCCATTTGAATTTCATCTTCAAAGAATGCACAACTCTTCAGAAAAATACTTTTTTTTTTTTGTGAAGTTTTGTATTTTTAAGAACACTAAAATATTTAGTGCAGGAATAGGAAATGTGTATTATAGATCCCTTATTTAAAGATGTTTTCATATTTGGATTGAAAATGTCTCCAGTGAAGTCAGCATTTTGCTATTATCTCCGAATGGGCTAGGATTTCATCTTTATATTGCTATGGTAATCCGTCTAAACAACCTCACCAAAGCCAATTTGTAAGGGGTTTGTTTAGGGTCCACAGAACAGTCTTACATGCTTGACAGCCATGCAAGAAGATAAGTTACTACTCTGAAGAGCTTATGGTTTAATTAGATAATTGGCATAAGGAGGGGAAAAGAAAAAGAAAAGTATACRACAGAATTCTTTTCCCTTTTTTTCCTATTTTTTGTAGTATTTGACTCTCACTTATTTACTTTCACATACCTACCTTAGCATATAATAATGCATTTTTTCTTCAAGTGATAACAAAATAACAATATATTATGACTTCATCTCATTGCACAGTTTCATGAGTCTTAACACAGTGCTTTCCATTAAAGCAACTTTATCTTTATCTGATTATCATTCTCTCTACATTATTATTTCCCCAACCTATGCTCCTTACCTCAGCATACTTCAATTTAAAGTTGCTCTCATTATATCTATCAGTATGCCATGTCAGGAACTGTTCTGTCAGGCCATCCGACCAGGATTTTTTTATAGATTAGACCAAAAAGATTCCATTTTTAACTCATTTGACACAGAAATTAAGATATTTCTTGCCTGTGCATCATCTGGATGGAGTACAGGTGCATTAGGTGAGAAATTAGGATGATGTGAAAAAAGACTAGCTTAAATTCCCCTACTGTTTCAATCTCTGTGAATTCTCATAATACTTTTCAGCATAGTATCCACCCTTGTGCCAAGAAACTGCTTGAATCCTTGCAACGTAGAACTCCTAGGACATTTAAGCAACAGCATAAAGAGAAAGAATGCAGAGTCCCCATTTGATTTGTAGTGGTTTTTGTTAGTGTAGGTGACTACATTTGCTGAAGTTATCAGTTCTAATTCCATGTGAATAAGAAAGTGAAGAAGATATAGCTTTTTTAATTCTTAATAAACACTTGGAAGTTAAGCTTACTGGGAGAAAAAAGAGTGTTTTTGTTACATAAACACCTCTCTGATTTGAAAAATGATGGGGTGTTTGAAACTCTGTTTCACTGAGTGTACTCAAAGGTTTAACGTAGCCACATTCATGTACCTGATATTTCCATATCATGATCTTTATTTTGTTAAATGTTCAGCACTGAAGCACCAATCCAGCATGAATGCTGGAAAACATGCTGTGGAAAGGCTTTTTTATGACCAGTAAAGATATGGTAAGTGGCTGAGATGCTGGCCAGTGAAATACTTACAAAGATACGCTAAGGAAATGTTCAGTTGTATGGCTTTATTTCCACAATGTGGGAAATCATAGCTAAAGACCATCTGCTGTAGCAGATAACAATGTACTGATGCTGTCAAATCTCATGAGCAAAACAGGATTGCTACTCCCTAGCACGCTAGAGGAAAGCAGATGTAGTGAATCTATCTGTGGCATTTACAACCACCCACCTGCAGTTTAAAAAAAAAAAAAAAAAAGGGGGGGGGAACTAATTTCTTTAGAAGCCACAAAAGGTAATTCCTCCTACATCAAATCACCAGGAGACTCCATGGTCAGGATGTCATCTAGCTGGCATAGTCTTTTCATTCGAGCCTGTTATAAACAAGCTAAGTAGACACCGTGCTTACTAATGSTTGCTAGAAAAACTCTTTCTGAACCTCTCTTCTGCTCTCCTCTTCCCAGTTGCACCTGCATTTACACTTGTTTATATAGTGTTCATTAATTGATTCAAGTTGTTTGTAAACTGTAATTCTAAGCTTCATTAATACTATCAACAAATCCTTATTTACCAACAGGATGGCTTCTACCCACCCTGGCAAAGCAAATATCTGTCTCCTTTGTACTGTGATAAACATCTGGACTAGGTTTGGCCATAACAGTACTACCAGTAATTCATCATTTAAAAGCCTCATAGAGGGTGATTTGTGAAGCTTGTCTTTTCCATTTTTCCAGTGTGGTAGTATTGTTGGACTTTAGCAGTCATGCTTCTGGAACGCAGTGGATTCAGCTTCCAGATTCTTTAAATCAAAGAAGTTGTTAGCCTTCTGTTGTAGTGGAAAATAACTGTATGTCAAAAAAATTAAGACTGGGAAACTTTACCTTTAAATRTTCACTCTAATGAATGTGAAAATTCCACATATCCAAACATGCATCAATGGTGAAGGTTATTAATGATATTTTAAGAATCCTTTTTGAGAAGGAGAAAGATCAACTGAAACACCAACTTTGTGAGAAAAACACCAGTATTTTCCTTTCTTTTAGAAGTTTCCCTTGGTATTTTCCTTACTCCACTGGCTTTATTTTGGAATTAAGTTCTGTGGTCCTAAAAGGTTAGTTACTTGGCAACTAATGGAATAAATTTGATACTGAAAAGCTGCAACAGACCTGATGCTACCAACAGACAATTTTGGATTTTTATCACAGTTTTGARTACTCTTTTCCCATTCCCCTTAGAAATGCTGAAAACTATCATAAGAGAAAGTTAGGAAACCAGATATTGAAGGTCTTTACTAGCTTCTCCAGTTCTTTGTTTAGATTTGTAAGTTGGACTATGGACAGTAATGGTCTTCATTAATACTTTTTCAGAAGACTACCCTCACCAAAAGAAGCATATATAATCCATTTAGTTCCATCTGCTCTTTTCTCTGTTTTCTGTCAGTTATGATCAGTTATAGTCATTCATTCATGATGACTTGGATTATCTTAGTGCTTCAAGAATTCATTTTTGAATAGCACCAGTCTTGTGAAGGATGCCAGTCTATTTATGAACTGCTGTAAAATTGTAATGTGTAGAAATCTGCTATCTAAAATTCTGAATTTCTCTTAGACCCAGGGGAAATCATAATGCTGAGRTAAAGCACCAACTCCTTCTCCTGAGAAAGTCTGGCCAGCATGTGTGCACTGGAATTCCGTTTTCCAGAAAAGCTTTGGTAAACTAAAATTTCTGTCACATAATAAGCCAAGTGTTCACATAAAACAGAACTATAGTGCTCTTACATACACTGTATTATTTTACAGAAACAGGTCTCCTCTTCTGCTCTTCTTTTGTATACTTTGGTTGCTGTGTCAAGTTATTGGTTTTCGATTAACATTAATGAAATAAATGGAAGGAAAAGTATGACTAACATTGGGGGGAAAAAAGAATCAGGGATTCATTGAAAAGAGTTGGCTGATTTTTTTTTTTTTTTATAGGAAAAAACAGTGGTGAGGGGAGAGAAGGTTACTGACAACTGGAAAAAAACTTCATGCATGTCTTTAAGACAAGAACATAGACCCGGAAACTATGGGAAAATATATGAAATAGATATGTAGTTTATTTAACTGGATTTCTATAAAARAAGATGCTTTTCAGTGTTGAATTCAGATGAAGAAAAAGGAACGGCTTTGCAGACCAGTTCAGAAAGAAAGTTTCTGAAAGAAATGAACAACAATTGAAAGAACAAAAAATCTGATATCATTGTTAGTGCAAAATGTTAGTAGAAGAGGAGAGTGATATGATACAACATAGAAAACATGAGTAGAAAGGATAGGAAATGCATGAGGAAAGAAAGGAATATCTTAAGGAACCCAGCTTGGTGCAGTAGAATGTGTTTTTAGGGAAGTTCAGAGAAAAGGTAAGGAACTCGTATCCAAATAATGAATAAAATATCTTAGTGGACTGTGTGGACTGTGTGGCTTAGAGTATCACAGGCTGTGTAAGATTGAAAATAGCCTACACCTGTGGGACAAATTAAGGGAGCAAACTGAAGGCAGCCCCAACCTTAGAGATATGACAAGGATTAAGGTGTTTATCAACTATATCGTGGCTGATAAACAAAGAAAGCTTCTGGAGGGAAAGAAATGGCTAGTTCTCTTTTGATGTAATAAAACTCAACCTTTGATAAGCTACAGCTGTCTGAAAAAAAAGGAAGAAAAATCATTGACCATTTTGCATGAAAATGAACATTTTTATAATTTACCTTTTGAAGTTTCCATTTGAAGATTCAAGACAGAAAGAAGTATTTTTAGGGCTTAGAGTTGGGCAAAAAAATGCCAGAAAAGAGTTTTGTGAGTCTAGGTAGAGGAATACAGCAAATTTATTAAATATGACCAATCCCTAAATACTTTGTCCTGCCAAGAGGTGTGTGATACCTCCAGGTATACAGAATAAATACAATCACTCAGTAGATTTTCTTCTTCTTTACATTAACTTCAAAGACACATAAAGAAACTGAGGTTAAGGATAGCTTTTTCACATTGTATATTCTGACTGCATGAATATACAGAATCTTTTAATCTGATTTAGTAGACAGCTAAAAGGATACTACTTAATGTCATGCAATTCTAACAGGAGGAGTTTAACAGAATAAAATACAACTGCTTTGGAATTTAGAGCTGCTTTTATTTCCTTGTTAATATCTCTATTAATATTTGTGGGTCTTAGCAAATGCATTTTTTACTAAGTAAACTAGGGTCAAAAAATAAGAACAGTATGGTTAATTTTTTATTTTTTTTGTACTTTTCATGCATTTATTTTTGCATAGCAAATCTAGGACAACCTAGSCCATCCCAGCTCTATATATCAGAGAGGACAAACTCCATTCTACTATTTTTATTCAACAGAAAATCTTTGTGAGTTTAACTTCCCTGTTTGCAAAACAGAAATAGCAGTTCTTATCCCTATCTTATGTTTGTGAATAATTTGCAATGTTGGGATGGGAAAGTTGCACACTTTTAAGATGGAACTTGATAAGCTCATAAAAGATATTACCCTATAATGTCATTTATGATAGCAGGAGAACTAGGCTTGATGACCTGTGGAGTCCCTGGTGGTCTTATGTTGCTAATAGCTTCAGGAAACCTATGTAGTTTTGATATAAACTGCAAAACCTACAAAGTTTTATACGAACTTTGAATATAAAGACAGCAAAGGCGAGGCAACACATTTAACAATGCAGTTTCTGTTGTGGACTGCCTTGATTACTGGTCTCCTTCAGTTCTGAGAGATTCCTTCATTTACCTTCCAAATAAGGCTGTCATTGTAGCAGCCTGGTCAGATGGGGATAGACAATAGATAGTGATATACATGTATTAGGAAGGACCTTGGAGGGTCGTTAAGGTTTTACAGCTGGCATAGTGAATACAAAGTGGTCAGAAGACAGCAAAGAATTTGGTCCCACTGCAACAATCGAGGAAGTAAATTTTACTTAGTGGTATTCTGGAGTGAATGTATTTTGAATATTGTATTTGATATTAGACACTACATTCCAAAAAAAGATATTAGCARACTGAGTGGAATTCAGAGGACAGCAACAAAATGATCAAGGAGTTGGAGGGATTGATTTCTGAGGAAAGATAAAAGAGGAGAGTAGGTATAACTTGACTCAGCAATGATAAAAGGCAGGAAAGTTAACAGGCTACACATATCTAAGGCATGTAAATATTAAGACAGAGAGAAATAATTTAGTGTAGGACAAGATTATGTAGTTACAATATTGGCATGAAATTAAGGCAAAAAAGATGTAAACTGAATACTAAAGCAAATCTTGCAGATTAGATTTGTTGACCATCAGATTGGATAGGAATTAGAATGCAATTAACAGTTTTGACACTCATTAAGTTCGTCTTTGAGCAGTCATACTAAAACTATCATAGAGCTACAGGAAGACGCATAGTCAGAAATTAACATTCTTCTGTTCTTATAAATATAAAAGATCCTTTTTCATCAGTTTGTTCCTTTGTTTTCCGTAGTGGAATTGGAAATCCTAATGATGAGAAATATCATCCYGGGAAAACTTCCCCAGAACCTCTTCCTTTTGAAATTCCTTAATTTACCAACTTTAAACATTAATTTCTTAAAATTTCCTAAGTGCTTCCTAATTTCTATTGGTTAATAAGTCAGAATATCTACTGGAGGGTGAAATGATTTTCATTTACATCAAATTTACACAAGCACTTATGACATTACTTAAGTGCTGCCATTATTAGAATTAAACTTTTCATTTGGTTACTAACTTAAGTTGGGTCAGCATTCTCTTCACAGAAAGAGTCAGAAGAATGGATTTCTTTCGTGCAGTATCTTAGAGGTTATAACGTTACCAAGAATGTGAAAGATTTGGCATTAATTCTTATTTCTGCCTGAAATAAGAACCTCTCAGAGGAGTGTTTGAATTGTCAGTTTGTTCTGAATTGGATGAGGTTGATGAAGATCTAAGGTGTTCTTGTTAATGCTTTTGGGCACTAGAGAAAAAGCAAGGGTAAACAGGGATGAAAAAAGCTGTTCCTCAATAGAATAGAAACTTCATAATTAGCATATTTGCTAGCGAAAGCTTTTTTTTTTTTTTTTAAACCCACTAAAATGACTGGAGCATGGATCCTTATCCTTGCTTCAGTGAGGGCTCCAACAACAAGGTTGAAGAATTGTACTTCAGTTTTCTACATCAGTTTTCTGTGTCTGTTCTATACATATAAATATTTATTTTATATGTATATAGATAGATTTCTATATAAATCTGTACTTTTAACATGAAAAACCGTAAATAGAAGAGTGAACTTTGTCTTTCCASGTGGGACCCTAAACCCTCCACTCCCCAATGCAGGATTTTTCTGGTTAGTAGTTTATATTCCTCTCTTGGAGGTATTGGCACTGATCTTCCTAGGCAGGAGTGGAAACTGAACTCTATAACTTCTAGGTAGCTGAGATGCACCAGACCTTCTGATGTGGAATGAGTTATGGAAAACAGGGGCATGAAAAAGTGATGGGGAAGGACAGGAGCGCCTCACAGATGGCCATCTTTTCTTTCATTGTTTCAAGCACTTTCTGTAACAATAGAAGTACATTCTTACTGAGTGTTCTGGCCTTTGTAGAGTTAACTCTCAGGTATTTTAATCCTCCCAGATAATGACACTACTTACCTAATTGAAAGGATTGACTTCTGTTTTATGATAAAGACATTAAAATTTAGATTTCACACGTGTAGTAATACCTGAATCCTTATGTGAAGTTAGCCCCAAAGCCTTGACCTTACTTATGAAACATTAAACAATGACTTCAGAGCTTTCACTTGTTCTGACATCAACCAATGTTCGCTTCCAGTTGCAAGATGAAGACCTAATTTTCATGGCTGATTTCACTATATATAAAATGGCCACAATATATATGTCTGCTACAGGTTGTACAATCATAAAGGGTAATGAGAAGAGCTTTAAAAGATTGTAGAGGCAGAAGAGAAGCTAGATGAATCGATTATTTGTATCAAAAAGTACAGTTTAAGAACGTCAGGGACCTGAGGGCATTGACAGGCCTTACTTACCCTGCCCAGACTCCCCTGCGGCCTCCCCCCACCATGCCCAGGCCCAGAACCCCATTTCAGCCCAGCCTGGGGCCGTCAGTCTCGGGGCTGTCAGTCCCTGCCCTGCGAAGCTGCAGTGGTGCCAGCCTCCAGCCCTGCCCCTGCCCGGCCTCAGCCCAGCCTCATCCCCACGGAGATGCCCAGTGCCCGGGGCTGGGGCTGCCTCCGGCTGCCTGCGGCCGCCCTGCTCCCTCACAGCAAGGTCCTGCCCTGCCGAATGAATTATCTTGCTCAGCTCCTGGCTCCCTGTCCCTTAGGGAGCAGCCAACCCTCCCTGCTCCTTGACTGGGAGTATATTTAAATAACGACATATATCTGTGTGAGAAAGGGTTCTTATAAATCATAAGTCATTTGCCTCAGGGAAAAGGAAAATTCTCTAAGTTGTTTTTTGTTTAACTCAGCCTCACAGACAGCTTTATAATTTTATTTAGATCAGTGACACATTGCTTGCTTGCTTCTCATGCAAGCTCAAGCTTTGTGTACTTTCTCAAAGCAGCATGGTATTTACTGTTAAATTTTTCTGTAATCTTGTAAGTCTGATTTGGAAATGGCACCATTTAAACAAAAATAAAGATGTTTTCATTCAGGTACATAAGATAAGACTATCATGAGATAATACAGTCACTTAGCAATGAGATGATGTTAGCATTGCATTTGTAGTTTGCAATGCCGTTGTACAGACTGCCCATGAAAAATGGTTGCCATTGCATTAATAATTCAAATAAGTTTTGAAATTTGCTAATAACTGTATAGAAAACTATCAGTGTTCTAACCCTTGAATTTAAAATAGATAGGATTATTAAAAACAAGTAGATTATAGTTTAGCATTTTATTAGTTGTACTTTTCTCTAGCTCTTTGAGAACTCTTCAATTTATTGCATCAAATCAGTGTCCTTTGAAAGTGCCCTGATTATGTTGCCCTTGCAGTTCCAGAAGTTATATTTTAAAAAGGTCAAAATGTTTATCTTTATGACAGAAAAAGTCATAGGTACTTACTGGTCTTGAAGTTGTTTCCTGTTCTCTTCCTTGATGTAATTTCAGTGCTTCAGCTTTCTTATTCTCTTTTTCTCTTAGGTACGTACTTTTGATGTATATAATTCAAGACAAATAAAAATGAAACAAAATAGAAATGAGCCCTTTGATCCTCTGAACATATAGCTAAAATAATCTCTTCCTTACTTGTATTATTTTTTTCTAAATGACAATACTGCTTTTGAGTTACCGAAGGAAGTATTTACCCTTTTGATGCATACCTCACTGCTCTTCTGGAATTTTCTTTTCAGTCTTCTGTTATTCTCCAGATAAGTCAGAGTTTGGCCTTTATGTGATAATCACCTTACCAATGACCATAAAGTAATCACTGGTTTTCCTTTTATAATTGTTTTAAGTTGTTCCTTATTTCATTCCCAAACCCTTCATTTGATGGATCAGGCAAAAGGAATAATTGCTGGCCATATGAAAGTTTCAGGTAAATTTTGTGGTTAAAGTAGGGAGAAAATTAGATGCATGAGAAGGTTGTCCTGTTGAAAGCTTTATATATTGGCATAACGAAACCAAATTCCTTTAGCACAAAGAAGGCATCTGTTTTATTAATGAAATAGAAATCAATAAAGCCTTGTAATGTGTTATCTTTGATAACTTTTGATAAGATATTTGTGAGGTTTATCTGTTTTCAAAAATTATTAGTGAAGTTGCTGTAATCCTAAAAGAATTTGATAAAGTATTTGTAAGGTTATTCTGTGTTATAATCTTACAGTTTTAGAACTAGTATAAATGTAAATAAATTGATACATAGTAATGGAATGGGACTCTTGAAATTTATAGTGAAAATATGCATAGAGATGAAAATTAGAAGAATAAAGTTATAAAGATAATACTGAAGAAATTGTTTTTGGAGCTTTGTCACAAATAGTACCTTTTTATCTGACAATCACTTTGTTCTGTCAGGCTATAATATTATATATTTTAGTATAAAAGGAGTAACAACTTGCTAGGAAAACTGTTCTTTTTAAAGATTTTCATAATAAATAATACTAAATCTTTCTCTTGGTTTCCTCTTAAATAAACCTACATATTTTCTATAATAATAATTTTATTTTGTATGACCAGAGATGGAGTGGTCTATTTTATTAAAAAAAAAAAAAAAAGACCTGTCTTAATTCTTTTTCTGTGTATAAAGTCTCTTTGTCTCAGGTATGAATTCATTAGCTGTGCTGGCTTGGTAGTATTGTCACCAAAATTGGGAGAAAAACTCCTTAACACTAGTGTAGCATTAAGAAGCAGGCATTCTCTTTATTATGGCGCCGGGTGCAGGGGGGATAGCTCTACCCAATGTGCACACCGTGTGTCGCATCATCTAAAGTTTATATTGCTCTATCATATACATATGCATTAAATTTCCAGGAATGATTATACATATTCATTCTATTTCCTAGAACTAATTACTACCTTTACATAATCATTACGCATGCGGTCTGAGTCTCTGGGGGTCTTCTGTGGGGGTCTCTGGTGGTCCCTASTGGTGTCAGAAGAGGTGYCACTCAGCGTCTTGCCATGAACTTTGCTCTACTTTTCCATACATGGTCTCAGCTTGGCCTGCTTCCGTGTTTGAGAAAAGCTGTCTTGGTCCTAATCTTGGCTCCAACTGGCTTCTGCTGGTTTATCTGTACTTTCTCAGGATGTATCAGTCCCAGCTGCACCCGTGTCCTTGGGTATGTTTGTCTGAGGCTCCTGTTGAGACTCCTTCTTGTCTGAGCTGGTAACAGTTCCCCCATTCCCCCCCACACTTTGAGACTCTTTCTTGTCTGGGGTCTTTTGGTAACAGTATTAGCCACATTTCTGAAACCAGTATGTTATAGGTAAACGCGACAAATTGACAACCACTCGGGCCGGGTTGCATAAATTCCAATTTAATAGAATAATTGAGCAAGTCACAAGTAAGCAAAACAGCGCTGGGCGGCCGGGGGAGTCTCCTGTTCCACCAACGGCGCGCGCGATCCCCCCCTCACAGTCTCCTTATATGCAATTCCAGCTCCGGGTATATGTGGCACTTCCTGTAACTTCTGCGGTTGCGCYGGCTGTTGCTAGGGGGTCTTCTTCAGCCCTCTGCATTGYGAGTGGTGACCCTCAGGTCACGCATATATTTTACAACTTTCGAGGTCGTGCTATATTTCACAGTTGTGTGACATCGCCATCACCATATTAGGCTATCTAAACTAACATTGCCGCTTCGCTAGCTCAACTCCCTTATCTCAGGCGGGGTACRTGCCCCCACCACAGGATGTARGATGTTCCCACAGATGTTCCCAAGGCTGTTTCTTAYTTTGATGTAACAAATTAGCACACATCACAGTCCAGGATGTTTCWAGGCTGTTTCTCACTTTGATGTAACAAATTAGCACATATCACAAGTATTTACTCCAGAGTTCTAAATATTGAGTGACAGAGGTGACAATTAGTCCTGGAAATATTTGACAGAGACAGTCCCTGTGCTGGAAAATCAAGGGCAGAATTTCTTCTGATTTTTATTCTTTTATTCTTTATTCTTTTCAGCATACAGAGTTTTTTTTATGACTTTCTCTGTCCTGTGATGAGACAAAAGAATGGATAATTCAGAAGGGATTGAGTATAAACAAAAAAATATCAGTCAGCTGGGCATAAAAGAGGTCAATCTCTCTTTTTAAAAGAGCAGTTGTGTGGTATTTCTAAGTGACATTGCAATTCATTCTGTACATCTTTCACAAGAGGTGAACTCATGTTATGGCTAACTAACAGTTTGCTGTTTGAGCAAAGACTTAAAATGATTTTTGCTACCATCCTGTAAGCTTCAGCTGCCATGATATCCATCAGCAGTCCTTCTTTCTGTGACAGTCTCAGCAGACAGCTGCAACATCTTCTTTGAAAAGGTCACAAATGTATGTATTACTTCTAATTCCTTTCCCCATTATCTGGCCATGCTTTGAATAGAAGCCAGTCCGATAATATTAGTAAAGAGAATTACAGCACATGTGGGAGGTAGACTGTCTTGTGGATGCTGGCAACACTTGGGCCTAAGCTTCTTGCCTAGCTTTTCCTAGATTTGAAGAGTTCTCAGTGTTATCAAAATGGGGCTAGTAAATAAACTATGCATTTGGGGCTTAAGTGATCTGATAAAAGTTATGTTTAAATCTACACAGTGCTATGTTGATACCTGAGCTAATTCTAAGAAATCTGATAGTTGTACAAGGTATAGCTGAATGTTATGTGGAAATATTAGTTCCATCTCTGCARTATTAGAAAATGGTACAGTTAGGCTAATTTTAATTCTGAGACCATCTTGTCTGGAAACTTGTTTGGCTGTGTTCCTATGCTGTGGTAGTGTGAAGACGCTTAAAGGCTGTAATTGTCAGAGCTTTGAGGGMAACCATAGGCCTTAATGTCCGTGACCAGCCTCACCTGAGGCCTCCACCCACACCATCTGCCCAGGGCCTCTGGAGCCTCATTTAAGCTGGGGCCTGGTCACTGAGTCCTTGTCTGAGTTGTCTTTGTCCCTTCCTCCTTGATGAACTTTGGACCTATGTTGGAGGTGGCTTGTCTCCTGGATGGACCTCTCATATGCACGGTATAGCTTGTCTCCAGTCCTGTCTTTGGCTCTGCCTCCTGTTGCTCCCAGCTGGACTTCTTGGATGGACCCTGAGCCTTGTTTTTGCCTGTACCTTGCTTGGAACTGTTACTAGATCCTGTTATCAGTGTCCTCCTCTGCCCACCCTAGTGGGTGGGGGCACTGCTCTGCATGTGCTGTGGTCCCTCTTGGCTCCTCCTCTTCATTGTGGAGCACCCCTGCTCTTGATGCTCCTTGGTACAATGGTAGCAGGAAAAAGTAAACAGAAAACAAAGGGGATTAAAAAAAAAACAAAAAAGACTTTGTGTCAGCCAAGAGAATCCAAAACCCTTGGGAGGTAGAGGATTGGTGCACCTCCTTGCCTAAGATGTAAGAAATCTGTTCACCAGTTACAGGTCAAACTGGCTTGTAGTACCCTCTGCTTGTCTTTATGAAATCATTCCACTGTATACAGGAGTCAGGATTCACCAGACCACATCAAATCAAGTTGTTAAGTCATTCAGACTGGATGTCTGCTGTCATCATGGTTTCTGCATTTTCCCAATGACTTATGGTWATTCACAATTTGTACTCTCTTAGAACTTCCTAGTGCAGATGTAATTTTTTTATGTAAATTTAAACATCCTTTAGAGAATTAGGATGTATAAGTGGAGTAATTCAAAATGTGCCTGAGTAACTTGACCACTAAAATACAGAGTTATTTGACTTCTTTTCTTTTTGACACAGTTACTGTTTATTTTCACAAAAGGAGAACAGCTTCCACAGAAGAGGGCTTTAGAGACATCTTTCACCAAAAACTTCATAAGGCTGGTGGTTAAGCTACTCCTGTGTTCCCCATAAGTACCTTAACTATCAGCCTTTGGGGATTCAAAATAAGACTTAAAGTTGGGCTTCTAGCCTAATTGCATTCTCCTTGACTACTGGCTGCTCTATTGCAGGTGGGAATCTCTTTCTGTTTTTACTTAAAACTCCATCCTACAGCAAAAAAAAATCATTAATATTACAAAATAGCAGTAGCCAAAAGTATTTTCACTCCTATCAAAAATAAAATGTTCTTGACAAATGAGTGGGGTTTTTTATTATTATTATTTTTTAAATGTGTTGGCAGAAAATGTCTGACTAGCCCTAATCATATGACTAGCCCTACATATTTATTGACACACCCAAGTGATATCACTTTTAGACTTAGACCACTTCTACATATAGCAAATGTAGAAAAGGAAAAATAAGTGATAAATGTGACTGCCAAAATCAAGRCCTACTTACTAGCTAAACTCCCATGGCTTGCCTGAGGAACTAATTTTTGTTCTGTCTTGAACACCTGCACTTGCTCTCTGTTACTTGGCAGCAAAATACTGTCATCCAGACTGGGCTTATTTGTCTCATATTCAGTGGGTTGACTCATAGCTGCATCTGGCCATCCACATCATATCAGAGACTGCTACCAATACCTATGCTACACCTGCCAGGGCTAAAGAAAATAACACCATGCACACACTCTGTGAATATACTTCTACCTAAAGAGAGATGTTAAAAGCTTGCTTGTCTGGCCAGAGGAAGAATTTAGCTCTTCTCMATTTAATATGAAATCCCAATGTTCTCTGTCAGCTTCAGCATGTCTTCTCAATGGCATCCTACTAAAGTTAAAAAATGGTCCCAGTTACCAATAACTAAACATCATCATATTTGAAAGTGCACAGTTTGTCAGTCAGACTTTGTTCTTCTTCCTTGAGTTTCTCCTCCATCGAGATCTCTGCTTTGTCAGGAGACCCAGATGGATGGGTTCGGAAAGATCTGAATTACAGCTATCACTTTTGATTCATATCACAAAAGATTATTTTTCAGTTCAACTTCTGCTTTTTAATTAATTTATTAGTTGCTGAATCTTCATTCAGTAAAGCAAAATGTATTAAACTATTCAGGGAGCAGAGACTACATTCATGGAAAACTATCCTAAGAAAGTTCTGTTATGACCATTCCAAAGGCAGTCAGAAACTCAAACACTGCTTTGAAAAGCAGACAAAAGAAGCCTTTTTCAAATTGTTGGGTGAGAACTTTTAAAATGAGTTTTTGTGGATTTTTGGAAGACAAATGTCTCTCTCTCTCCCCCTCTCTCTCTCCCCTCCCCCTCCCTTTTTTTCTTCTTTTTTTCCTGTAGCAAAGTTATGCTCCTGCACCACTTAGGAAATTTTGAAACTCTTGGTCGTGTTTCATCACTCTAGGATTAATATTAATTTAGTTGACCAATGAAATCCGAGGGAACTATTTGGCATCTGCATTACACATCGCAGTTGAGGGACAGTATGAGGTACAATTTTACCTGATTTATTCTAGCAGCATCAGGTTTAGAGTTCCCAAACCCTATGTGACAGTCTTGCAGTAATCTTTGAGATGTCTATAAAACAGAAAATTTCAGTTCACACAATACTGTTTTTAAAACAGGCAGATGTCTGTCAAAAATAAGATGCTGTAAATGAAGTAAACCCACATAAATGTCTAGGCTTGAAGAAATTTTTAAAAACTCTTCCTGGGGCATTCCCACCCCCACTGTGAGATTAAATCTTCCAGCAACAGGTACAGTGTTGCCTTCCTTGAGGCTCCTGTCTAGCAGGGCAGGCTGCCAGCTGGATAGATGTTGTGGGAAACCCCTTGTGAGCAAGTGCAGTATTTTATAATATCCTTCCAACTGGCAGCCTGCCCAGGATGGTATTTCTGTGCACTCTTCAAAACACTTTTAAAAAGTTTATTAAGATTGCAGGYGGCAACCATGGCAACTGGTAGGAACTATATTTCTCAAGTGCATCAGAAAAGCATATATACAAATAGATAAGTGTGTACTGTGGAAAGATACAGGTCAATCGGATACTCTGTTGTGATTTCAGTAGATATTGAATGAGATGGCACCTGGATTCTGAGCACTACAGCCTAATCCAGCTGGGAAGGATTCTGGAACAAAGCATGAACTTAATGTTTTCCACTTGTATGTCTGTATCAGGAGATATATTTCCTGGTGCTGAAACATTCCATTATGTTCCTAGTCATATATATAAACTGCAGCAGGACCAACTAGTGCTTAAGGACAAACCATATAATAAAGGGTTCTTTAATGGAGTACTATTAGTATGTGAATGATTTTCTATTTACTAAAAAAACTAACTAAGAGCTTTTAGATAAACTATGCAGTGAACTAGGTACTGATAGAGGTAAATGCATCTTATGCATAGCAGGACACACAAGAAAAATACTCAGAAGGCATGTATGTAAAGAAAAGAAATCAACAGAATTTCTATTTAGCTGGTTTAAAAGTAAATAAAACCAAGAGGAAAGGAATGCAGACCATATGTATGAAAAGAACTAGAAAACACAAACAATTGGACATGTAGTAAAGAGGGAAAAATATTTTGTCAGGGTGCACCCATAGGCTTAACTGCTCTGAACAGCCTCACCTGGGGTCCCCCTGCCACCCTCTGCCCAGTGGGGCTGAGGCCTGGGCACCCAGTTCTCATATGAGCTATATCACAGGTGTGCTGGTGCTTGGCTCTGTCTCTGGCCCCATCTCCTGCTGCTCCTGACTGGACCCTGGGCCTGGTTCATCGCTTGCCTGCCTGGGGCTGATGATGGACCCTGCTACCAGCACCTGGCTCTGCTCACCCTGTTCAGGCCCTGGGGTGCTGCACCTGTTGGTGAGGGCACTGCCCATGCTGTGGTCACCTTTGGCTCCTGGCTTATCCTCCCTTGCAGAGCAGCCCTGTTCCTGTTGCTCCCTGGCACACCTACAAACCATACCAACAGTCATGTTAGGAAAACCTAAACAGATAGGAAAAGCAAACCTGAAAAAAGACTAAAAGGAAACAGTTAAAGAAAAAATGAGAAAAGGGAACTATGGTTGTCTCCTCCCCTCAAAATACATTAAAAAAGAGAAAGAGTAGTAAGGACATATATGTTCCAGTTAGTTTTTATTGCTATTTTCAGTGACTTTTATTAAAAAAAACAACAACAAAAAAAACCCCTTTAGTCAAAAGCAAACAACCAAAAACTAACCAAACCCAAGCAAATGAAATGGAAAGGAAAAATACTCTTGTTTAAGTGCATAAAAATAAGACTTTCCTCAATTAAATCACAACTTTTAAATCAGTATTTTCTAGAAGACACTTTAACCATCACAATTTTAAAAGCTATTGAAATATTTCTTCTGTGAGTAGTCATTAATCTGACCAATGCACAGTACAGTTTATTTACAAATCTTTTCTATATAAACTGAATAAAAAGAAATGAGTATATTAGAGACTATGTGATTGTGGTCCTATTCTAAGATGACCGACTTGTGGAGAATTAAGTTTTCATTTTTATGTTTAGCATAAAATTTGTTGGTATTTATATCACTGGATATATTGGGCCTGATTCTGCACTGGAATGGAGGTCTCAGATACTTTTAAATTGAAATGACACCAATGCTCCTGGTACATTGGCAAATAACTACTGTTTATATAAACAGAGAAGAGTTTGTTCTAAGATTTTTCCCCTTACCTCACCACATTTGGGAAACTTCCCTCTTATTTGCTTTACTCCTGGTCTAGAAAGGAGAGGAGATAAGGTTTAAAGCAAAATTTTAACCATAGTCACATGTAATTAGACTAAGAAATTCTGGGGCTACCCAGATCCTAGTGTGCACTCACATTAAGTACAAAGCAGCCTCAATATTTTCCTGATTTATCCATTGCCTTGTATGTCCTTGGAAAGAAGGGTACAGTGCTCTACACCATAGTCACACCCTCAGAGCTGGGGCAAGATCAAACCTAAATATTTTATCCTGGTTAGAAAGGCCAAAGCTGAATACTTACTCTTTGCTCTCAAAGAGCCACTTCTGCCAGTGCAGAATTCTCCTGGTCTGTTAATATTTTGTAGACTGCCAGTGGAGAGAAAAAGGTCTCAGTTTAATGAGATACAGGCCCAAAGTGTTATATACCAGAAAAACAGAAATGATTTAAATCCATTTTAAACATCTTGATTCCAAGAAAACAGATGTTCCATTTCTTTCTTTACTTTCAGTAGTCTTAATACTGGAAAAACTATTCTAAGACACTCAGAAAGTAACTGGCTACCCCATGATAGATGGCTCAGAACTGAAAAAAATAATGGCTTCTGAAACTTAAGTACAAATTCTGTTATCTACTTCCTCCAAATAATTAAGAAAACGAAAAACAAAATGTTTAGTTAACACTGAAGCTGTGACACAAGGTGACAAAAGTGAAAATCTGTTCCTACAGCTCACTTTCACAGACACAAATAAAAGATAAATCAATGTCAGTGATCATTTTTAACTTCTTGCCTCTGGTTAAGTTATGTCACAAGAAGCAGATAGAAGCCCAGAAACAAATTCTTGCATGAAACATTGTGGTTTTTAGACCTGAGGTAGTGGTGTAATTGTGAAGATTAAAATCAATCAGAAATACCTATTTACTGTTTACTATGTTGCACGTATTTCCCTTTAGAAATAAATGTGATGGAAGTTCAATTTGATATTCTATTTTCATTATTTAGTTGCATTGGAGTGTGTTGGGAAGGCGTTTGTGTTTTAATTAATAAAAGTTGTTTAAAATACGGAGTAAGTATTGATTAGAGCAGATGAACTAAGTGAAGTTAGCTCTACATAAAAGAAACCARTAAAGTAATAAAAGAACAGCTGAGTTTAACAGTAGCAAGCAAATTACACAGGCAATGGTTTCTAGCCTTTTCCTAGTATGTTTGCTAACTGAATTTACAGATCTTATGTATGTCTGTTTAACCCATTGGCTTCTGTCCCACGGGAGTTTTAGTTCTGTCAGCATTTCTTATAATGATCTTACAGTCTTGTTGTGTTTGAAGCAAACATCGCTTTGGGCCTGACTAATGATTACTTTGACTTGTGTATTCGTTTATAACACTGCAAAATGTGTTTAAAATGTTACCTTTCTGATCTGTTGGGAAATGATACAGTGAGTCCCTTACAATTACTAGAATCAGTGGGGAAGAGGGAAAGGGAGAAAACTCATGTAAAAAGAGGCATAAATAAGCRTTTTTGAAAACACTTTTATTTTCTTAGTAGATTCTAACAAGCCATTAAGAAAATATTTTACATCTTCCTGTGTGTTTTTGAATATTAATCAAGTTTTAACAGAAGTTTTGCTATCCTAAAAGTAAAAACATAGACTCCTGCTTGTAGCTGTGTGATAAACCCCTCTGGGCTTCTAAAACAAGATAAAATTATCCACCCAAGCAGTAGGAACATGTGTAGAGAGAACTAATTATTGAAAACATATTTTTTGTAATTTTGCATAAAAATTTTGTTTGAAAACTGGATTTTTACAACAAAATTACACTTTATTATGCAAAAAGGAGACAGATAATGATTAATTAAAATTTATAAAAGAAAGAATTGAAATTACCAACCTAGAGTTTGAAGTAAGACATTACATTAAATGGTGTACAAAGGTATTCAGAAATCCTGAGAACATGGGAATGATTTTAGCCTCACAAGATTCCTCAGCTGTGGACACGTATTATGTATCTTGGTGGAAATTATGTATCAGGTGGAAAGGCTGAGGCTGAGTTACTCATGCAAGGTCATACAAAGAATGTATGGTTAAGCAAGAGTAGGATCCAAGTTTTCTGTCGTGTAGGCAGTGAACAACCTTTCTGCTTGCCTAAAATTAAGAAAGCTTCATCCAGCAATTTGTTGCTTCCTTGGACTTTACTTTTCATAAAGTTCTTCTGCTTATCTGATTTGGGGCCTCCAATCAGAAGGGCAGTTCTTCTGTGGAAGGAAGAAAATTACAGCAAGGGAATTGTATGGAATATATTCTTCTTATCAGATTCTTACGTTCATACCTCAAGGGTTTATGCAAGTCAGCACACTATTCAGCACTGACAGGAGTTTGTTCTGCATATCCCAGTTCTGTTGAAGTGACCAAGATTTAGTGCTTTAGATTTCCTCTCAGAAAAGTCATGAGACTCAAGGACATCCCCACTTAAACACTTAGCCAGCATTTGATATTAGCTTCCAGCCCTTCTGAATATATTTGTGATTATAGCCAAACCAATATTCAATGTTGTGGTCTCCAGTGCGCCAGCTAGGTATTATTAATATCATTGCTTTGATCAGAAATGTCATCCTGAGTAAAGTCTTCTATGACTGATAATAGTTGTTTTTTATGTTTGAGGTTCATACATTAAATAAATTTTAACAATACCAGATTATCTGCTCAGCAAACAAATTGTGTATGGCTTGTAAAAGGGTACCATATCATTGTAAATGTCTAGAAAAGAAGTTGTCTTAAAAATTAAGCCAGCATCATTACAGCAGCTTGAAAAGTGTCATTATTGACAACATTCTCTACTCTCCCCTTGGCAATATTTTATACAATGTCAGATGAATACATATATACAGGTCAGATATTGTTACTGGTTCAACGAGCAAAGATATTGCTAAGTGCATCCTCAGTACAAGAAATATTTCTGGTTCTTAGCGGGATTTTGCACAGCAAGCCACTGCAACAGCAGGGTTCCTTTTACAGCTCCTGTGATCGTGCTGAGTTGTTATCAGCCAGCATTTCCTAGTAAAGAACTTTTATATAGTCTTTGGGGTTAGACATGACCTTCTTTAACTAACCCCATGCCTGCACAAACAAGTCATTGCCAAGACACATCAGCCAGGTACCTCTGATCCCATGCTTGTTAATCATGAGGCTTTCTGTCCAGCTAGGTGCATGACAACATCCTCTTTGTTTCTTCATTTTCCCCACTCTCCACAGAGCAATTAGTCTGAAATGTTTGGATCTATCTGGGAAACAATTATATCAGYAGAGGAGATAATTAACATGCTTAGCTGAAGTAAAGACTGTAGGTACTGAAGGAAGAAGCTTTGTACAAGGGGCTGTCTGCAGGGCAAGGTGTTAGAAAGCTGAAGTAAGAAAAACAAATGACTTGGTAGAGAAAGAAAGGTTAGGGGACTCAAGTATAAAGAAATGTAACTTTTTTATAAAGTCCTTAATTTTTGCTGTTGTAGTCTATGGAACAATAAGCTGAGAAAATTCAGTGAACCATTTAAAGCTGTACTAGCAAAAAGTCATTGAAAATAGTGTAAGAAACATGTCTAGCTGTCTAGAGGACAGGAAAAACTGAAGAAATAGATTGATGTGTGTGCCCTACTAGCGCAGAAACCAGACAGAATGGCATTGACTCCATACGCTGTTAATACAGCTGCAAGAAGAACAGGGGTTCTGTCAGTGAAGTTGACACTAGGCCATAAGCAGAGGGTAAAACAAAAATTCTTCTCACCCATGCATAGCCTTGGGACCATTCCAGCACTCTAACTTCTCCCCCACCATCCAGTCTGAGGTCCCTAGGGACGTAATTCTAAAATTGGTTCTGCTTTCCAGAGAATCATTTTGTCCTTCTTCTCCTGAACTGCATATATCCCCAGACTGGAAAGTTCAAAAATGGCATGTCTGTAAATCAGTAAACCCAGCRTGCTGGGTTCAGAATCAAGGTTTTGGAAATAAAAAATCCCTGGCTTTCTAATAGATATTATCACCCAGAAAAAGACTAACATTTAGTTTTAAAACATGGCATTTTAAAATATAGTAAACATACATTTAAATGCAGTTAGATTTATAGTAGTCTAGGCACTAGTAGACTACTATAGTAGTCTAGGCATTTTGCAGAAGGGCAAAAAAAAATATCGTTTAAATTGCTTTTCTGTATCATTCTTAACATGTTTCTTTAGTTGTAGATTGTGACATGAAGTTGTGTCAACATGGGTTTGGTGAGCTATACAACATAGATAGAATTGCTAATGAATAAAGTGCTTCACAGTGAGTTTTGAGGAGGATTTTCCTATATGCAGACATGTTCATGAGCACATACACTGTCTGGCTACATCTAATCAGACAAATAAGTCCTTCTAGCAAGCCTCATAACAGATTGCTGGTGTTTTAAACTTGCAAAAGGTACACAGTAACATGAAATGCAAGCAGACTACTTTAACTTTATTTTTTGCAGCTTCACAGTCACTCCTTAATCTGTTAGTTAGCTGAAAAAAAAATTTGATCACAAAGGAATGGACTTATATTTCCTAAAGAAAATGGCCCAGTCTTCAAACTCTCTCTACTCCCATTCAGGAGTGTTAAACCCTTGAACATTTTTACCAAATCTTTCTCTTATTGACATCTGTGATGAAAAGAGAACTTGGACAAAGTCATGTAAAAAAATGCTGGAATTCTGTACAGTGCAGTGTTCCAGCTGTCACRCTGTCATGCTGTGAAGTTTCAATAGCAACGACTGAGACAGTAATRTAATAATAATAAAAAAGATGTTTATTTCCTCACACAAGTTCTTGGATTAGTAACATCCATTAAAATAATGCGATTACTAATTTAGGAAGGATAACACAAAACCATCAGTTACTAATTTAGAAAGGATAACCCGAAACCATCGATTACTGCGTTATTAATTGGAAGGACTGCTTCCCCCTGCTTGAAAGCTTTCTTGTTCACTCTCCTAGTGGGAGGGCTCTCAACCTCGAGGAGTTACCTTAACCCAGCGTCCCAGGAAAAGGGGAGGGGGGGRATACTCACGGTCCAGCCGGAGAGGATGATCAGGTCACGTTCCCATCCCTGCTCAAACTCTCCTAGCTCCCAAGTCTCTTTTTACACGGCTGGGACTCTGGGCAAACACTGCTTTTGCTGACTTTTTGCGAGTTTCRCAATCACAGGACTGTCTGTTTGTCTGCTTGGGAGGACCCTGCTAGCGAGGCAAGACCACAACACCTCCGTATTGCTTCTCCCCTCCCCGGGGGTCCGTGCGGATTCCAGGTGGCAGACCTCTTCAGKCTTGTTAATGCTGCCATTCCGCAGCCTTGCGCATGTCAGTCCTTGCGCATATCGGTTGGTAGACGACTTTAGTCCTGTTAAGTCCTCTGTTCAGCAGCTTTGTGCAGGTCAGCTCTTGTRCTATCGGTTCTTCTGCATATCAATTGACAAACTTCAGTCCTGTTAACTCTTCACTCGCCCGTCACCAGCTAATGTGTATTCTGTTCTTTTTCTTTATAAGAATAATTAAATGCTCATTTCCCTCCTTTTAAAACCATGGTTTGGCTGAGGAAAGCTATTGTGTTGGTATTCTGAGACCATCAAGTATTTTTCTGAGACCCATTTAGCTAGTATGCTAAAGGCTCAGAGTTGAGTGTTTCCATCTTAATCTCATAAAGACCTTTCTTCATACATATATGTAGAGAAATACATTTTATACTCCTATAAGCTACATATGACTTATAGAAAGGAAGGGGAATTTTTAAGAGAAATTTTAACTATGTTTGGTAAATCCGATTGCTCATGTAAAATCTTTTAATGTCTGAAGCTCTATGAAATCACAAATTAAAATTTGATCATTCTGTTATTATCCATGTGCTTTTTTGTTCTGTATTTAGAGCAAAACTTCCCTCTTGGTTCCGTATTATTTACCTCTTAAGTACAGGGTTTTTTGCATCTGATATCCTGGGTTCTCTCATGAAACTCAAGAATTTGAGTAATTTACACTAAGGTTTAAAGAATATATATATATGTTTTAAGGAGGACATTTAAGTAGATATAGGAGTGGAGGGGGGAACAACTGAGAAAAGATAAGTATACTGCATTTTATCAATCTATGCATCTGAAATCAAGTGTTTCATGGATTTAAAGGAAGGAAGGATTATGGCATTTCTCTAAAGGTTTACAACGGTCAAGGACTGTTTGTATTCTGAATATATGATATATACTCAGATAATACCGCAAAATCAAGCACAAACAAAACCTCTGCAAAGGTGTGTTTTATTAATAATCATTAGAATGGTACTTCAGCAAACAAAAGCTGTTTCTGAAAAACTTCCTACCCTCCCTTCCCCCTTCCCCTTTCCTTCCTCTTCCTCTTCCTGTTCCTSTTCCTCTTCCCTTCCCCTTTTCCATTTAGATGGAATAAGACCTATGATAGATTAGAATTGAAACAATCTGTAGCACCAGAACAATCACAAGCATGAAACATTATTGCTTAATCTGAATGGTTACATGAAATGAATGAATAAATATTTTTCTTTGTCCATTATGCAGATCTTTAAAATGCCCTTAATTTCTTGTAGTACTCATGCACTTTCAGAAGTGAAAACAGAAAAATACTTCTATGTAATTTAACCTATAGTTTTAGAAAAGTAAAAGATATTATCAGATAAAAATGTCAACTGTTTTAAAAATAAATAAATGCCATCAGAGAGTAAATATTATACCTTCCACTATTTGAATACACATGTTGTTAAAACATAACCTGACAAATATATAAATATATATGATTCTGTATTCAGTTTCCTAAGTTGAAATTTAAAATATCTCCATTTACATTGATTCTAAATAGTTTAACAAATCAGAATTTGGCCATCTGGTTTTACATATTCTTTTTATAAATTAGTGGAAGATTGTGGGAGCTTTAAGGATGAAATGTGCTATTTACTCTTATTTTTCACTCTGAATTGATGACCCTCAGAGAATACTACAATACTACTACATTAATAAGTAAAGAAAGGAGTAGGAGATGTTAGAAAGGTATGGGCCATATTATTTTACTGGTTCAGAGTCTCTTCTGTGTTTCTTTGTGCTTAGAGGTATTTTTGTACATATTTATAATTAATTTTTCCTTATCTAATGTGCTAGATAAGCTCTTCTATAAGAAAGCCCAAAGAATAAAATAAATACTGGGTTAGGCACCAACTAAGCTAGATGGGACCATCATATAAATGGAAGATACACCCTACGCTGTATTTTTCCAAGCATTAAGCAACAACAGCAGACACTTTTTAGATATATTATACTGACTGTTTAAATATGATATTTTTGTGATAATTAACTACTTTGGGTACTTATCAGTGATAATACTTCATCAACTAATCCTTTAAAGAACTTAATTGGTGTCAGAATGAAAACAGCAATGTTTGGAGTGACCTTTATTCTAACTAAATACTATTTCCACAAGTGGCACACTGCAACTATATATGTTACAGCATCAGAAGTTCCAATGTATTTCACACATTAGAATTTAGTAATTCAGAATTGATGGAGGATAATTCTTATCAGTCCTTTCAAAATTTTTCCCAGGACAAAATAACTGAAGAAAAATGAAACCAAATTTTGCAAAAAAACTTACAGAATTTCACTTTTTTATTAAAAAAATCCTCCTGAAATACTTAAAATAAAACGGTTCTTATAATTTGGGATTACAATTCAAGTATTTTATTTTTTTATTGTCTAAAAATCTGGCATTCTTTCTGGAACAATGGGAAATTTAGTCAACTCCTTTGACAGTCGTGCATGCAGATCTTTTTACTGCACTTTTGTTCATTCTTGGTTATACTGTTCAGTTTATAGCCAGAAGTTGTTAAAATCAGCTACTCTMTCCCTTGTAGACAATCTTTATAATTGAAAGCAATGTGGCTATTTTGGTTTTTTTTTGCCCACAAAACCAGCAAATGTAAATGGATGCCTACCATCAGAAACAGAATAAAGGCATTCAACTCCAAAAAAAGAAGCTTTTTTTCTGTAACCTGAAGTTCACCTGGACATGTTTCAAACAATAATGGTAAACTTCTGTAATATATGTTATAAAATAATCATCAGTAAATGCTCACCACTAAATAGTTTCCATTCATTCTTTTTAGACTTCTTTATTTGTTTATGTCTCCATCATGCATTATGACACCCCAGTGCATTTACATTGTAAGAGCTCTGCGATGATTTAGAGTAGTTCTGAGGTTCTGTGGATTCCAGTGCTAACTGCAGATGTTATTCAAATATGTATTATTTTTTTTTTAATCAACATATCCTTTATTATCAGAATGACCCAATACCTAGATAGAACAAGAAGGTGACTCAAATTCAGTAAAACTGAGATATGATGAAGCTGAAAAAGAGGATTCATTTTAGGAAACTTGTCAATACTACCTCACCATTGATCTGGGACATCTAATCACAGATCATTAAGTTAGTGAAACACCTCAGGGTTACCCTTGCCTTACTCCTTATCCACCTACAATTTCTTTTTGTATTAGGAAATTTAAAAGGGATGTATGATGAGGCTAATAGAGCAAGGCAGCAGATAACTGGGTTAATTTGAGCAGAAACTGCAAAGGTCTGAGGAGCTGATGAGCCAGTCTTTTTAGATGGATGAGGTATTAGTAGGTGACTGACAGCAAGCCAGACCTTTTCTCTCACTTCAAAGTTTGGAGATTCAYACAGGGGCAGTATGCTTACACTTCACCTTTTCCAGATGTGTTTGCTAGTTTTGGTGGATTTGATGCTGAGTCTCAGTCATCCCCTTCCTTAACAAATACACGAGAGAGAACTTACTTAACACAAGTCTTTAATGAATCAGCAGTTAAGCTGGACAATAGAAGAAAGTGCTGAGGTCTCCAAAAGCCTATAGGTATAGTCCTTTCTTCTTAGAGTCTGTTTGCAACTTTGCAGGGAGATGTTCTGACACAGTAATTCTACTGCAAGTAAGAAATGGAATTTTTCTAATTTGGTAGGTAGATGGTGATAACATGAGCTCTCCAGGATGTTATTATGTGCTGTTTATGATGATCTGTCTTCTCTGAGAAAATGTGGATTTCAACCAACTGCATTAGAAAATAATTAAAAGAATCCTGAAGGGTGTCATGCAAAAATGTCCCAGAAAGGTGTCTAGAACACACTGGATAGGTGAAAAGGCATAGCGAATGCTCAGATTAGTTGAATCTGCTCTAGAAAGCTGTTTTCTATTTGTCATGTAACTTGAATTTTGCTAATTTATACACTTTCACACAAAGTCTAATTTGCAAAGATATGCTGTGTTCTCCCCTTCTTGTCAAAAACATTGCAGTAACCTGCATATTTCATAATCAGTAAAGAATATTCATTTTCTAGGAGGATACAGTAGACATTTTATGTTTTCCTGCAGCCTTAGACTCTTGTTCTAAGAGTTGACTGAATCAGTTTTATTTCTGCTGAAACACTGAGGGGGGAAGGGCAAAAATCAAAGCGAAGTATTGTAAATCCCTTGTCAAAAAGCACATGTAGAACATGTACAGAGCCATACATTTTCTAGGTTGCTGGGAAGTTTGATGACCAATATACAGCATTCCAAGGTAACATGGATTTTCCCTCAAAGACAACCTTCTTCAAGGAAATGTGGTGAGTCAGGGATCACCTATAGTCTATACAACCTGAGAAGAAAGGTTGAGTAGGACTGTTAAATTTCTGAGAAAAGCTTATATTCACAAAATACCAGCACATGATGTGTAATGGAGACATAAGGCTATTTGGTGTARCAATAAGGTGTGGAATCCGGTGGTCTATGATAGTTTTATATTTCGATGGAGAGATTAGTTCTCAGGCAGTTTGAGGCTCTCATGGGCTGGCTGACTGCTGCAAAAGAACACAAGAAAGTCCCATAGAAATAAATGTCTGCTGGCCATCAATATTCTTGTGGGGACAGGAATTACATCCATCCACCAACTTAAGGCCTTAAGGTTTAGAGGACACAGTGAGCTGGAGTGGGATAGAAATATTAAACAAAGGCCCTTCATCTGCCTGAACTTTTTTCCCTAGGGTTTTAATTTAGAAGGTAATAAAGTTATTTAAACTTTAAATACCATTGATAGCATGAACAAAAGATTGAACCAGAAACACACAAATAGCATTTATTAAGAAAATTATGAAAATTTTAAAGCGCTAGCAGTCTTCATCAAACTTACAAGGCTAGGACAGAATCTGTGCAATGAGAGAGCTTAAACAAGCATGGAATTAGCTGCGATGAGCTGGAACATGGCGTATTGCTTCTAGATTTCTATCAGTTGGGTCTAGAAATGAAGTAGCTGCAGTCTTTACTAAATATATGAAATCTGTGAAGTTTGTATGGTAGGATGAGGTAGGATTGCATTCTTTGGCGGGATGCTCAAGTCAGATTTCAGACAGGATCATCAGGCACAATAATTAGAACAGGAAACTGACGTAGGACTTGACGACCTGAGGTAGTATTGGAGAAAGAAGCATGGGCAGAATTTGTTAGGAGTCCAAACAGGAATGTAAAAAAGAGCTGAGGAGCTGAGGCAGGCTATGAAATTGCTTCTTTCAGTGATAAATCAATGAATGTGTACATGGACTCCTAACTCACACCTGACTGCAGGATTTCCTACTATAGCATGTAATATATGATTGATTAAGAATTGATATAGGAAATCKTCTTGAATAAATTCTCAAGTGAAATCTCTCAAGCTGTTCTTTACCCAGACGGAGGAGAATGAACATGGACAGATTTGTTTCTGGTGAATGATTATGATCACACACAAAAGTTATGCAATTGTTAGTTGAGGAGACTGAAAATGTTACTTAATGGATCATTTACAGTTACTTTCTGCAAAGTGGTGCAATACTTATGATAGGAAAGACACAATGAAGAAAGAGCTTCTCATTTTTTGTACTATAAAACTAGTTCTTGTAAAATTCTATTAATGAAAAATATGAACACATTGCTTCTTTAAAGTTTTTCCCAGTATAATATCTGGTTTTATTTATATAGCTGTCTGTAGTCACAATACGATTATCTAAAGTACTCTAAGTCTTCTGCTAGGCTTATTTCCTTTAATATTGCATATACAATAACCTTTTGCTGGTCTTGCAATGTGACCTGACTTGTGAATTAGTATTCATATAATATGAAATTGTTTGTATGATCTTTTCTCTCAAAAATATAATTTCATTACAGGTTGAGGCAAATTTCAGGTACAATATTAGTGCCCAAAGTAGGCTTTCTGATAGCTTATTTTCAGGTAATATAGTATCCAATGATTTATAAGATTCCTTCATGTTTAAGAGCACCTTCTTTGCTTTTAAGAGAGGCTTCAAGATCTTCTGAAAGACATGTTTTTAATTCACCAATTTTTTACTTACAAAACTCTTGCACTGGCATATAAGACATTTTGAGTTTTTCTTTTTTTGGTTACTTGAATTAGTTTAATACTTCAGCCCTTTGGGGACCTCAAGAGCTGAATATTGTTATTCAAATATTAACATCAGCTCATTGCAAGGTGAAAATATTCATCATTGTATGAATGATGCAAACACACAGGGCAATAAATATTCTCGACCTTTTATTTTTTTAAACTTGATTGACTATTGGAGCAAAGCTGATAAACAACAGCATGAAGCGAGAAGGGTCAAAGCAGAAAATGCTAATTTTTACTGCACTGTTTGCTTCCATGGTTATATTTCTCTATGTTCTTCTTAAAGAGGGTATGATTTTTTAAGTTCTTATCATGACAATCAAAGCTTTTATGAGAACCAATTAGTATGATAATAATGCTTTAAAGAGCCATCTAAAAAAGTTATATTGATAAAATATGTAAAATGAATTATCAAATACTGTTTACAATGAAACCAAAAGGTGATAGAAGAAAAACATTCAACAGATACAGATCACAGAAGGTGTGTGCAGAAATTGATGAAACTAAATCAACTAAATTGGTTTACAGCAATAATCAAGTTGGCCTAGTATAACTAAGAATGACATTAAATGCATGTATTCCAATAAGAAATTTGATCTTAATCTTTTTGTATATATTTTTAGAACATATCTTTTCAACATCAGCTTGGTTGTCACCCGTTGCTTCTAATGAAAGTTATCTTAAAGGCTATGATTTTTATTGTACTTACATACTTGGTTATGCCAAAACTGAGCACTTATAGAAAGTCTTGCCATAACATTGACATAGTAAATTAACATATAAATATGCGTAGCATAGGATAAAAGCAATTTTATATTACAATTTCAATTAGATGGGTTTGTTTGCTCTCATGTTGCTGTCTCCTAAGTATGCCATAGGCAATTAAGTAGTAGTTAAATATTTATGGTTCTTTCTAATCTGTTATGTTTTAGGAATTCATTTACTGAATATAGAAATGACATTTTCTTGAAAGGCAGATGTTTCATTAATCTATTATACTAAAATCTTTTTTTTCTGTTTAGAGCATATTTAAATCTTAAATCTAGTAAACTTTTTTTGAAATTGCCTATGGAAGACATACAACAAATAAAGACTAATCAAGCTGTCATATTTATTAAATGTTTGACAGTGGTTGCTGGGTGCCTAAACTTTAATTAACTACACATTTTGAAAGCTTTGCTATTTTTTTTAACTCAAGAGCTATCCTTCTGTGGTAGAGTAGAGTAGGTTGTTTGTAATATCTAATTGAGAAATACAGCATTCAAGCTGTGTGTAGGTGATACACAAATTTTTCACCCCTGCTGACAACCACATTGGCTTCTGTGTAATTCTTTAAATTGATTCAAACTCATGCTGTTTATGCTTTTAATTGATTGAATTAAAACATCATTTTAAACACTTAATCATTCCATTAGACGGGATTGTGTTTGCTTATTCTGAGCTCAGTCCAGCACAAAATAAGCACAGATTTCCTATCCGCAAGCATTCAGAACACCAGTCCTCAGTCTCTTGGTCTCTCTGTCTCCCTTGTTTGGTAGCATCATATAAGCATCTTGCAAAGGATGTCCTCTAGCAGAAGTGTATCTGTCAAGGACTATGAAGACTGTTTTGTCCTGGAAAAGAGAATGTGAGCACTGACCTATGAATTCAGAATGAACTGAGAAATAAGATTTATACACTGCTGCTTCTTAAATGGACCCATATCATGAAGTTCCATTCCTTTGAATGTCCCCTTGGAAGTCTTCAGAATAGTGCTGTCAGCTGGGAAAGCGCGATATTTTCAGAGTACGTCATCTTTAAACTTTTTCTTTACTTAACAGAGTAGGAAGTACATACAGTCATATTCTCACATGAAGAATTCTTGGAGTATGCTAACTATTATATTCTGACTTGGTAGCAATTGTAAACTTTTTGAAAAAGGTAGTGACATGAAATGTCTAAACCACCATTTGGAAGCTGTTGAGAAAGTTAGTTTTGTGACAGATTTCAGTTACTTTCACAACTACAGACTTCTAGAATCCACAGTAAACTAGGATTTTTCAGGCTATATTAGTAATGTATTTATTAACAATGAATAAAAAGTAGACTGTTCTCTCTCTTCTTCCATTATATTTCCATTCTTACTATTTGGTTTCTACCAACTTAACTACCTTTTTCTGTGGTTTCTTCAAAAAGGGGAGTTTTTGCCATCATTGTTGTATTTTAACAAATAACAAATAACCTGATCACAATTTTATAGATATTGCTTTTTGCATCTTTCTGTATTATAGCATCCATAAATCCATTCTGTAAGGTGGTTCCATACACATATTTTAAAAGGCTGACTACATATATGGCAATAAAAATATTTTGAAAAGTTGCAGAGATATAACAAAAATCATTGTATTGGAGGCAGTATGAATGTGCTACATGCATGGTTCACCCATGTGTTTTCCACTAATCCCTCATCGATGCTGCTTGTGTTCAAATTCTTCAGCAACATGAAATATTATGCATGTACAAATAAGCCTATTTACCATGAAATTCTTCTGTCTTTACTCCAAATATGGAATTATCCATCCAAATGATATCTTTATTGGCTCAGGAGAGGCAATATTCTGTTCTGAGATGGTAAGGAACTTTGAATATATCTCTGCTCTAAAAGTTGCTGGTGAAATGGTCTCATGAATTCTGTTTTATATCTCTGAATGATATCAAGTGGGTATATTTACAATGCTATTATATTTATTTCTAATTTCACTCCTGCAATCACAAATGGAGCTGTCAGGCTCCAGCTGTGTTCTTCTGTTTGTGTCTGTCATCACTGCTAATAAGGATTTGCATGCCAAATTAGGCCCTTGGTTACAGATGAAATTCCATTACTTTCAAATTATGGCCTCARTGATAACTTCATAATTTTATAACTTTCATTTTGGCAGTGCACCTGTAACTAAATGTTTTTTAAGCATGATCCAAAGGTTACTGAAAAGAATAAGTGCCTTTATACTGACTTCAGTAAGCTTTAAATTTAACCTTTATTTAACAATCCTGTTAATGAAGTACCAGAAGGAATAATACTCATCTTCACAGAATCACAGAATCACAGAACCTTTGAGGTTGGAAGGGATGTCTGGAGATCACCTCATCCAACCCTCCTGCTCAAGCAGGGTCACCTAGGGCAGGTTGCCCAGAATCATGTCCAAATTGCTTTTGAATATCTCCAGGAATTGAGACTACACAACCTCTCTGGGCAGCCTGTTCCAGTACTCAGTCACCCTCACAGTAAAGAAGTTTTTCCTTATGTTCAGCCAGAACTTCCTGTCTTTCAGTTAGTGCTCATTGTTTTTTGTCCTATCACTGGGCACCACTAAGAAGAGTCTGTCCCATCATCTTTAGACCCTCCCCTCAGATATTAAAACACATTGTTAAGATCTCCCCTCAGTCTTCTCTTCTCCAGGCTTAAGAGTTCCAGCTCCCTCAGCATTTCCTCATATGAGAGATGCTGTAGACCATTAATCATCTTAGTGGCTCTTTGCTGTACTTGCTACAGTAGCTGCATGTCTCTCTAGTATTGCGGAGCCCAGACCTGGACACAGTACTTCTGTGCAGAGCTGCTTTCCAGCAGGTCAGCCCCCAACCTGTACTGGTGCATGGGGTTATTCCTCCCTAGGTGAAGGACCCTGCCTTTGTTGAACTTCATGAGGTTCCTCTCTGCCTACCTCTCCAGCCTGTCCAGGTCTCTCTGAATGGCAGCACAGCCTTCTGGTGTATCAGCCACTCCTCCCAGTTTTGTATCATCAGCAGCAAACTTGCTGAGGGTGCACTCTGTGCCTTCATCCAGGTCACTGATGAAGAAGTTGAACAGGATTGGACCCAGTAYTGACCCCCGGGGAACACCGCTAGCTACAGGCCTCCAGCTGGGCTTCATGCCACTGATCACAACCCTCTGAGCTCTGCCRTTCAGCCAGTTCTCAATCCACCTCACTGTCTGCTCATCTAGCCCACACTTTCTGAGCTTGCCTATGAGGATGTTATGGGAGACAGTGTCAAAAGCCTTGCTGAAGTCAAGGTAGACAACATCCACTGCTCTCCCCTCATCTACCCAGCCAGTCATCCCATCATAGAAGGCTATCATGTTGGTTAAGCGTGATTTCCCCTTTGTGAATCCATACTGACTATTCTTGATCACCTTCTTGTCCTTCATGTTCTTGGAAATGGTATCCAGGATGAGCTGCTCCATCACCTTTTCAGGGACGGAGGTGAGGCTGACTGGCCTGTAGTTCCCTGGATGCTCCTTCTTGCCCTTCTTGAAGATTGGAATGGCATTTGGTTTCTTCCAGTCCTCAGGCACCTCTCCTGTTCTCCATGACCTTTCAAAGATGATGGAGAGTGGCCTAGCAGTGACATCAGCCAGCTCCTTCAGCACTCATGGGTGCATCCCATCAGGGCCCATGGACCTGTGTATGTCCAGTTTGCTTAAGTGATCCCTAACCTGATCCTCCTCTGCCAAGGGAAAGTCTTCCTTTCTGCAGACTTTCTCCCTGATCTCCAGGGTCTGGGATGCCTGAAGGCCGGTCTTACCAGTGGAGACTGAGGTGAAGAAGGCATTCAGTACCTCAGCCTTTTCCATGTCCTCTGTCACCAAAGCCCCTGCCCTATTCAGCAGAAGGCCCATATTTTCCCTGGTCTTCCTTTTGCTACTGATGTATTTATAGAAGCCCTTCTTGTTCTCTTTGACATCCTTTGCCAGGTTAAACTCCAGATGGGCTTTGGCTTTCCTAGCCCCATCCCTGTGTGCTCAGACAGTGTCTCTATAATGCTCCCAGATTATCTGTCCCTGCTTCCACCTTCTTTATACTTCCTTTTTCTGTTCGAGTTTTGCCAGGAGCTTCTTGTTCATCCATGCAGGTTTCCTGCCACTTTTGCTTGACTTCTTGCTCATTGAGATCAACCATTCTTGAGCTTGGAAGATGTGAGCCTTGCTTTCTTGTACCCTTCTCCCTTCTAGGGCCGTATCCCATGGGATTCTTCCAAGCAGATCCCTGAAGAACCTAAAGTCTACTTTCCTGAAGTTGTGATCCTGGCTTTTGCCCTGCTCCCTCCTCTCATGATCCTGAACTTCACCATCTCATGGTCACTGCAGCCCAGGCTGCCCATAACCAGCCCTTCCTTTTTTGGAAGTATGAAGTCCAGCAGATCTTCTTTCCTCATTGGGTCCTCTATCACCTGTATAGGAAGTTGTCATCTGTGCTCTCCAGGAACCTCCTGGATTGYTTAAGGCCTACTGTGTTGTCCCTCCAGCAGGTGTCGAGGTAGTGAATCTTGTTCTTTCTTAGGTATATTGTCTACTGACAACAGTAAAAAGTATTATTGATTTTTTTAAGAATGCAAATTTTAAATAGCTATCTGAACACACCATGAAAATAACTAGAACTTAAATCCCTGACAGTGTCTTACAGTTTTACTATGATGTAGTAGAGGGATACGTGGAAGCGTCCCTATTTTGTAAAAAGGCCTTGTTTTTGAGTAATCACAGTTTGTAGCAAAACTGTCCTGTAAGACTTGTCTCATCAGTGTAGAAATGTAGTGTCTTTAATACTGAAAAGAGAGTAATATTACATTAGCACATATTTTTGTAAACCAAAACCTGTGGAGAAAATTATGCCATTTGATAAATATAGAATGAATATGAATGTTTGAAAACAACTCTAAAATGCGTATGTATTGGAATGCACTAAGGTGAATCTTAAATAAATTGGAAGATTTTTCGATACAAGTGGTTGTAACACTGCCATAGTAGTGTGCATTCTTGCAATACAGAAAGAGGTAATATAAATATTAAAATACTCTTCAGTCGATGAGCAGCCTAAATCTCTCTACAGAAAATGATTTGGTATACTTTAGCATACTCTTAATTTGGATTTTATCTGACTTTGGATAAACACATGTACTTTATAAAAAGAAGTTGGCAGTATAATATTATTGTAAAACTTCAGGTCAGGAGGAAAAAAACTATGAACTGCTTTAGTTCAAAAATACTGTTGCTATGACTACGTGAGTAGCTTTTAAGGCAATGTCCTTTTTATTTAAAGTATTTTTAGAACTTTATTACCCTAACAACCGGATACACTTAAAACAGCAACTTCTAACAAGTTTGCTCTTGTTTGCAAAGGAAATCTCTTGTCTCTCCTTTTCTGATGGAGAGCCTTCCAATCATTAAATAATGGAAAGGTTAAAAGAAACAAGGCTTTTAAAATGTATTTTCCATGTTTATTTCCTCTCCATAGCTTTAGTCCAAGCAGCAGCAAATATCTTATGTTTATACATTTCACTGGACATATACTGTAAGCAGATCAGATGAACAAAATGAAAGAGTATGACAAATATTTTGGATGTCATAGCTTAGTGATTTGTTACTCTGTTTCAGTAGATTGCATAGATTGATAGCCATTTTCAAAATAGGTTGTATTTGCTATATAACTTGCCTTTAGTTAATCATATAGAGTAACTCATTGCCATACYCTATTCCTATGAAAAGGTGTTTACTCTTTGTTACTCAAATCAATGTCTTTATGAGACAAGAATAGCTATACTGTGTTAGGACAAGTCTCCATCTCACTATTTGCTTGCTGGACTATGGAAGAGGGTAAGAACTGGGTTAGCCCACAGGCATTTTTTTGTGCTACAATTTTCCACCTTACAGTGATTTGCAGTTCAGTTACTCTGCAAAGGAGAGATAGTATCTATTATTTTGACAGATTATGTGTCTTTTTTTTTTTTTACTTCCAGGGAATTTTTAGCATTTTGGTAAAGAACTGTGAATCTTCCCCATGTATTCTGTGAAAAAAGTTACTCCTTGATTGTTTTTAATTTAACACCTGCTCCTTTTAGCTAAGGAGCAGTCTCCTAACTTCTGGTCTCCTAACTTTGTCTCCTAAATTTTATGTTGGAAGATGCAATGAACAATGGTTCTTTATTCAATTTCTCCATGCCTTGCTTGATTTTAAGGACCTTTATCATCCACCTTAGTAGGAGCAGATAAGAAGAGTGATAACCTGTCAGAGAGCAGCAAAGGCCAGCTGTTCTTTAAAGGACAGGGAACTGGGAGACAAGGACAATAATACAGCTGGCAGGAAAGGACCCTACCAGCCAGGGCCCCATGTTATAGTACCATAGCAAAGCATGTAGGGCAGGCCCAGGGATGGCAACTAGGTTCAACCAAGAGTCCAGATCATCAGTTATGTCCATGATGGTGAGACAGGACCAAGGTCAAGCCAGGAAGTTAATCTGAAGGTCAGGATCAGGATCAGGTCTGATGCTGCTAACTACTTTTACGCATCCCAGTGCAAGTCAAGTGACAAGACAGGTCTGAGGTCAAGCCTGGTAGTGAATCCAAAGGTTAGGGCCCAAATCAATGGGATTCATGGCTAGGCACAGACATGGCTGTGCCAGAGTTGAAGATGGGCACATCTACAATAAAAAGGTCCTGGCCTGAGCTTTAATGGAGCCCTTGAGTCCATGGACAGAGGGGGTAGAAGCCCCAGGTGAGGCTGGTCAGGGATATTAAGGCCTATTAGTCCACTCAGGGCCCTGATAATATTCCCCTCTCCTTAGCACTGGGAGGCTGTATGTGGCATGTTGTATCCAGTTTTGAATCCCACAGTTTAACAGGAATGTGAAGAACATGGAAATCTTGGTAGCTGGTAGTTTGGTAGCTGGGGTCAGTGGTCTAAAGTGCATGACTTGGGAGTGGTTGGAGGAGCTGAGACTGTTTATTGAAGAGAATAATTTCTTCATCTCTGCAGTCAGTCTTACCCATTGAGGAAACTCACTTTATTATGTGCAGCAAGGCAAGCTGTTCACAGATAGAGTGGCCATAGAAAGTTTGTGACTTTTCTGAAATGCTTCSCAGTGGAGTAAGTTTCATGAATAAAATCTTCCAGGCAAATAATACCACACTCTTCTAAATGCTCTTTTATCATCATATGGTCTGTCAGAGGGATCCTCTTCTTGTTAATCTTTGCTTGGACTACTTTGTCTAATTTTAAGCATATGGAAAATTTCATTGACTTGAGTGCTAAGGGTCCATGCAAAGTGATATAATTTCTTTAAAGCCCATAAAACAATCCAGGGATCGGACTTACTGGCTTACTGATGGAGAGGGCATAGAGGGGACTACTGGCTATTGTTAGTGTATTACTAGTGTAATGCTAGTGTCCCCAGCTGGGGTTTGGGGTACTCTGTAAAATTTAACAAAAGGTGACTTTTGTGCTGATAGTTTTATAATCCATGTATGAGCTGAAACACAACAGGAGCTGATAATACTAACACACATTAATGATGATAGTTGATTAAATGAAAGCAATGATCCTTTTTGGTTTTAATTAACTATAGATTTTGTTAACTTTCAGTATTTTGTTTAAGTATCAGTTATCATGTGCATTGCTTAATCTAGTTACCTAACCTTTTAGTGTTTACATATTAATCTTTCTTCATGTATTTTTGTTTTTATTGATAAATGATCAAGTATCAGTAAATAATATTTATTATAGAAGAGTTAATTTTTCACTAGCTCATTTTATTGTTCAGTAGCCTAATACAGTGTTAAGTATTTGAAAGGGTGACATTTTTCATATATTTCTCTATGGTTTGTTTTGCCAAAAATGTTAAATGAACTCAGCTGATTTGCAAATTGGACTATCAGTTTGCTAAATCAGAGGCACTATATTGTAAGGAGTCAAACAATGAGTGAGCACTGCTTTACCAATGTAAGGCAGAAGGATAATATTCCAACTCAATGTGGTAATCTCATACAAAACTATGACAAAACCAAGCTTTTCTTTTAGAGGTCATCCAGTTTATATTTGCCAGGGCCCTGAGGTCCCCATTTCAGCCCAGCCCAGGGCCCTCAGTCCCTGCCCCGTGATGCCACGGTGGTGCCAGACTCAAGCCTTGCCACGACCCTGCCCAGCTATGGGCACCACTGACACTGACCCCGACCCATGGGCGACTGCCTGGCTCGGCCCCATTCCTGGCCTGGATCCTGACCCGTGGCAGTGCCTGACGCCCGGGGCTGGGGCAGCCCCTGGCTGCCCCGGCCGCACTGCTCCCCGGTCGGGCGGTGGGATGGGCCCTGCCGCACGGAAGCCCCTGCCTGCACCAGCCCTGGCCCGGTGACCCCCCCATGGCACCCTGACAGTATTCTATTTTAAAGATTTTTTGTGTAACACATAACTGTGTCATATTTGCTAGTTTTTCTATGACACTGAACTGTATTATGATGTGTACACTCTGTAAGTGAATAGCTGTCTGAATGTAGAAATTATCAACAGGTCATTTACAGAATACTAAGCAAAAGAGTCTATGACAGAGAGCCTGGTGGGATCCTGGAATGTAATGCAAAAAGCCACTGATAATGTATGTTGAAGCATCACAATTTGTTTTCTGAAAATTAAATAACTAGAAAACCAATTTACCACTTGATCACAAAACCCTAAATTCTTAATTTCCCATGCAATTAATCAAATCAAGAGTTTTGACACGTCAATAAACACAGTATCAGTAGAACTTCCATGATCATAGTGACATAGCTCACTACAAAATATTTCTCAAATTTAATAAAGCACCTCATGCTGAATAGCAAGCCAGAAAACTGATTATTTACTAATCATGCTTTTTCCGTTTGTGGAAAGGTGGAAAGGATAGGTATATAAAAGAAGAGGAGCTGAACAAAAGTCAGCTGAGTGAAGGAAAAGCTACTATTGGAAAAAAGTACATTTTCATGGAAGGAAAGAAAACTAAACAACAAGYAGAAACATGTATACGGTTGTAGTGATTTTTAAGAAAAGATCATTGAGACATGACAGCCAATTTAAATACAAAGATGCTTTCAACATCACCAAAAAGGCAAGTGTTCATTAGATACTACACTCTTAAAGGAACATTATATGTGACAAAACAAGGGACTCTTAAAAACAGCTGGACAAAGAAGCAGGGCACTGAACCAAGTAGCAGATATTAAAAATGAAACTGTATGTCTATAAATTAATGTTTTAAGCTAAATTATAGTAAGGCTTTATTTATACTAATAAATTAAACAGCTTCTGGGAATATTCTTAGGCAATGGAGCATGATCATCTGTAATGGTAAACCATTAGAACATTGTCTGGCATGAGTTTGTCATGTGCCAATTAGTCTTTTGCAAATAATTGCTGGACACAGTTCAGCAGGTAGGAAGATCCAGGGGTTATTCTCAGCAGACGGTTTCAGTGCAGCCATTCTATTTTGGAAGCTGAAAGAGTTTATGAGTGTACACCAAGGCCCTTCCTTGTCAGCTGCCCTCAGAGCCAGAGAACATTTTCAAGATGTTTAATTTATCAGTGTAGCTAAGCTGTAGTGTGTGTGGATCACCCGCTTGATATAATAAAGAAGGCTTCTTATCACTAAATAACCAGATCGCTTACAAGATGTGAGGACAGCTTAAAAGTTAGAGGAAGATTTACAAACAAATTTGGATAGTATTTAGATGCAGAGTGCACTGAGATAAAAATTTCAGGTTTATGGGTTCCGTTAGTTTCTTGACAGGGGGAGGTGGGGGAAGGAAAAAAGAAAGAGCTTAATAAATAGTTGAGTAACAGATGGCTAAGGCATTTTTTTACAGGAAGAGGGAACTCCCAGACAGAGTTGACTCTAAAGACATCCTTGAAAACATTTTGAAAGAAAAAGTGTCTTTTCCTGAAAACAAAAAAAGGACAATGAATCATCAATAGAAGGAGTAACAACAATACAAATGCAAAATAAAGACACCTTATCTTTGATGTTTCCATTGACTTATTTAACAAATCCCAGTTTCTAATGCTGCCTTTTCTTTCTTCCTTTTGTATGTGCCTAATTCTACTATGCATTTACAGATATTCAACTTTGCATCCTTCTTGTCCTCATGCTTATTTTCTATTTCTTATTTTTCTTCAATCCCAAAAAGAAATTTCCAGGATAGTRGATAATAATGAATAGTAGAGAACTGGATGACACAATGTATTTCAGATATTTTTCAGAGACCTTTGTAAAAATCTGCACGAATAGCTATTAATTATCACTATAAGAGGCAGATGTTATCATAAATCAAAAACTGAGTAAAACAAAGCATGAGAATATTTAACCTATTCTCAATGTGAAAACAGGATGACTGTATCTTAAAACAAGCACCAGTGTTATGCAGTGTGTTATTCACTAATGTAGAAGTAGTGATACTGGAAAACCAAATCATTTAGAATGTTAATCAAGAAGAGAGATGACTGAGAAACTCCAATGAGACCTAATAGAGATAGGTGAATGGGAACCGTGGAGGAAACTCAAAGTTGATAAAGAAAAAGGAATACAAAGCAATTATTTGAATATTCATGCACATGATCAATAATTTATTTGCATAAGCTCAGGATGTGGATATTGGCATTATACTTTTTTAGGTTTTTATAGCTGAATTAGGAAATGAATCCATAATAGGAAAGAGGAATATATTATAGGACAAAAGACAAAATATCAGACAGATAATAAGTTAGAAACAGGACTGCTATAGGAGCATTAGAGAATGCTAAAAAAATAAAGAGAGCTATATAGTGAAATGAAGGCTACGCAAAAAGTCATGAGATATAAAAGATTTTTCAGACATTCTGCAAGAACCATGGGGTTAGAGAGTCAAAAGGACCCTTAAGTGATGGAAAAGGTGATTTATCAAACAGAAAAGACATACTTTGCAGGGAAGAATTTCAATGCATTCTTTGCCACAGGTTTCATAAAGAAATGTGAGACACAAATGCCAGAACAGGATTCACTTTTCAGGAAAAGATGAAGAAACAATGAAAGAAATAAGAACTTACTGTAGAACAGGATACTGATTAAGAAATCATCATATCTGAATATGGACATCTCTGAATCCCAGTGAAAGCAGAAAAAAAGTAGGATACCTTTAATAGATATTTAACATTTATTAGGAAAATATTTCTTATCAGAAGGCTGGGGAGAAACTGAGAAAGCCTCTATATTGTAAAAGTGAACCTTGAAAAGATTCTGATAGGTGAACATATTCAAACATGATTAAAGGAATAAAGGAATTCAAAACCAGAAAAACAAATAACACCAGAGAAAATAAAAAAGTGAGACTAAACATTTAAGATTTTATTGTACATAGAGATGGAAGTTATCAAGCCAGACTCCTTTTGGATAAAATGGCAAAATGCAAAAAATGTCTTGTGTGTTGCACTGTAATTCCCTCATCTCCCCATCTCACCTCACCACACCTTGCATCACCACGCTTCCTTATTGCTCCTCACCAATCCCCTCTCCTCTTTTTTAAAAGGAAAGATAATCTCCAAAATAAATTTTTTCCTTCTTGCCTAGGAGAAACTTCTCTCTCCAAGCAGAAAGCTTTTATGAATTTCTAGTTCATGAACAACCTGTACAGCACACACAAGGGAARACAGTATTACTTACTTGCTCCAGATATATGAGTTTTCAGGCCCTATTCTGGCTTCCTGACCAACCGTTCCTGACTGACAGTTTTCCAGCTGATGATTTTCCTAAGGATGAGAGGAAAGTTTCAGATTTGGACTAAGAGTGATGTAGCTGATCATCTTCAGACTTGAAATTATTTCTTTACTTAGCTTTTCCTTGTCAGGTCTCCTTCTGTCAGCAGGCCCTTTTCATTGGAAGTGCCTCACCAAGAACGCCCATGGACTTTTTCACAACTGCATTGCACTAATGGCTCAGAGAGAATATAACCTTCTTGTTGCTTTGAGTTTAAAATGCTACTTCGCCTGTTATTCTTCAATATATTCACGAATATTCCTTTCAGTTTTAACTGTTTTTTCTACTGAGATATTGGCATGATGACATTTATATATTTATTTCCTAAACCCTTACACATCCGTGGAATTTTTCTTCGCAAAGCTGTGGCCCACATTCTATTTTGATTTAAAATGAAAGTCCATGATCCAGAACATTTGTGGAATTAATAGTGTTTTTTTCCCTTATTATCATCCAGTTTTATTGCTGCAAAGTATCATATGTAGCTGTCTATTATCAGCAAATACTCATTTCCATTACAGTGGAATGGACCATTTGTTAAATCTTGCCATAATCTCCCTGGTGTCTCTGTTACTGGTGTTTACTTTTGCTGGAGTCCCTGTGATAGTGACAGCTTTTACACATTTCTACAGCTCCTGCTATTAAGAGGTTTTTTTTTTTCCTTCCTGTGCTAGGTCAGAATATCAATTTCCTTGCCTGCTGTTAACATTTTTCCTTTTATAAGTATCGTTTGCATATTTGCCATCTCATTCCCAGTTTCATTGTCTAGAATATTACTATTTTCTCTCCTTGGAGCATGAGACCATACATTTCACAGAATTCATCTTTGTGGATTGAGTATGGCCATGTTTGAATGGACACTTCTTACCTTTCCACAGGCTGTCCTCATCTTATCTTCCTTACAGGTTGTAATCTTTCATCTTTTCTAGTCTGCTGTTGAATTTATGGTTTTGCTTTGCTCACAGGTAGACACACTGCCCTTTATTAAGTGAATTCATGCTTATCTTTTTCATTTATGTTACTAATATATGTCCCAAAATCATTTTTATTTGAAATGCCCCAAGCAACATGTTGAGAACAAAAATTTCTTTTCTTGTTTTGCATGGTGCCTGACTCTTATTTTATATGCCTGTAGTTTCAGGAGATGATTTCTTTATGTTATAAAACTTAATATTTAATGAATTATAATCTTCCATGATTCCATATTTACTAATAACCACCATAATAATTCTTATTATATGCATTCCTTGTGAGACACTTTCAGACAAGTAAAAGAAAATATTCTTATCCCAATTAACTTATATCTCTATCTATCTCCTTTATACTGCCTACTAACAACCTTGCAGTTTAATATAATTACAAATACTAATTTAGAGCTATGATCCTGATGTGGTGAGATAACTGTATGTGGACAAGGAGCAATTACAGTATTTGCAATAGGTGTGCAAAAATCAAAGGTCTAAGATTAAGAAGAGGATTAGGAGAATAAAGAGGCACAGCAACATGACTACGTAATTGCTTTGGCAAGTAATGAATGTTGTTTCAGTAGGCTATATATAATTTGCAGTGGTCATGCACTTTAAAGTATGTTTTAGTTGGAAGTGTTGCAGTTACCTGATGAAAAGCTTCCCATTCCTTTTACAAGGAGGGAGCTGACAGAGAAAAAAAGGAAGAGAGAAGAAATTCATGGAACAGAGGGTAAGAGAAAATGATCAGAGTATTAAGATGTTAGCTCTGGGGTCTAAGAGAGGAAGGGAGATGGAAATATGGGAATGATTGATATTGTCTAAAATAATATACATTATGTGAATTAGAGGGAGGGGTCTTCCAAGCTCAGGATTCTGGGAAGACTGCTGTCTAGACCTTTGAAACAGGATGAGTCTCATGATTTAAGAAAACATATGCCAATATGCCAGTATACATCAAGTAGGTGAGGGAATATTAAAATTATGTTAAAATTGCTGATAGATAAAAACTATGATGTTGTCAACCTTGCTGTGCACATTCGATATGTATATACCAAGAAGAAATAGGTAGTCAGTACATAGCTATATTCCTCAGGATATTCCTCAGCTATATTCCCAAGAGAAGGGAGAGTCACCAGAAGATTTCTTTTTAAGAAAGACGGCTCTGCATGTTTTATTTCCAACTGAGAAAAAAACAAACACATCCCATGGTCACTAATTTAATCTTCACTGCAAGTGTTGAGAAACATCAGTAGTCACTTCAAAGAGATTTTGTATGCATCGTATTTTGTTTTCTAGTAGGCAAATGAAAAGACTGATATCAGAAAGACCATCTTCATTGCTGCTTAACACTAGGGTGGCCTTCTCAAAATATGTCAGTAAAAAGATTTACAGATGTCCTGTGGTCTATTAAGCAGGTGTTAGACACAGAGCTGCATTGTCATCCTGCAGGGCTGCAAAGGCACTAATGTCTTTGTACTGATCAGTCGTTTAGCACAGATAGCTATCAGCATGGTATCTCATATTGGAGTTATTGCAGGGGAGCAGTGGAAAAGAAAGGGATCTGCAGTAGAAGCAATTTTGCTCATGTAATAATTAAGGACGAGACTTTCAGAAGCCTGCATTGTCAAGGGTTATAAAAAAAAAAGTTCATTGGGTTGCCTGGAGCTTTAAGCTTTTTAACCATAAAAATGATTATAATGGGTTGTGCAAGTCTCTGGTAGCAACTTAAAGGTTTAAGAAAGGAGAGTAAGCAAGGGTCATGTATGGAAGATGCTTTTCCCTTGAAATACCTTCTTAACTTCTAGTAACCAGAGGTTTAGCAATTTTCAGAGTTGAATATTTTCATTTGAAGCTTCTGATTTCATAGATCTTGATGAAACTATCTTCCATAAATGTGTTTAATCCTACTTAAAGCCTTTGGAGGCCTCTGCAGTGGCTATCCATGTGATAGCTAATTGCATTGTGGAGCTTATATTCCTGTATAAGTTCCACGATGCAATTAGCTATCATATGAAAAAGTATTTCTTACTGTTTGATTTTTAACCTTCTGCTTGATAATTCCATTCACTTCTGCCTACTTACTCAGAGGAGTAACAGGTAGCCATTTCCTGTTGAGATTTTTCATACCATACATGATATTTTTAGACCTGTATTACAGCCCTTTTTGACTGTGTCTTTTCTAGATTGAAATGCATGGCCCATTCATTCTCTCCTAATATGACATTCTTTTCCTTTTTCATTTCCATTTCAGGGAATCCCAGAAATCCATTTCCACGTCAGTGATCATTTTGTCACTATTCTCTGTGTATCTGTATCTTTTCTAGTATCATTTCTGGAAATGAGTAGACTAGACTTGAACCCAATCCTGAAGATCCAGATGCATCAAAGATTAATATAATGGCATAATTATGTTGCTTTTTGCTTCCAGTTCCTTCCTAATAGTCTACTACCACTTCCAGCTGTCATTGACAATTTCAGAATATGATCCACAGTCTTTCTAAGATTTGTTTCCTGACTTTTAATAGCTGATTTAGAAACCATCGCTAAATATGCTTTATCTTGCTTATATCAATGCTGAATTTCCCCTGCTATTCCATTATCCAATTGCTTTTCAAGGTCAACATTACAATGATTAACTTGAATAATTTTGTAGCAGCATCAAACTTTGTCAATCACTTTCCCATTTCTGTTGTGAGATCACATAGTATCTTCACATCAGGGGCCATAGCACAGATATATGTTGCTGACCTACCATCAAAACCAATTGCTTATTCCTATCCTTAGTTTCTTACCTTCAAAATATTTTAACTGTGAAAAGACCATGCCTCTTCCCTTTTGTTTCTATCAAAGTCTTTGTTGAAGAACAGTGTCCATATTTTTTTGGAAATCTGCGTGCATGACTTCAGCATGATTGCCTTCACCCAGATGCTCTCTGACATTTTCAGAGAACTCTAATAAGCTTGTGATGCATAACTTTATTTCCTGTGTTAACACTACCTCAGTATATTGTACATGTCTATGGAAAGCACCTACGTTAGCATTTTAGTTCAGGTCAGGAAGCAATTTTCAAGCCAATCTCCTGGCCATCACTATTTAGAATCATACAATTATTAAGGTGGGAAAGGACCTGAGGAGGTCTCTAGTCCAACTTTCTGCTCAAAGCAGGGTCAGCTATTGGATTTGACCAGGTTGCTCAGTGCTTGATCCAGTCTGATCTTGAAAACCTTCAGGGATGGAGACTGTGCAACCTGTCTGGGTGACTTCTTCCTGTGCTTGACCCCATGGTGAAAAAACTTTCCTTATATCCAGTTGGAGCCTCTCTTTTTTTCAATTAATGCCTGTTATCTCTCATCCTCCTGTCATGCACCACTGTGAAAAGCCTCACTCCATCTTCTTGAAAACCTTCACATAGGTATTGGAAGGTGGCTATTAGGTGATCCCAAAGCCAAAGAGGTAAATAAGTGTTTTCTCTTCATGCGCAAATCTAAGCTTTTCATCAAAGAAGGCAATCAAATTCATCAGGCAGGATTTACCCTGGTAGATGCATACCGACTGTTCCCAAAAATCTTTTCTCCTTCATGGATCCTTCCTGTAATTAAGGCTTGAGCTCCTGGCACTGTAGGGTTTCTGTGAAGACCCTGTTGATCTCCTGTTCATTCTCCCTGAATGGGTGGAGTCTGCTCACCACTTCCGGCAGCTTCTTCAACGGGGACTCGGCGCCACAGCCAGAGCACACCTCCTACAGGTAAGGACACTGCTCTCTCCAGCCCCAGAGAGAGGCACCAGGCACTGGACAGCAGCATCCTCTCTCAGGATTTCTGTTGGGTCAAGGCCTCTGATGTGCTATGCACAGTCTCTCCAGCCCATGCTGGAGACCGTGTGATGTAGTACACCACCACTGCCACTGTACAGTCTTCAGCAGGTTCTGGACCCCTTTGTGCCCTGCTGTGAGAACTGCTGCCACTCTAGCAGCTACGTCTGGAAGCTGTGCTGTGGGAGCTGTGCACCTAGCATGCTTTGATTCATACCTTAAAATGTTTTGGAGAATGTGAAGTGGCTTACTTGTGGATAAACTAAACCATAAATTATACTCCTGATGCTATCCAAATGCCAGTGGGTGTCCTGTTCATGGGAATAGGCTAGAGCTAGTCCAAAGTAAAAACCTCCAAAACACTTAAAATRTCAGTTCAGGTATTCAGCATGAACTGCTTGCTCTACGGATACATCTGTATTGTGCTGTGGGATTGCTAACGTAAATGCAGTGTATGTATCTAGTTACCCTATCATTCATTATGGATTCTATATTTTGCCTGGGACAGAAATAAAACTTACCAATCTATGGTTCTCTAGATCACCTTCATACATCTTTTTAAAAGTTGAAATTGTATTTGCCACCTTCTCTCCTTTCAATACTAAGGCTAATTCAAGCAATAGATTACATACCACAGTTGCTAGTTCATCAGTTCTGTGTGTGAGTTCCTTTAGAGCTCCTGGATGAAAACCATCTGGTCTTTCCAATGTATTATTCTTTAGTTATGTTAATTTGTTTTAAAATCTCTTCTACTGACTCATCGGTTTCACACAATTCCTCAGATGTTTCTCTTGTAAAAAGTCTCTGATGTCAGTATATTGTGTCCCCTCAGCTTCGCAGGAGTGGTCACTGAGGCAAAGAATTAATGTTTCTCCTGTGGTATGGCTTTGTCTTTTCTGAATGCTCCTTCTACATCTTTATTGTCTGTCAGCCTCATTGCCTCTCTGGAAGGTGATCCTGCTACTGATGTGTTTGAAAAGTTTTTACTATTGTTCTTTATGTCATTACCAATTTGCTCCTCAAAGTACCCTAAAGATACAAACTGGATAGCAGTCAGCAGTTGAAATACGTTTATCATACAGATAAATAAGACTGATGAATATTACAGAATATAAAACAAAAAATGATTATAGTAGTTTTTTCAGATAATGAGTAGACCTATCACTTGTTACTTTTAAAACTCAATCATTCAAAGACCTAAGCAATATGTCCTGTATTATTTACAGACCTATATACTCCTGAAAAAAATCCCATGTTTATAAAAGATGGTCTAAAGAGTTTGTCAAATCTTTACTATGGCTTTATGCTTTTATTAAAAACCTGTATTCAACTCAAGTGACAAAAAACGATTAACTTTCATAGGTAAACAAACTTGGAATCAGATGCCATCATATGCCAAATGATAAGAATAATAGCAGAGAAGACCTACCTTCTTCAAACACCAAAATGTCACATCAGTAAGAATGTTCTCTGGGCTTACTGMAGTCTGAGTTTTTAATGGATGCACATGATATGCTGAGGCCTGTAAATGTTTGTTTTTCATTCAAACAGTTAAGTTCCTTATTTAAAGAATTATTTCTATCTCCTATTGTTATAAATAGATGGCATTTCATGGGAACAAGAGTTTGAAAGGCAGTTTCGTTGCTTATAAAGTATGATGCAAACCGCATCGTGTTACGCTCTTAAAATAAAATTGAGTCAAGAAATGTGAAGATATGCTTACATTTGTGCGCAGCTGTCCTATTTTCAAATACTGTTACAGTAATTTTTTAACATGCTTACAATATAAATAACTATTAGGCCATTTTTGTGGAAGATTTTTAAAATATCAGACCTCATTTGAAGCTAGATAATAATTTATTAGGAAATTTTGTGTGTTGACTACCTCTCATTTAAGCAGTTCCCTGAAAAATAATGCATTAATTAACTAGATGAGAATTTTTTTTTCTCTCAGCTTTAAATGAAGAGTTCATTCTCAATCCTTACTCAGCAAAGCACATGTTATTTCATAAATCTGTTGAGTGCATGTGTGTCTACTCATTTCCATTAAGCASACCACCATCATTTACAACCTATTTACTACAGCCGTTAGTCATGTCTGTGTAGACAGTGCATTAGAACAAGGCTTTTGTAGATCAGTTCTCAGGGTCTTTGGGGGATTTTTTTATTTTTTATTTTGAGGGGTGGAGAAGGTGAAGGTGATGCAGTCTTACTGTTCTGTGGATAGTCTTTTCAGTATCTACTTCTTCATTTCTTGAAATGCTGCATTCTCACAAATTTACTAATTTATTTTTGTCTCTCTAATTTCCTTCTGCCTGTCTTCTGTGAAATCAAATGCTGTTAGAGAGAAATGAACAAATATTGGATTTTTATTTTAGTTATTAAAACCAAAGAGTAAAATGATGAGAGAAACGGTCACAGTGAAGCAAAACAGATTTCTCCAAATTTTTTTCACATGAGGATTAAAGAAAACTTAGGTTAGTATGGAACACAGTGTTTTGTTTCTTTCTTGGATTACTTAAATTTTTAAAATTGCTTTTTAAGTAAATTATATTAATATTTAAATTTAAAATACACTTTAAAAATACCTTATTTTGAAAATATTCTAATAAAATGAATGAATATTTCATAAGTGAGACATTTCAGTTATACTTCTCTCTTTATCTCTTTACTTTTCTGATTTTTTCAGCCAAAATGTTTAATCAACTTTGATCCTATTTCACAACAAATTTTAATCTGCTGAATCTCAAATTTGCAGTGAATTTGCTATTCTCTCAGCTTTGCTCCTGAGACTCATTGCTCTGGACCACACATAATTCAGGAAACAGAACTATGAAAGGGACTGTTATGTTTTATTTAAGAAACAATATCTAACTATTTATCACATCAGGCTACCCTAAAACTGTAAAATGACAGCAATGGTACTAGCACAAATAATTTACCTCTCAATTTTTTCTAAAGATCAGAAATTAATCCCAGTCCCTTACCACCAGCCAAACAGCCACCTATAGGTGGAAATGTTTCTGAGGCTGTGCTTGATGATGTTAGCATTCATGTGAGGGCCTTACCTGCTTTCCTGTAAGCTGTCTGTAGCTGAGTACACCTCTCTGCTGAAACACAGGTGAGTTCCCTTTACACAAGGTAGAAGAGCTTGAATGTCTGATTCATATCTATCCATCCATCCATCCATCCATACATGCACACACATATATACATGTATGTATGTGTGTGAATATATTCAGCCACATATACAAACAGGCATTCTTTTTCTAGTTATATGTGTGTGTGTGTATATATAGAGACATATAATGATAATATAAAAATCCCTTTGCCTTTTTTAACTTTCATAACACAACAAGGAGATTTCCAAAACATTTTCGGGAAAAGCATTCTAAATATTTTTAACAGTGTTTGCTCTTTTTCAATGAATATAAAGATTTATCAGATCTCAAGGTAGTTATTATCAAAGCTACTGGGATACTGATAAATTTAAACCTTCTAAAAAGAACAAGCAGTCAGTCCCAGTTCCAGTTACGGGTGGAGCTAARCCTTGCTGAAGTGGGAGGCCATGACTGTTCCCTTCACCCTGTCATTTAAGATAGTTGTGAGTTACAAGGAGCAGAAATAAATGAAGCAGYGATGTTCCTCACTTCAGATATAAAGATCTAGCACCACCAAAACACAGCACATGCAAAACTATTGTTTGAAGAAGATTTTGTGGTTTATGAAAGAAATAGAAAGTGACAAATTGACAAATGAGGTAAAAAGAAAGCTTACAGGTAGCACAGAGGGACTGACAGCATGGCCAAGAACTAACAGAGAATATTTTAGAGCCAAGAACTGGCGAAAAGAGGTGAGGAAACGTGAATAAACACGGCCTTTCATTTGCTTTGGTATTTTGTACACTGCATATTGAGAAATTGCTGACATAATCAGAATTTTCTCTACATAGGTAGAAGAWCTTGAATTACTGTCTAAGCATTCAGTCAAAAAAAGTATTAATCCATTTTTATTGTGGTATGGCTGCCCTGACTTGAATGGAGATGGATTTTCCCCACACATTACTGTGTTTTCTTTTTTTAATTGAAATATCCAGTGCATTAGTATAAATTGGACCTGACAATTATGTATTTTTGGAAAAAAAATTAGGCTACTAATATACTTTTCCCTGAAATTTGTTTATTGCAGTATGAAATAGCTGTGTTTAAACAAAGCTTATTAGATAAGCTAACTCACAGAGGAACTTTAATCATATAACGAGATTCATTTCATTTTAAAATGAACATATTCTTTCCCCTGGAAATATTTGATGATGGTTGTTCAGAAGAAAACCAAGAGTGAGTAATAGTAGAGCRAGATTATGTGACTTGAGCTGAATCTGAAGACAGATGAGTCATATACTCTTCATTTTTCTTTACCATCTATAGCCTTTTAAATTAATAAAATCTCCCTGTTTTTTWTGGAGTTATTTGTGAGCAGGGAGTCTTTGGCCCTTCAGTTGAAAACCATGCAGTGAAAATTTCAAGCTGCTAAGAATATTTTTTAAACAGTTTGCACATGGAAACCATAGCAAATTGTTGTGTCCCAGACAACCAGCCATTTCATTTAAGGAGGACATTGTCATGCTAAAGTGATTTTACTGTCTTAGGATATTAGAATATAAATAAGAACAGGCTTGACCTAATTTAAGAGTAATGCTCTTTTGCTTGCATAATACCTATCCTATAGGAATAAAAGCTGTGGGACTGAGCTGAGGACCAAAAGAACTGGTTCTGAATGGAAAATAATTGATTTTAAAAGAACTTCAGTGAAAAAAAAATGTAATACATAATTGAATCAAAATAATGTAATACAATAATGCTTGAAATAAATTCATAAACACTACATTTTAAAAACCTGACAGAAATGTCTTAATTCTGAAAGTCTTACAGATTTTAAGTTAATAAAAACTCTAAGATGGCTAGCATAGTCGGACTAATCTTTCCCAAGTTTCAGATGTTATACTGTGATGAAATGAATATCTCATTGCAAATGCAGGTGGGAGCCTCATCATAAACATATCAAAGGAACAAAGCTCCAGGACAGAGCTTATCTTTTACTATCTAATCACTAAAATAAAGCTTTATGGGAAGTGAAGATATTTATTTTGTCATCCTGATTTTAGGCAGACACAGTCTAACCTCCAGCCTAACTTATATTCTGTGGTTACATGACCCAGTCTGATCTTATACTGCAGTTGGTTGTAAGTGGGCAGAGGAAAAGTTCAGTTTTTCTRCAGTCTCTCACCTATATTCATTCCCTTTGGTTCTTCTTCCTCTGGCATCTCTTTTTGGCCTAATYTAAGTTAAAAACCTTGGATTATACAGAACTGTATAAAAAGCCTATAAAAGTCTATTAGCATTACTGTATCCTCTCTAGCAATCTCCTTATTAACTTTTCCTGTTCTTTTGTATTGGAAGCGGCCTTTTTGCTCTATATTTGTACAGCATCTAGTCTAATAAAATTTGGAGTTCCTTCATCCTGCTGAAGGTCTGTGGAGCCCATTATTGCAAGAACTCTTATACAACAGAGAAAAATCTTGGAATGCAGTTCTATGTTTGGTCTGGATGGAGCTCAAAGACTTGCTTACACACTACCCATCTCATGGACATGGACAAGGCTGGAGGGCTGTGATTTGTTTAGTATTGATGGTGGGACGTCATGGGGTATGGCATCAAAGAAGTTAACCCTTGAACCACAGAACTGGAGGCTGTAACTTTTCTGTGTTCTAGCTAAGCTGTGCATATTGCTGGAATGGATAGAAAGGGAGCAATGGTAGCTTGCCTCTGCTCTGCTAGTCCTCATTGTGAGTTAGAACAGCACAGAGCCTGTGTGTCTTAAACTTGGCTACCTGTCACAGAAAAGCCAGTCCAGTATCTGAAAACCTGTGGAAAAGGGAGGTTCCTGAAAAGTCCTACTTCAAGAAAATTTCTGTGAGAAGCATGATTAAGGTATATCCAGTTCTTACTGGGACGTAAAACACTTTTAAACCAATATATGATTTTTGGATATTGCATGTCTAATTAATCGCCAGGCATCAATTGTCTTTTGCTTATTGGTATTCTTAAGACAGTGTTGGTAGCTTCAGATAGATTTGCCTTTATACTTCATGACAAAGAGAGCTGAAAACTGATTCAGTTTATACATCCACAGGTTAGGATTTATAATTACATTGCTGTGACTGCAAAACAGCATTTTTAAACAATGTCAATTTAAGAAAGAAAATAAAATAGATATAGAAATAGTTAGATATAGAAATAGATATAGAAATAGAAAATCAGATACTTAAACTTGAACCATTTTATCGGGTATTTGTATGAAAAGAGGACGACAATTCAGAAAAGCCCAGAAATCTCTTCACCTCTCAAAATGAAAAAGAACCAGTAGGATGAGACAGAACACAGCAAACTCTGGACCCAGGAGSTAGCTTATAGGAGTATACAGGACCTAAAGAAATTACTGTGAGATGAAAGTCAGGAATTTTCAAGCAGTATTTCTACTGTTTGCAGTTTCTTCAATTGTATTTTCCATATAAATTTTACTTGTGGACATCATTTAGTTAAATGTTCTTAATACATTTTTTTGAAGAGAGTGTCATTAATCCCCCTGAGCCTCGGTTATCACAAAACACAGAGACTTCAAAACTCAATTTGAAAAGTCGGATCTCCTAGTATATCTCATTTAGCTATCCCTACTTTAAAGCAGAAATCTCAGTGCCATCTCATGTTTGCAAAATGATGCAAATGGAAGTGTCAGGTTCAGTCAATGACAGAAAGACTAAAACTAAAGTGTCATGTCTCAGCCCTACAGTGTATGTATTGCCATTATCATAATCTTTTTATTGCAYATCACCTTCTCTGGACCATAAGAATTGTCGATTAGTTTCTGTACTGCTTCAGATGATTTTTCCTGCTGATTTTTCTCCTACAATTTAAGGAAAATACAGAAAATGATTCCTGGAACTGTAACTGAATATGTCTAGATAGTTTCTATTCTGACAAAGCAGTGTTCAAAAGAGTTGAGAGGGTCCATTTGAAGTAATTAGAAAACAACAACTGTATATCTAAAGGCTGTGGCTTTTAGTAAAAAATCATGTATTGTGGTTGTTTTGTCAAATACAAAGCAGTGATAACCTCAGTTGCAAAGCTTAAGCCTGAATAGCATTATTGTCTCCACACAAATACAATGATGACTTGATAGCTAGGATGCACATGCAAGTTAGTTACTCATTTCAGAGCTAACTGACATAATATATTATAAAATACTAACAAAAAGAGTGCTGGCACCAGAAGTGGGGTGCAGAAGTATGTGTTCTGTCATCAGGTCAGACCTTAACGGACAAAGTCAAACATATATGTATCTTTTTGCTCTGCTTAGGGAGATTTAAGGAAAACTGGATATTATTTTTAATCTGCGGCTCTTGATATGAGCTTTTTATTTTCTATTGTCTAATTAAAATTGTTTTACATAAGGGATGTCTTTTTAGAGAATGCTCTTTCTGATTGTTCTTAATAGGACAGCATTATTAACTGTTCGTTTTTTTTTTTTTTTTTNTTTTTTTTTTTTTTTTTGACTTGCCTGCTGGTTTTAAATTAGGGTTGACATACAATGTATTTCTGTTGTTTTATTTTCCTCTGACCAAGAGAAAACAGAAATGTGTATATCCATGTACATACACACACACACACACACACACACACACACAAACATGTTTTAGGAGAAATTCAGTCCAATTGGAAATTTTCATTTTTGTTTGAATTTTTCATTTTTTAATAATCAAAATTCCTTAAATTCAAAATGAAATCTATTTTCACAATAGAAATTTTTAATTTAAAATATGATGACTGTTAAGAAAATTTTAATAGTGTTCCTGATTTTTTGCCCCTTCCCACCCATCTGTACAATATCTGACTTAATTTGTGAATAGATTTAGTCAACTACAGCAACAGAATAATCTGATAAATTTTGGAAAACATACAGCTAAGATCACTTCCAAGAAAATCTACCCAGATGTTACTGTCAGTAAGGAGACCCAAGGAAGCCTTCTGACCAAGATAATAAGTTTTGATGTCTGCAGGATATCTGTGATCTCAACTGTGTGCCTTAAGTACAAGAGCATCCTCCTTTCTTTGGTGCCTTTAATAAATTTTATGCAATTATTAAAAAGAAACTGATGCTTTCCACTTCAACAAATTCAAAGTCAGTAAAATATTACCTTTCATGTTTTAAAATGTAAAAATAACATAAAATAAAATATAAAATAAAAATGTTTGAACTCTACAAACAGAATTCAGTGGTATCTTCTAAATTTTTATCCTGCACAAGTGAAGTCAATGAAAGTTTTTTTCTGGGAAGATGATTATGCCTGGATTGAAACTGAATGCACTAAATGCTCTACTTTAAGTAAAGGGGAATGAAAAACTTTTCTTAACAGTATGTAGTAGTGTGCACAGAAGTGATTCCAAGTATCATGATAACAACTCCCCTTCTCTTCCTAATCTCAGTATAGAATGAATTTAATGTTTGACTATGGAAATAGAGTGTCAGTTCCTCAAATCCCATGCAACTATAATGTGTTCTGAAAGACTAACTTGCTTAAATTCCTGGAAATCTTACGCAGAAATGTTTGAGATGTGGGTTAAATGTTCAAAACTATCTAAATGACTTTAGGCTAACCCAAGTCACATATATAGGCACTTAGGAAGGATTCTGGCAGAGCCACAGTATGTAGGTCTCCTAAAATACTTCAGAGAAACTACTTCCCAGAGCTACTTAAACTGGCAGAGTCTAAAATGGATGGTGGCTACAGCATAACCTGCCTGCCTAAACTTGGACGTTTGCACATTCTCAGAAACACATCTAAACACAGTCAAAATTATCTTATACATTGGTATGCTTGGAACATGTCTTTCATCAAAAGCACTGAGTTGCACCCAGCTGAGTTGAATCCGACTAAGTAGAATAGCAAATCTAACCATTTTCATTCAAAGAAAAGAAGTGCATAATATAAAAGTCTGGTTGAAATATTCACCCAAAGGTTGGAGAGCTTATTTCACAAGATTTAAGTGTATGACTTTTTTCTAAAGGAATAGCTCTGTTGCCAGGCTACAGAAACACTCTTCTTCAGTAAGTGTGAATATAGACCATAGTGCATTGGTAAAACTAAGTTTAGAGGTTTATCATAAACTACCTGAACCAGGGCTGCCCATTAAGCACCTGGTGAAAACAGGATCCAGATCACTGTGTCCTCTCCTGAGAGTAGATCCTAGCTGATTATGGTTACTTCTTTTTTACAGAGGAGTTGAAAGGGTGACCTCCCCGTTTTGTGGTCTGAAGTAATAATTATTGCTAAGGAGATAGAATAACTGGATTCATTATTCTTTACCAAACACACTTGTCCTCCTTTGCTGTATTGTACCCTAAACTGCAAACATAATCTAATTTTACTGGGAATACAGTGGAGAAAAAAAGAGGAAAGAAGGTCATCCTATATTCCTTCTTTATAAAGCCTGGGCTTGTTGCAGCCAGGTATGAATGAATTATTGGTTCGGAAATAATACACATGAAACATCATGATCTATTAACTAACAGGTTAAGGGGAGATAAAAGGGAACATAAGGTTCACTTAGGTGTTTCTAGAACTTTTAATGCACTTTGGAAAGTCACTGTCTAAAACTTCCAAATAATACATGCAAGAGAGGTAGAACTCAGCTATCTTCATTCCCAGATGAGTAGTGTAATCATCAGTCTAGGACATTCAAAATTCTTAACTTGTGTAGTCCAAGTTTAAGAACACTTCCTTTTCTGCCACTTCTAGAGCTTCCTTTTAAATACTATGGAACCAATAAGCAGCTGAGAAGTCAAATGAGTTACACATTCAAAATAATATGCAGTTTTTCAAAGCTATATACAGCTTCTGTGATTCAAAACAAAGCATGAAATATACTTGCTTAGAAAGTACAGTTCATCATGGACATCACTGAAAAATTTATCCTGTTTTTTATTGTCTTCATATATTATTGAATGATTAATGGAATACAGAATAAATGATTGTTAGGAGAAGACTAAAACAATTTTACATATCTGAATAGTATCAACACACACACACATGCATAAAACAAACACAAGTTTTTTGCAAAGAAGGGTGTGGAGATTCTAGAAATAATGGGATGAATCAGAGCAAGGAACATTTGTGCTGAGAACAGTTTTCCGGTGAAGTCCATTAAACTACTTAATAGATTCTTTTGGGAAGCTGTAGGAACCCAAGTGTTTCTTTTCTTTGAAATTAAAATGGACAAAACAGTTGAAACACGCTTTGTGTAACAGCTTAAACAGAGAGTGTGTACAGTAAACTTAATGGGACTCTTCTAGCTTTAATTTCTGTTATTGTAAAATAATTTTCTCTCATGTAACCTAAAAGTAATATGCAAATATCAATAAAATTTGTTTTACAAGGGGAATATCGACTCATACGTATCTAGAGAGAGCATATATATGCTATGTAGAGCATATATATGTAGGCTATAAAGTCAGAAAAGACAAGGAAAACAGGGAATAGCATCAAGGAAGAATGGAAAGAAATGTAAATATTTTGTGTAACAAATCAAAGGATTTCACCCTACAGGTTATACAAATGTATTAAACCATACAGTTAAACCATATAGGAATCATTATGCTGAATTAGACAACTTCTGGCCCACAGATTGTTTCTGACTGCGGGTCTCATTTTATAGAAAAGTGGAGGATCCCACACTAGAATGGTACAAGATAATTTGCCCCCATATGAGCTTTCCTCCTGATTTCTACCATCTAGAGGGAGGAAAATACCTTTTTAAAATTTTAATTTTCCACTATTTTGATAACCAAAATTTTCTTGATATCCACAGAGCACTTGCCCGTCAGGAGCTGAGTAATTGATTCTCATTTCTGAAGTACATCTTTCAGAATAGGATGGTCCCTGAGCGGGCTTTCTCTTTTGTTGTTCATTTCCCTCAGTGCCTCTGTTCAAAGTAGCTGACTTATACCTCTCTTTCTCTATGAACTGATCATTSCTGCCTTAGCCTTTGGGATACACATCCTTGGCTGCTAACTTTAAAATTAGCAATAGTCAAATATTCTTTGTGCCTTCAAGATTTTTGTTTGAAAGCCTTGGAAAGTACCTCAAGAGCAAATACTTAAAAACAAAGTATGATTTATTTTGCTTAAAGCTTTACAGCAGCCAGAGATGGACTTGAAGCGAAAATACACTTATTAACTGACCTACATTTGGCATTCCCTTCAGTCCCTACATAAACATGATGTATATTGGTGTTTTATGTCCATCTGAGGACCCAGTAAAAGCTTATCTTTTGTAAACCTTGACTCTCAACCAGTCTGTGTCAGCCTGAAGAAGCTGATAGCTTCTGCTTCTCTGTAGGGTCCTTCTYTTAACGGATCACTGTCTTTTGTTCTTAATCCTCTCAACCAGGGCAAAACATCCTCATTGCCAAGAAATGAGGAGTGGTCTCTTCCCAGCTATAAATTTATCTCTTGTTCCTGAGTGGATGTTTCTCACCAAGACTGCTTGTTTTTTCCCTTTTCTGCCTAGCTTCTTTTTAGTTAGAAAAAAAATCTAATGCTATTCGCTCAGACAAGGCAATGCCTCACCTATAATTTCCAGGGGCATATTACTTAAAGTGAAACAAACTTGTCCATCCTGAACAAGAATTTGAAAAATACATTTTATTATCTAACATGGATCTCTAAAATAGTCTAGCCTGACAAAAAACTTGAACACATTTCGCAGAGGAATGCTTTTTTTTTTCTCTTAGACGTGGTATTTTTCTGAAATGAAGTGTTTATTGAAAAAAGTGTCACATTCCATGAGGATTTATTTATATTTTGGTTTTGTGTTTTCTTATAGCCAAAATATCCCATGCATTTATTTTTTTTTCATAATGGAAGTCTTCATTTTCCAGTTTGTAACAGCTTTTTATTTAAAATATTTAAATTCCATATAATACCTATAGACATGCACACAAGCATTATGACCCTATTTAAAATAAAAGCTTTCATAAAATATCCTCAAACAATTTATTACAAAATAGTTTAGTAACATTTCGCATAACTGGTTTGATTACAGAAAATTTTTCAATTTCAATTCTAAATTTTTCTAGAAAGTGAAGAATGTGATTCATGTATAGGCTTAGTCTTAAGCACCATCAGTATTCAAGCAAGATAAGCAGAAATCAGTATTGTATTCCCTAAAAGACAGCATGTGCACTCAAGAGAAGATCAGGTTCTTTATTTTAAATTGCTCAAATGTTTAGATTGCCCATATTTGCAGTGATCAAAACATTATCTGAATGTATTCAACATTGCTTCTGAAATTTTAATAATAAAGTATCTGAGAAACAATTTTTTTTTACATACAAATTCACTAAGCCTGATCTGATTCTGGGGTAGTCATTCTACTGTTAAAAAAAAAAACAGATGTATGAACAGGAAAGTCTTGCTTCACTCTCCTCTTTTAATGGGGGTTTATCTTGATTAAACAGTTTTATAAAATAAAATTACTAAATTTATAAAATTGAAGCTCTAGGAGCACTGCAGTACAATGGTGCTTATGCATTGTCTAATGGCTAAGCACTAAAAGCAGGCAATCATGCAGCTTCACCTGTTGTTCCTCTGCAGGGAAAATGTCAATTGATCTAGAAACAGATTTGCTTATTTTATCATATCAGAAATATCTGGATTCAGCTACTATTAGATTAATGTTAGTACAATGCCCTCTGGAGGGTAYGCATCATTTTCATTGTTAGTAGTTTGCAGTCTATATTTGATCTGTTTTTATCTGAAATAATGTGCTGTAGTAGCTATTCAGTGCACCGTCACCTGGGAATTTAGCTGAATCTTGACTGGCTATTAGCACAGGACAGCATTTGGGAATTTGCTGGAGTGCGCTATCACCAGTGCATTTACATTAGGCCCTATGCTTTAATGAAAGTTTTATTATGTCAGCAAGAAGAGAAATGGTATCTCCTGTGACATGAAGTTTGAGGGGTGAGGAATGATGGTAAGCAATCCAAGATAAAGCAGGCTGGTACAAAAGTAGCCTGTCAACATCTTGGAAATAATATGTACAAATAGAGGGAATATAACTAATCTGCATCATATAATCATGGTGGTTTTGGTGTTAAACTATGAGCTTAAAGCTCATATTTGGATATATGCTTTTTTTTTTTTTTTAGAAAAACCTTCAAAAGCATCATCTTAGTCTCCCAAGCAGAAGAAGATTTAGATGATCTTTTTACTGCCATAAGAATAGACTAATACCACTATGTAAATGTTGGAGGCAGTAAACATTTGTCCTTTATATTTAAGTTTCAAACCTATTATCGAAATGTTCTGATCTCTTACCAAGGTGTTACTAAAGAACAAGCAGGAAATAATGCTGATGCCTGAGCTATCATTTGTTACATGTAGATCATCTTTTCTTTCCTAAACAGACAATTTTTCTTTTCATTCTGAAGATTCAGCATCTTCTGCTACAAAATTTCAATATTTAAAAAATATTTTTAATGTGTCCATTATTTTTACTATGCACTGCAAGTTTGTAAGTTAAAATTCCTCAATAATAGTCATTAAAAAAAAAAATCGACTAACCTTTTCTATATCATTAGGGTTATTTTCTTGACCAATGACATAAAGGTTGCTTTCCAACTAGCTTTCCAAACTACTTGCTTTCAAATTGTTATGGTGTTCTTAAGTCTGCTTTCCTGACTGGAGGTATTTCTACCTCTAAGGATCTCTCCTATTTGTTTATTTATTAGCTAAGCTTCATGATCTCAAATTTTAGAATGAAACATACTATAATGTGACAACTATTGATAATTAATTCCTGTTTTCCAAGGGAATGCTTTTTCTTTGTTAATCTCTGAGACATTTTAGAGGCCTAGGTTTGAAATAGGACTTCCAGAGTATGAGATATTATCCTCCTTGAGCTTAAATGCAGATCTCACCAGCCTGTTAAATATGTGTGGATATTCTTGCTCAACCTGTTCTTCTGCTTTAGAGAACTACTCAGGCATAGATTAAAACGCTGAAGTGCTGAAATTCGGCAACTTACCTGAGGAAAGAAATTATTAATACTCTGCTCTTGCAAAGAGCTGACAGCTTGCTGAAGAGTGCTGTGAAACCTCCATTTTCAAAAGGTATTGAGAAAACTCAGGTGCTACTCTGGAGCTGTTCATTGCTCAACCAGGTACAAAATGAATCAAGCTTTTTTTTTATTGATGTAACTGTCAATACCTAGAAAACAGTGTTCCTATCCCCTCAGATATCTATTAACTGTTTTGTTTTATTCTTCCAAATACTAAAGTTGCTCACCAGTGCCCATATTAGAAAAAAGTGGCACTTGGAGACTTTGTTGGCAGGAACTATAAAAAGAATTGCATATTGGTATAGACTGGAAAGGTGGAAGAATGCTTTTGAAATATACTGTCTTTCACAGACATATCAGAACTTCCCATAATAATCTGCATTCAGCAGACAAACTCATAGGCCCATATACAGGGAATAAAAACATGGTTGGGCAGTCAATTATGAGAAACAGAGTACCCCCTCTTCCCCATGGAGTGACTTGGAGTAAGAACTTTTCATAGTTTTTCTTCCTATCTTATAGTGTACATTTCTCTCAAAGAAAAGATTGGATTCAAAGTCATGAAAATTAACTTCATGTTTCTGTTTGTCAGTATTCTTTTTTGGCCTAGAATATTTAAAAGTCCCTTTAAAAGTCACTTCGCAGGAGACGTTAACACAACAGACATTATCTACACATTCAACTATACCTTTGGTAGGAGAGAAACTTCCATCTCATCAGAGCTATCTCTGGAAGAATCATAATAAAAAATTCAGCAAAACATTATCCTAGAAATTTTGTTATCTTTTCTGCCTTGTGGGCACAATCATTTTGGCAGAGTGATTGGTATTGTAATCTGAGCCTTCAGCCACATAGTGCATCCTTTTGCTAAATGTCCACTTAAGTATCTAAATCTCCATTTTGATGAAACTTAACCTTTACTATTAATATTTTAGCAATATTAAAAATCCTATCTTTGCTGAAAATCTAAAATTGAAAATAAAACATCTTCATTTTTGAAAATAAAATATACTAAGCTCTAGAAAAACATTAACAATTCTCAGCTTAGAATTTCTGTTGAAAAAAATTGGAAACATTTTACCAAGATTACTTTGTTACTGAAAACACAGAATCATAAAATCACTGAGGTTGAAAGGGATCTTGAACCTTAATGATTTTGTGATTCATGTTTTCATTAACAAAGCAAGGTCAACTATGAAATCATATTCGATTGTTCCAGGCTTTGTCCAGCTGAGTCTGACAACCTCAAAGGGTGGAGACTGCACAACTTCTTTGAGCAACAAGATCCAACATGTGACTCTTCTCATGGTGAAAATATTTATCCAGTTGGAACCTCCCATGTTTCAACTCATGCCTGCTGTCTCTCATCCTGCCAGCAAGCAATGCTGTGAAGAGCCTGGCTCCTTCTTCACAATAACCTCCTTGTGGGTACTGGGGGCTGCTGTTAGGTCCCTCCAAAGCCTTCTCTTCTCCAAGCTGAACAAGCCCTGCTCCCTCAGTCTCTCCACCCCCTGTTCCAGACCCTGAAGATCTTGGGAGCCCTGTGCTGAATGCATTCCATTTTGTCAATGTTTTTCTTGTATTGGGGTCCCAAAACTGGATGCAGTATTCTAAGTGGGGTCTCATGAGAGCCGAGTAAAGGCGATAATCACTGCCCTCAATCTACTGGCTATGCAAGACTGCCATCCCCACCCAGTTCTTCCTTGTTTGTAACTAGCAGATCTCACTGTACATCACCTCTGGTTGGTCCATCTAGTGCCTGTATCAGGAGGTTAACTCAGACAYGCTCCAGAAATCTTCTGGATTGCTTGCATCCCACTGTGTTGTCCTTTCAGCAGATGTCAGAGAGGTTAGAGTCCTCCACAAGAACGAGGATCTGTTATCCAGAGACTTCCTGTTTCAAAAATTCCCCTTTCACCTTCCTGCCACCTTTCTCAGCTCTAATTACTATTTCTATTTTTAGGCCTTAGCCTCCTTCTTTGCTCTTATCTTAAATAGTCTCATGATCATTTCACAAAGGTATCTGGACTTCATATTTTTCATAAAATTCTAACTCAAACTATCCTCCTTATATGATGCGAGTAAAAGTAAACTTCTCTGAGATTAATATTCTTACTTGGTGGGCTGTGGGAGTGGTCATGTGGGATTATAACAGATCTTAGTCCATCTGTGTCTTCATTAGACTCTCTGGACTTATCTTTAAGTCCATATTTTGGACTTTATAAGAAACATTTTTTCTTCTTTATTCTCCCTCTTGTGAAAGCTTCCTCCTGCCCTTCCTGCTGCTGCTCCTTCCTTATTACCTAAGTGAGAAAGAGGTGGAGAACTGGATGGCTTTAGGATGGCTTCCTACCGTCTCTTTGGTTACTACTCCTTCTGCTGCGCAGCTCTGCTGCAATGGGAGGAGTCTGAGGTCTGCTCCTTACATGCTGACTCTCCCTTCAAAGGCCTCCTCAGAGCTAACTGATGAAGCTTAATTTGCCAGTCATTACAGTAGGATATGACTGTGACTTTTTATGACTGAAATTCACAACAGAAAGCTGTGAATACATGATGGCTGTTGCAATCCTTGCACTGAGGTGTGTAAGCAGACTCTTGGCTAAAACCATATATATTAAATAAAACATATTTTTGGAAATACATGCTTGTAGATAGTTTTCAAGCAAGCAGGCAAACTAAAATGAACAACATGCAATCAGGCCAAAAAGGAAAAAAAAAAAAAGTGTCCTTTTCCCTGAACATGGTGAGAGAAGGCTTTCATTTCTGAACTTTCAAAAACCTGCTTTGGAAAAAAAAAGGAAAATGCTTCTGTCAGAACAACAAAACAAATAAATACAGGGRAGAGGGAACATTTTAAAATGCAAGTCCTCAATCTAGTTTACCTAGATGGGCTTGATTTTCTTAACAAAAGTGTTGATGCTTTCTACAAACTGTATAGGTACATAAATCCAACAAAAAAGCAACACTACCTGCATATCCATACCCACCCATGCGCATACATGCACACAATATTGGTAGAAGAAAAAAGAGTTTTACTACTTCAGACTAATACCTTGCTCACCCTGTTCTGTGTCTGTATGCCTTATATTTTCAAACACTTTCTTCTTCTTGATACTGGCCTACTCTAAACAGTATTAAAAAACCCTCAGTGTGACCCTCATGATGCACTGCATCCTAATTAGAAGATTTCAACTACTGAGCCATAGCTTTAGTAATATTGACATATACTTTACCTGCAAAATCTACTGGCATTAATTCTGTATGTCCACCACTTTCAAACTTTAAATATCAGGTGATAAATGCAATATTATAGCTGGCTACATTGCTTTTAACTCTGGACGTCCCTTGATCAAGTATAACCTGGTGAGAAATAAATTTAAAGATGTCCCTTGCTGGGTACTGTAAAGAAGTGATATTTTAAAAATTGTCTGCAAGATGGTTTTTGGTGACTTGTGCTGAATCCTCTTGCATGTCTAGTCATGTAATCACTTGAGAACCTAGAGTGAACTGAAAAAAAAGTGTTCAGAATTGATATATCTCCTGCAAATTCTGCTCCTGGGCAGAGCAAATTCACTAGAGATGAGAAACCTCAGAGTTGATCATTGAGGCCAATTAAACGAATTACTGTAGAAGAACAGMAGATAATTCATGAGTGACATCTAATCTATTCTAATTTAATTGTACAAAAACTTAATGTTGGTAGTTTCATTGTCTGTAGTGTATTGTGTGATTTGAGTATCACCCTTTTTTAAAAACCTTTTCTGGGGACCTATAGTCAGTTTAGTGTTCTGTTGTGGATGTATAATACATTGTTTTCCATTAGAAACATGTTATTAACAAAGCCCCACAGAGATAATTGTCATTGTGTCATCTTTATATTTTGTACATGGAGACAAAGGGTCTTTCTGACCTGTGGGCATAAATTGTAATTTATTATTGAGTGCTCTTACCACAGATAAATCTGTTAGCTTATGTCACTTTAAGAGGTTTTGTTACAAACAGAGAGGAAAAATATTTATTTTTTAATTCCTTTTCATGGAAGTTTCACGTAGCAAGCCAGGTCTTGAAGAAAATAAAATGGCAACAGTGGATGGACACGTAGAATACAGAAGCTATGTCTAGTCAGTTCTTTCACCTTATTATAAGCCAAAGTGTGGTTTGGTTTGTGTATGCCTGCTTAGTTAAGTGGGACGTTAGGTACTACTTACTGCTGATGTGCCAGTTGCTTCACCTAGATAGTGAGTAATGGCAAAAGAAGAACATATTTGGATACGCTTCTTTATTTTTCTTTGCATTTTTGGAAATGGGTAAGTAGGCTTTGACTTCCTCTACTACCTTTAGCTCACTCTATCTTACAAAGAGTCAGGTTGTGTTATGTGGTGGAAAAAGGGAAATGTAACACAGCTGAGATGGGCACAGTAAGTCTCTGCTCTCTGTCCCTGCCCCTTGTTCAGCATAAAGCTACATTTTTTTCCCGTCTTTGTTCAATCCACCCCTTTTTATACTATGGTTAGACATACATTAATCCTGACTGACAAGAAATCTATAATTAATGTGTCTCAGGTGAATGTCATCACTGAGATCTCAGTCATCTTCTCCTTTATGAATCTTCATAAACCACTTAAGATGTCTGTGTTAATATCCTTTAAAATGTTATTCAGAATTGCCTTACATCTCCTCCACATTGTTACATCTAGACAATGTAATGATCTCTCTGGATTATGAGTATCTTTAGCTGTGACCCTAACTGGAAACAAAATATACACTGACCTGGATATATACACACAGACAGGACCTGAAATGGAAGGTCTGGGTTTTCTCTCACTTTGCACAAGATTTGATGAGGTTTCCCTCAATAGAGTTCCCTATGTAATTATTCACTGTCACCATTTTCCATTCTACTGGAATATGCTCTACAAGAGTTAGATCATGAATATCTTGAGCAACTCAGAAAATACAGAAATATATAAACAGAATAAAAATAATAAAAAAAATCATTTTATTTTCAATATAAATGGAAATTACAAGTACAAATACTCTAATTTCACTTCATTTGTGAACTATACTACAAAATTACTATAGAACAGTACTTTTCAACTCCTATTTTGAAATAGACTGTTCTATTGTGTGAACATCTACCGCATAAAAGCTGTTTGGAAACCTTCTGTTTGTATACTTGCTGATTTCATCCTCAAATACATTTTTAAGACTTTGCCATACAGATAAAAAGCCATGGTCAGACATGCAAAATTGGTGTTTACAKATTCCTCTTGATTTTCTATTGGATTCAAGCCAGAAATCTTGCAAACTGTTTGTCACAAAAATCGATGACTGGAAAAACACAGAAGCTTATATCTCCTGATCTCACCACAATGACATTACAACAAGTAGCACTGAAGATGTCATGCAAGCATGGAAAGTTGCAGTCTATTTTCATTTATGTAATCTAATATGTCTTACGTTTGGCATACGATCATCACAGTGCACTTGGCTGTGACCATGAGTTAAAGATATCCACTAAGTGTGGAGTTTCARTGAATTCAGTGAAGTCACTAACTTTACCACAAAAACAATTTGGTATTTGAACAATCATACTTGTTCTGATGAACCAAACCTTATGCCCTGCTGTCTGAAATGGGGAATAAGGAAGAAGTGAAGATGAGCGATAAATAAAAAAACCTTCTTCTCCAAAACATAGCTTGATGTAGGTTGCTTAATAAGTTAAATAAGAGACAGAACTACCAGTACTAGAGTAGGACTCATTGCCTTTTCCTCTAATTTCATTGAAGAGGGCAATAATAGAGGATGTAACTATTTGCCATTTTTATACCACTTGCATATAGGAACAAGATTATTTCTAATTTAGATATTAGAGTTTCTGATAACACCACTTTTTGAAATTTTCATCCTTTGACCTCAAATTCATTTCAAGAGGCTTGAATGTCTCCCAGTGGAGGGGGCAAAAATGATGAAAATAAACTGCAAATTCTCTTCCGTGTTTTCTTTTTTTTTTTTGCCACTTTTACCACTTTAACACATAATATTTTAAACATGAATTCAAAAAGAGCTTATACTTTATCTACTGAAATTTCACCTGGGTCCAGAATCCAGCTGTACAGGAGTTCCATATCATGATACTGAAAACCCATACAATATAAGAAGAGAGAGAAATAGACTTAATTTCAATTACCTGATTAAAAGGAAAACATTATACAGATGCAACTGGCTATGTGTGTGTGTGTATGTGTGTGTTTAAACCTTCTGGGGACTGGTTATAGGAGGTTTAGAAATTTGTATTCATTTATTAACATTTCATTAAGTGTCTAGCACTGTGGTGTATCAGTTGTATTACCTTGAACAATCCTGTGTGTAGTTCACTGATTGTCAGATAATTATGTGTTGTTAATAAATCTATACACTGTTTCACTCCTACTTTGGTTTAAACTACATGAACTGAGCAGTTTTTTACTGTGCCTAATGGGCTGATTCAAGAAGGTGATACAAGTCATCATCTTTATTTATGCAGAAGTAGCACTCAGAAGACACATTGCTGTAGTCCTGCAGAAGGCTGTAAGTGGTTGGAATTTTCTTTTGACTCTGCAGGGACCAGGATTTCCCCCAGCTGACYTTTCTCTTTTTGCCGCTAAAATCTGTGTTCTCTCTGTGTCACATTCACATTGTCACTGATAGTATATGCATTTCTGTCTGAGTTGCCTCCATGGTACTTATAAGAATGTTTGTAAAAATCAAATCAAATTCATGAGGCTGCCATACACTATTGCTTGAGTTGTTTTTTAATTGACTCAGTTTCCTACACAATCCTGGAAAGGCCATCAAAATACAGGAAAAACTGGATGCACAGTCAGAGCACAAGACTAATATTCATGTGAGCAATGAATGAAGGCAAAGAATATACACTTCAGCTATTCTATAATTTGTGCAATATTTTCACATGAATTCACTTCTGTTTAGTCAAAATTTAGAAAAGCAGCTGCTTGTTATAGCAATAATGACTCTAGATATTATATTACCATGATGTGTCATTCAATTCTTTTCTGTCCATTCAATTTGTCATCAGAGTCAGTTATTATTTAAGAGATTCTATGCAGGTTTTAGCCAGTGTCTGTTCCATTTGTATTATAGCTGATGTCCAGTAAAACCTGAAATACAATGAAGGAGCAAATCTGTAACTGCAGGATAAGGTGATATCGGGTTTGGTATAACAACTTTAGTATATTCAGTAACTTATTTTACTGAATTGATTTTGGGGGGGGGAGGGGATTTCTTTTCTTATTTTATAATTAAGTATATTGACATTCTCTTCATTTCTTAAGAAATTTACCTTTCCTATTTATGGAAGCCTGAAGGTAAAAATGTAAAAGTCACAAAGGTAAATATGTTATAATATTGTTGTAGTATAAAATCAGATAAAGTTATCTGACAGTAACTTCATTCTGGTGACATTTTCCAATAAGAAAAAAAAGTCAGATTTCATCAAGACTTAATTCTTATACTCATTTCCTTCAAAGCATGAGGCTCTGAGTAGGTTCATAGTGGAAAATTGTATAAAATGTTTTGACTAGTCAGTTAGATTTCTTCTTACCTTTTGACCATTCAGCTTTAAAAGGGAAAAAAATAAACAGAATACTAAGTAAGAATTCATAAATGTTGTAAACTTTTTGTAAACACTGTATCTCATCTTAGAAAGAGTAATAGAACGATTTTCTATAAAACATTGAACTGCAGTCTTTCTTATTTTATTAGGTGTATTTAGATAAATAATGATTTCTAACTAAGTATATCGAATTTATTTTAAAGGTATTTTGAAGAGTCTCTATAGAGATGTTCATGTACAAGATCAGGTAAAATAAATATTGCTTTCTGTGAAATAATTCCACCCAAAGTGATATTTTTACAAGTTTTTAAAAGTTCTTTTGTTTGTTTTTAAATAAGAAAACCTATCTGCAAGCTAATGATAAAGGCACACAATGATTTTAAGATTAGGTACTCTAGATAGTGGACTTGCAAGTTTCAGAAGTATGGATCAATATTTTCTCCTGTGCTCTTCCTTTTAGAAATGCAGGAGTTGCAATATAGCTGAAATCATTTTCTGACAAGCAAATCGTGTTGTATTATCCTCACAGGAACTTACCATAATGGGATTTCAGTGATTTTTGAATTTTGTGTTCTGACAAAAATTTGATTTTTGTTTCCTGACAAAGAAACCATCATAAGGATGAAGGATAAGCATTTCTGGTATGACCTCAGCATATCTAGAATATTTTCCTGACATAAAAAATCTTTGTTGCTGTTGTAATTATTTTCTGTACAGCAAATAATACATTTCTTCATCATAAAAAATGTTACCCTAATATGAATGTTTTAAATATGTCACCCTAAAAGGAGTGCTGCTTCTATACTCACATAAAAATGATTTGGATAGAGATTTTCTGTGTTTCCTTAGGTTCCAGATGGTGCCTATGTGTTTCCCAAAAGAAAATATAAAAGGAAAAATAAAATGCATCAAAAGGAAATAAAATCTTTGTAAGTTAACATGGGGCATGTACTGTAAAATGGTAGTTTAGTCAGCTGACCTTTTGATTCACTGGAACATGCCTCAGAGCAATTATATGCACTAACTCAGACTTTAGAAATAGACTTTTATTATTTAACTGTATGAACATTAACAGATGAATGATTAGTGAGGAAGTCCACAGCATTGATTAGATTGGCCAGTCTGTGATTGAGATAATCCAGGTTTGAAGTTTTGCTGTGCAAGAGGTTTTAAAAGCAGTAGGTTCCTAAAAATACAGATAGAAGATGAATGGGATTTTTTTAAAAGCACCAGTGCATTTAAATGCCATTGAAATCAATAAGTAGCTGTAGCAGGATCCAAAAATGCACTTAGGCTTCTAAAATGCGAGATAGTCATCTGAGACCCAGAGAGTGATTAAAAAGACAAAAACCTTTAGGTGCGAAGAGTCAGTAGGTGTTTTAAGTTTGCACCTGGCTCTGTGGTGAAGGCCCAAACATACTGCATTACTTTGACTGAGCTCAGTAGACCTCCCTGAGAGGTGCTTTATTCCCTTTGTTAAGACTAAGCTACCATATGGTCAGGTGTGTAAATGCTATGGGGAGAGAGAAGGACACGTGATTATGAAGCTTCATATTTTGACCATTTTGCTAGATGTGGCAAAGCTTGGCTTTTCTTTCAAGAATATTTCTGCTTTTATCCAACGTTCCATGCAAAATCTGTATAATGTCTGGATCACAGTGCTGCCTTGTACTCACTGATAGAGTAGTCTAGCAGTTAGAATAGGATCCTGAAGAGTAATAAGGAAGTCTTGAAAGGACATCAAACCAGAATTCCTGTTTCTTGGTCACCATACAAAAAATGTATATAAAAAGTGGGTATAAGCACTCTCCTCTTCTTCTGCTTCCTGTCTTCTCAAAAAAACAAACCAACCCCAAAACAAAAGAAAACCCACCATTGTTATCCCTAACCAGATGGGAACTTCAGGCTTTTAAATACAGGGAGTGGTTATAGTGCTGAATCACAGCTTTGCAGAGGTGGACTACTTCAGGCCTCATTAGAGAGAATTTGAGATATATCTCTCTTCAATATTTTTACTGCCTGGATTAGGCATTCTCAGTTCTGTGTGCTGGTTGCTGTATGTGTCTGACCTCTCTTCCTTCCCTGGATAGAGAAGTTGTATGTCTTAGCCGTTGCCAACTTCTGAAATCTTGCCATGACATTGTGCTCTTGAAAACCCATTTGTCCCATTTTTCATTTCTGTGTACCTAAGTAATTTTCAAAGATTTACTTTCTCTGTACCTGGGTTCTTTATTTGTATGATAGCCAAGAAGATAGATAATATTTCCCTACCTTGGGTATTTTGATGATGATAACATTAACGGTTGTGAGGTGATTGTATTTTGCTGTAACAGAAACAATGTAATTACTGCATATAGATTTCCTAGTATTACATTTCAAGGAAATAAAAGTTCTTTGAATATAATTGCAACAGAGACAATCTGGGTCACCATAAGTATATGCTGGAGTGAGCAGTATTTTACCGTTTTGTCATGAAATTTTCTGAACCATGTCCATACTTGGGCTTACTATGTCCTTTCATGAGTTATGGGGCAGATGCACAGTTGTTGGAATACGGACAATACTTTTCCAAGTGTGGATAAGGTCATAAAAAGCAAACTGAAATAGAAGTATGTTCCTAACAAATGTCTCTTTCCAGAATAAATAAAGAAATCCTAGTTACTCAGCATGGGCTAGCAAACTGGCAAAACTTCAACATGTAAAAAAACAGTCACGTGAAAATTATTTACTCTAGATATCAAAACTATCCAAATGCAAAAGATGAAAGATTTGAATTGGGAGAAAAATATGCCACATTACTGCTAAAATTCTGAAAGGAAATAGTTTGCTGGTATCTTCAGCATTATTTAGAGTTCTGGTCACTCTATTTCTATAAACATATTGTACATATTGAAAAATAATCCAGGTAGTGATGACAATGATGGTGATATTTACAGAATGTCTTCCAGACAAGAAGACCAAACAGACTAGAATGGTTCAGTATGGAGGAGAGGTGAATGAGGAGGAATGGTGTGGGGAAGGTCAATAAGGAATTCAGTATTGTTCATTAAGGAAATGCTAGAGGTAACCTAAATTGGCAAGATTAAAACAAATAAAAGAATGTACAGTGTTCCCATACACAGAACTCATAGGTTATCTGTAAACTTCTTCCTCTGCCTTCCCTTTTCTGCCTTTCCTTCTCCCTCAATTTAGCAGTACTGTGAGTTACCTGCATGGGTTGTAGAAAAGAAGTTTACTCCCTGTCTCCCTCTTAGCTCCCCTGTCTCTCATGATCTTTGCTTATGCAGGCAAAGAGTTTCTGCAGATTATTGACAGGGTTGGTTGTCTTTTAAAACAGTGCAAATTAGCTAATGAAGTAGGCAAAATATGATACATTTTCATATACTATTCAATTAAATTATTGTTGATAGATGAATATATATATATAAAATAAATTCATATATACTCTATTGTATATAACAAACATATGCATAATACATGTGCAGTTGGTTCAAAAAGGGTAAGACAAAATGCTCAAGGATTGATGGCTATTAAAGGAAAAGTCTAGCTGTCACCTCTGTCTTTGGAAGCTAGTAACCTGCTGACTGCCAGAGGCTAGGAGAGTATGCCAGGAGAAAGATCATTCTATACTGTTATTATTTCTTCTTTCCCTTGAAATTATCTACTGACTGTTGTCAAAACAGCACTATGGAATCTCAGATTCTTGGTTTGACATAATATTGGCAGAATAATTTCATGATATTAAACAATGCAATTTTAGGCTTGAGCTAGTTTCTAGTTTACAGAGATCAAACTGAGCCTCATTATCTGTTCTCTGTGGAAATTTTTTGATGGATTCTGTAATATGTCACTAATGGCCTATAGAACTAGGTGGACTTTCAGCTCTCATCCAGCAGAACAACTTCTGGTGTCTCTGTTTGACTTAACATTACTGTAGTAGATGTCAAGGTAATAACTTTTTTTGAGAGACCGAAAAATCCAAGTCTTTCTAAAATATAGAAATCAAGAAAATTTTCAAAGGAACACAGACTTTCAGATTGCAATTTCAAAAGACTAAAAGCAACCAAAAAAGTAAAGCATACTGTGAGTTGAGCTGCTAGCTCTCTTTAAATTAAATCAGGAAAAGGCTAAGTTATTGTCTCTGTATTTTATGACACTGAAGAAATAAAAATATATTCTGCCAAAATTCTCTGAGGAAACCGATTTATTTTATTGAAAAAATGGAGTCCTGAAAACTGAAGACATTTTGATGTTCATAAAAGGGAAAAGGGAAAAGAAAATCATTTACTAAAAAATGAAAAAGATTTTAGCCAGTCCCTTTTCTGAACCCTGCTTTTTAGAGTTTAGATCTTCTGGGAAAAGTAGATGCTCTGAAACATATTGTATAGTCTAAAGCAGCACTTTCCATTGAAAAGCATGTGTGTGTAATTTCAATATACTCTAGTTTGGTGCCTTCAAAAATTTCAACATTAACTAGTGACTGTAGTTGTGTATCTTAGGATTAAATGGATATCTGTTTTATCTGAGGTTAAAAATAGGTAGAGCATCTTCGGTAACAAAACTCTTATTATGTGAAACGTCTCTAAGTGTATTTATCACTAAATATCTACGTTTCCTAGCAAATACTCAATACCCAAAAAGAGATACAGGGATACTCAGACAAGATCGCATAAATAAGCAAATTTACATAAGCAAAATTACAAATGTTTGTTTTGAACTCTGGAGAAAGATAGAACAGCTCACATTTGCTTAACAAAGGTCATCATTCTGCATTGTGTATAAATGTAGTCACTTGAAAAGAGATGAAGAACTGATCTAGAAGCCAAACATCCTGTTGATCAGTCACTGACAAAACCGTGTTTCTCATCACAGCAAGTTTTCTCTAGATGGAGGCTGTGCTAATGATGCACAAAAAAAACAAATGGGTCGTGGACAAGCAAAGGATTAGCTGATTTCTTAACAGCTCACTTATGTTGTAAGACTTAAATTTGCCGCTATAGCTCAAGCAAACATTGTATGAAGGAAAATACTCTGAACGTTTGAAACATATCTCTTTATATAGTATATGGATCATCCATGAAAGCAGCTAAGAGCAGGCTTAGAAGCAGCATTCCTCAGCATCCTTATTACAGTATGGGAATCCTACTCACTGGTTCCCAACTTAAGTTTTATGTACTTCTTACCTTGGATAACCATAATGAGTGTGTAAAGTGAATGTAGGAAGATTAAGCCTCCAATTTAGACTACTAACTAAAATAGCTGCTGTGAATACCCCTCTCTTCCTATTATATACACAGGAATACTAAAGGAAAAGTTTGACTGTCTTACATATAACAATTTTCAGTGTGCCCTGTAACATGTCTAACATACTGAATTCTAGAATACAGAAATAGGTCGGGAAAAATTAGCAACAAGATTACTTTGTTAATGAAAACATTATGGTCGTGACACGCCGCAGAGCGCGTTCCCCAGCGGCTGTTGGAGTTGCTGTGTCAGAGTCTTGGACCCAGACCGACCCTCTGACAGCAGATGCAGCTCTACAGGTCTCAGGCTGCAGGGAGTGCTTGGGGCCTCTCCAGGAGGCCTGGGCTGGC
>NW_020451091.1:293289-350276 GCF_003343035.1 Apteryx rowi | reverse complement strand
CAGGCCACAAACCTCTCTAGACATGAGGTCAGGTCGGCAGATAGATGCCTCCGTCCCCTGCAGCAGGGAGTCCCCCACAACAATCACCCGCCACTTCTTCCAGGTGTTCCGGCAGGGCACAGGGTCTGTTGTCCCAGTTACTCCCCTTGCAGCCATGCCCATGTCCTCCTCATCCTGGAGGGCACTAAACCTGTTCTTCAGCTGCAAGTCTTCGGGAGGAGTAGGAGCCTTTCTCCTCCCACGAGCAGTGACCAGATTCCAGCTGCCTTCTACGGTGTTATGATGTACCGTTTCACACGGCACAGAGCCCTCTGGCAACTCCACTGCTGTGAGGTGTTGGGACTCCTGAAGCTGTTTTCAATTAGTATATTTTCTAAAACATTTGTATTTTTAAAGTCACAGACTTTAAAATACTCTGGTATTCCCTTGACAGCTGACCAATCTAATTAAGCTAGAGCTGCATAATGAAATCATATTAAAATGATGAAACTGCTTTGGCATGCTATCTTAATGACATATATACTTGCAGCAGTTAGTGTAAGTTAGTCCTAGCTGACAATAGTGGTAGCTTATGTAGAAGAACTTTAGTTAACCCTGTAGGTTAAGAGAATAGCGTAACTATAAGAATAGAGAAATAACTTTAAGGGTAAACAACCTGTCAGTCACTGTGGAAGTTGCAAAGGTGTCCAGCACCTTTGAGATGAGCAGACTGTGAGCACCAGCAGTGGCAACAGCTACTTGTTAGGCGCCAAGTGAATTTGAATAAGACAATCAAGAACTGGGTATTCTCTACCCAGTCCTACAACTGATGGTGCCTGGGGTCTCTTGGAGAGTCCTGCAGCAGGACTTGGGACTGTTTCTTCAACCTCTAGAGATGTCCAAGAGGACAAAGACACTCACAGCTGAAGGAGGACACATGGCATGGCTGGAACCGCTGCCCTGACCCATCTGACTTCTCTCCTGGACCGCGTCCTCTCTCCCAGGGAACAGGGAAATCACATAATTTGTAAAACTGCTTATATCTGTGACAAAAATGTTTTGGTATCTGAGTCCATTTAGTCGCTGCACTGTCATTTGGTCTTAATCCATGACACTATTGTAAAAGCGAGTGTCAAGGTTCTCTAGTAATTAACAAAGAATTACACACTTCCCATATAATTTTAAAACCAACATATTTATGAGATATATTGATATCATTTCTTATCTTGGTATCTAATACAGCTGTATCTGAAGTTCTCTTCTAATACATAACAGTGGAATGTAAATCTCTATAGATTCCGTAGAGTGGCCTGAAATTTGACAGACAACTTAAATTCTGTGTTTTCAGAGCCATTTGCCTTCTACCTACTTAAGTTTTAAGAACCCCATTAGTTTTATTCCTTTCAAATTCTTTAAGACTTCCCTATAAGGAAAGGTTTTAGAAGTGTGGTGAAATGTGAATTAGTAAGAGGACTGCAAAAGAACATACAATTAAAATTCTAATTTAGAAACTTATTCCCTGGCATACCAGTTAGCAATAATTTAACCTCATTAATCTTCCAGATTTATCTCCAGCAGGAAAATATAGTATGTTGTTGGGATTTTATGATCCTTTTTCATAGAAAGGACCCTCTGGGTACAATACATACACTTACTCTGTAACTAATGTACAGGATATATCATTTTCAATTTGTGTGTAAAAAAAATAAAGTTAGTCTCAAGCAGTACTTATTTCCTCTCATGAAAATAGATTTCCTGCTTTTGGAGGATTTAACAAATGGTGTTCATGTACAGCATGTGATATTTTCATAAGTAATTCTCCCCATTCCTCTCCCACTTTTTATTTTAACATAATATGTAATGAAAAGTTTTGTTCACAACTATCACACCTTGCACATTCTCAAGCAGTCAATTTGAGAAATACTCATGACTGTAATAAGTCTGTAAAACAATAAAATGAGCCAATATAGACTCCATTGAATACCAACTGTTCCTGTGCTTTGATAGGAAACTTCTGGGGAAATACAGAAAGACATTGATCAGCACATGGGCATTATCCATCCTTTTGTGTGCAAAATTATCCATTTCATTATTCAATAACTCTGCTAGCTCCCAGCCTCCCGTCTACATTGTTCCAAAGGATGTAATTACATGTGTCAGTTGTACACTATGCCCGTAAAAGATGGTACAGACTTATTTTACTTCTTAATGAGAATTTCTGCTTACCAAGACACAGATATTTACACCGAAAGTGCAGGATTCAAGGTTATATACAGTGCACTGAATGTGTGGATAAAGGTTTTGTGATGGATTCTAAGTTAATACTTTCCTACCATTTCCAGAAGGGTAACATATAAATAGCTCAAATGACAGGCACAAAAGGAAAATACTCAGTCTGATCACTGCAATATGGTTCGAATGAGGCCAAAAAGGAGAGGTACTTTAAGATATTGGATGAAGGCAGAGACATCAATAGTGAGCTAATGCAGGCATCCAAGGTGCCATTGCAATCATCTAATTATGACTTGTTCATCCTTTAGTGAGGGGACAAAACAAAACTCACTGACATTTTAATGGGCCTCTTTTGCCCTCATCTTTGAAAAACTACCTTTCTTACCTCTAACAAAGGGGGAGATGTCCAAAGTACTCAGAAATGTTAACTGACATGTGGATTCTACAAAATGATTTTAGATACCTAGAGCTTCTCCTTTGAGAACACTATTTTGGATCTTTTTGAGCACTTTAAGCTTTAATTCCAAAAGAAAATCTAATAGAAAATTTAAATATTTCTTCTGACTCTAGCCCATTTTTCTTCCTAAAGATTAGCACTATGATGTTTGATTTACTTTACAAATAATAAAAGCTTGCCCCAGGGAATGGTTTCAAGGAGCTAATGAAATGTCATCAAAGGAGAACATAATGATACAATATGTGCTGTGAAAAAGTAGGCAAGATTTGCTTTTTTTTTTCTTCCTACAATAAAAAGAAGAGTTTGCAGTTGCATTAAAATACAGCAAAAACAGAAAAGAAAAAAGAAAAGAAAAAGAAAAAAGAAAAGAGAAGAGAAGAAGAAAAGAGAAGAGGAGAAGAAAAGGAAAGAAAAAAGAACAGAAAAGAACACAAAACAGAAAACAGAAAAGAGAAAAGAAAAAAAGAAAAAAGAACAGCATTTTTTTACATCAGAAGAAAAACAAAAGAAATATGTGTTTCATTGAAGTAGTAAGCTTTGTGTTGTAGTCATTATAACCTTTTGATCACGCATGTTTTATGTAGTTACTGATAAGAAGTACCCTGCTCACTGCCTACATACTCTATGTAGTTCATAAAACAAAGCTTAAGGGTTCCAAGAAAGTCACTTTGAAGTACATGGGAAATATACCAATTATTTTCCATGGCAATAGGACTTGATCAAAACTGTAGGCCAGGACACTAGCCCTTACATTTGAGTAACTATATTGTTTGAATAAGTACTATATATTTAATACCTGTGCATTTCTGTCATCTGCTTGCTGAAGACTGTCTGTAATGAAAGGTGATCAACACTGACCTGGTGGACACATAAGCTCAGGGGAAAGGTGACTTCTGACACGTCTAGCTAAGCCAGTAATATTTTTTCTTCCTCATTTTACCTGAATAAATGGGTGTAACTGACTGTAATTGAGATAGCCGTAGCTGAGCTCAGAATTCACAAAAACTCCCCGATTCTACGTTATCAGCTGACCCAAGCATAGGAAATGTGATAACACCTTAAAATACTCTGTATAGACATGCTGTTTTTGATTTAGAACCACAAAACTTGGAAAAATCTGGAAAGTAACAGAGTTCCCTGGAATAACAGCAAACAACATGTGGAGAAAGGAAACAAAGGAAAGAAAAGGTGAATTTGAAAAGTGAACAAAACCTCTCCTATCTTCAGCCAAGTTGCAATGTACATGCAGCTGATCTAACCTTTCAGAAGTGATAAAGCACCCCACAGAGTCTGCTCACTAAGTGAGCCTCAAGGGCTTTTATGAGTCTATCTAGGCCACTTCAGTTAATATAGTTTGGATAAAAGATGAGAAAGAAACAAAGCTCACATAATAAGATTTTAATTCTGCTAAGAGGAGACACTGACATCATAATAAACTACAAGATAAAAGCCTAAGTACACCGGCCTGCAGAGATGGAACACAGATCTTCTGCACACTGTTGTTTTTCCCAGTGGATAAAATAGCACTTTTCAAGGGAAATAAGAGGACTGTGGCAGGCTAAGGCAGACGAGAGCATACTTGCAGAGCCCTTGCAAAAAATGATAGCACTTCATTGTGGTGGTTCATTATCTTCCTTGCTCTTCTTCACAGGAAATTTTGGAGCCTCGATGTCTGCTTCAGTATTTACAAATACACTATTTGCTCATATATACAAAAACATTTATTCCTTCTTCTAGAACTGATCTTTTAGCCCAACATTCTCCTTGCTCTAAAGAAAAGGATCTCCTTCTATTTAAAGCTATGTGTCTACTTCCCAATTTGCCTGGCTGGCATCCAGTTCCAGTGACTATCATTTGCCCCACTCTTTGGCTCAGGGGAGAGTAGTAGAGGTGACATTAGAGTCACTGAATGCCTCCATAGCACTGGGAGTTCTTGCTGCCTCCCTACCTGAAACACTAGTTTCCAGCTTTAAAGCTAGGTCTCCTATTCCCAAACATCCCTCCGCAGGCTGTCATTCTCTGACCTCTTCCTGGAAGAATCATTTTCCCCTTTGAACAATGACACACTTCTTATTGGCAGGGAGTGGGAGGAGGGAAGCTTTGAAAAAAATGGTGTTGGTCCTAGACAATTCCATATCTCCCTCAGAAACTTCGCTGCAGGTATAAAGCAGAGAAGCATTTAACAGTATGTAAAGATAATCAGCATAGAAATAGTATTGGTACTAAGTGATGATGATGATATGTGTTGCTGTCCATTGTTAATCTAAGCATTTTTAGCACACTCACTGGATAGCAGGGTTTCAATACTGCCTCAAGAATACCTGCTAGAATGAACAGCGTCTGGTTAGATGCACTAATGAATAGCAGCAGCTCACCGACCTGAACAGTCCTATTTTGATACTTGAAATGTGTATACAGTACTTCCTAATTCCAAGAGAGGTATCCCTGGAGCAGTTTATCAACCATGCCTAAAACAAGTTTTTCAAATGTATTATACATGGGATCACAGACTACTGAAATGAGCCAGACTCACCTAATGGATAAAGCGAGGTGGAAGGACTCTGTATTGCTTTAACAATGAAGGAGGGGAAAAAGAGGTTGCTGTCCATAAAGACTGTCACTTGAGGACCCCTTCTGGATCACTGATCTGACATCAGGAATGTGATATTAGTATTTTGTCACTGTATCAGTAAAAACAGAATACACAAATGACAGCTTTACAACAGAATGTATCCATAGTTGCTTTTTTGGATTGTCCAATTCTATTTCAATGTAATCAGCTAGAATATTCCTGATGTCTGATAAATAAAATTTAAAGAGCTGTTAGAAATCTTCCACACCTGTACTGACCATGTGAAATATAATGGAGATCTCTGACTGTCCCAGCGCAAATTTCTCTTCTTCTTCCATATTGGGTACCTCTCAAACAGAATACATTCAGAAAATATACCCTGCAAGTGAAATCAGTATTGGACTACCTAACAGAAAAAAATCAATATCCAGCAATAGTGGTGGAGATGCCAATTTGAGTGTCATCAATTACTATAGGACAGATGTACAACAAGGATATCCCTCTCTCCTCTAGTTTGGTAGTGTTTTACATCTACATTGCTATGTGCAAGTAACAGCACAGTTTAGGAAAATAATGAACCAAACGTAACACACACAGAAAATAAAAACTGAACAAGAAAGGGAAGGAAAGCACCCTTGATTCATAGGACAGTATTTTTCTTGTAAGGACAATAGGATGAGGACATGAAGATGAGTTGTTTATGGAGTAAAGGAGCTAACTGTGTGGCTGAAAAGTGACAAGTTCCATTTTATAATGCAGCCAGATTAAGAAAGCCAGCAAGAAACCTGACAAACAAATAAAGGGTCAGTCACAAAGAAAAAAAGTGCAAAATATTGTTTACATTCATAGCTCTAAGAATAGAAAAAGGAGTAACAATAGTTCTGCACTTATATCACACCCATGACATTATGCTGTGGATTTTTTTCTGATGCAGGACTCTTACAAACATGTCACCTACCTAGTCTTTGTTCAGTCCTGATCTTGCTTAGTATCAAAACAATTCTTCAGTAATGAGCACTGAGATTTAATGACTTGATGTATAATTTTGTTTTTTGCAATCTGCTTCTTCATTTTCTCTTTTGCATAAACTGAGCAAAATACAGCAATTTATCAGCTCTCCATGGACATTTCAAGATTTATATACATTGCAGCTCTACATTTTTATTTTACATTTCCCTTCATTAGAACACTGCACTCAAGCTAGATTAATTGAGGCAAGCCAACATTATAAAAGCTCCACTGAATAGCAGCAGATGCCTTTATTCTCTGCATCCCTCCATAAAACAAAACTTTTAAAAATTTGAGTCTCTATATAAATATTTCCCTTATCAGACAATACAAAGATCCCAGGCATCTGTCTCTCATTAAGCCAATTACTAGTTGTTTAAAATAATCTATGAAGTTCACATTTATCAGACTTCTTATTAATAAAAGTATTGTTAGACTCCACAGGCCAAATTCTGCCAAGGGAACCAGAGAAAACCATGAAGAGTGAGCTAGATTGACAAGAGTGACTTGGCACTGAAGCACTGCAGTCCTGACACTTGGTGGAAGTCCCAACTCTTGTCATGAGCACACAACGACAAGGGAAGACTTACTGCTATGAGGTTCAGAGATGTAAGTTCAAAAGGGACTAGACTTGCCAGCTGGAGTGCTAGGGAGAACATGGGCTATGAGCAAGTCCCTAATAGGACCGCCAACATCAAATTTTAGGCAACAGGGAAGCATCTGCTTCTATTGGGCCTTCAGAAATGGATACTTCTCTTGGAACTGAGTACTATGTCCCCATTTGTTTTTTTAATGCTGAAGGCAGGAGTCATTTCAGTGCAGATTTTGGTGCTGCAATTTTTCCTGATGGTTCAGTGATTAGGATACCCTCCTGATACTAGTGATTCACAGGATATGGGATATAGTATTTTTTAAGGTTTCAGACTAAATTTCAGACTAAATTTAGGTTTCACACTAAGTTGCATCAAAACTCAGAAATGTTCTGGAATTACCTAAGATAACTTGCAAGAAAAGATTTGTCTTCCAAAATGAAATAGGCTTCTAGGACACTGGGATGGCTCAGTAAACTGATTCAGGCTCACTGAACCTGAAATTCAGGTTTTCTGCCATCCTTACAGTATCCCATTGCTAATAGCATTTAAGGTACCAGGAGAAATTTTTCAGTAGCCTTAGGCTGCCTGGACTTGGTGTAAGTCTGTCCTGTAACATGGTGGTGGTTGCACTACCTAGCCTACCTAGCCCTACCTAGCCCTCTGTAAGTTGAGGCTTAGTTCCATAAGAATCTGTTTAAAAGTATATCCAAGACAATACCCAAAATAAGCATGGCTTGTTTTTTTGCACTGAGTAGCTTGACTTGCAAGTTATCATTCTCAGTATCTTCACTGTAGTCATCATAGCTGGCATCTGAATGTACCATATCAGCTAAAATAAAAGTATTTGATTTGACACCAACATGAATTTTGGCAACAAACCAAGGTGGCTTCTCTGTCTTTCATTAGAAGATGCATAAACTTTGCCAGGCATGGGCAGAACTGTATGGTGAAGCGAGTACTTTGTTCCTTTAAGTATGTGTATCTTCATCTTTTTAAAATGTGTTCTCTATTAGTGGCATTAACAGTAATACTTTCCATCATATTTTTTTCTCCTTTTTCTGAGGGAGTAGAGAGAAAAGCAACCTTTTTTGCTGTTTTATATTATTGCATTGCTAACCTTGAGTACTCCAACATATGGCTCCTCCAGTCTAAAACAGTCTTGTGGATAGCAACATTTGAATCTTTTACGACACCACAAAAAATCATGGTACTATTAAACTTCTGGATCAGTCAGTCAGGTTTCCAGGAACGCTGGGACTTGTTATTCTCCTGCAAAAGTGGGGAACCAGGACACATCAACAGGTGACCTTACCCTCCCTCAAATCTGGAGATGCAGAATTCCCTATCCTAGTATTACCCCTTCCCACATCTATTTCTGCACCCTGGCCCCAAAATCAGCACCTCTGCTCAAGTATTCTTCTGCGGGAAACAGAAGAGTGTTGCCAGCTGAAGGGAGCAAAGTAGGAGTGTAGTCCACCTCCTGCTCCTCACTTTTCCCTGTGTTAGAGAAGGGGAACCACACACACTGCCCTGCCCCTGCCTCAGGAGAAGGAGGTAGCAGTGGCAGAGATGGGTGAGACATGTAAAGTAGGCAAGGACCTATGCAGGGAAACACAAAAATTGTAGCATACCTCATAATTTGGCACTTTTCGAAATCACACATGCTGAAGGTACCTGTGGTATCAATAATTAGCTATCACTGTTGCACCCTATCTCAGTGCTTTTAAGTATTCTTGTGATAGCTGTGGGACTACGAATGTTTTCACCTCATTCTCCTGTGGTGGTCAGCAGGTGAGAATTGGGGTCTCCACACCTAGGAGGGGATGAGCAAAAGGCAAAGCCCTATCTGCGGGGAAAGCTCCTGGCATTGGAGGGAGCATATCTGGGGAAGGAGTGTAAATATCCAGTAAGCACAAGCAGAGCTCTGTCCGTGTGTAGCTAGAAAGACCAAAAGTTACCTAGTTTTGTTAGTTCTTTGGCCCTTGGAACAAGGCTAAAAAGAACTAACCTGATCCTTTTTGAAGATATTTAAGGCAATTCCACTGAAGTTTACCTGGGCTAAAAGAAAACATACTCCTAGTTTTGTCAACAGGAAAGATGTTGTCTTCCCAGTGAGGCCACTTCTACCTCAGCAATGTAACAAATCAATTTACAGCAGAATGATAGTGTTTTGGAAAAAGATGGCACAAAAAAAGTAGCAAATTCGTAGTCTCAGTTGACAAGAAACAAAAAAGTAATCCACAAAACAGTTAAAATTTATAGAAGCCCTGAATGCTGCAGACAGCATGGCCATTTTCAGTTTTGTATGCCAGAGATACATGTGCTTAGTAAATAACTGTAAAACAAACACAAATGCTGTGCAAAGAACTGACAAATGGAGGGAAAATATGTCAATCTCTAACGAGATCTACAATTAAACATACAAAAAGTATGTACAATTTACCTGACTTTTTACTGAATTTAAATATTTTTGTATGTTCTACCTACTGTCAGTTCTATAGACTTGATTCACAATGTAGCCATCAAGAGGTAAAATTCAAGCTGGTGATGTTGTAAAAGAAGAGACAATGAAAAACTCAGTTGTAAAATTGAAATGTGTATAAAATGACTAGCAAAGCAGCAAGACATCAAACTTGCTTAGAATTGAAAAGTCTGTCCCAGTGCAAAACCAAAACAAATGCTTTTCAGTGGTTTGGAAACTCACACTATTTAATTTCAAAGTTCATATAACTGCTCGCTTTTGCTCTCCAAAAGGCAAGAAGTGCCTACACTAGACTTTAAAGCCACTACCTCTGTACACTGGAAGTTGAATCACTCTCTTGAAAGGGCCTAATTAATGTAAACAAGATTCTTTGCAGAATAAAGCACTGCACAGAATTTGACTCCAGGATTAGGCCTTTGCATAGCAGTTCCATGCATTTTAAATGTAAACCATTTCTGGTTTATGAATGTAAACCAATCGTATTTCTTTTTTTCTCTTTTCCTTTACAGAATCATCGTCCTGCATTTCACAGTCCAATAGGAAGACAGTGAATCAGGAGAAGGGTGGCTAAAGTAAAAGAACTAAAAGAGGACGCTAGCTAACTTAAAGAGGTCTTTGAGTTCTTTATAAATTAAAGTGATGTTAGGCCTACAAAATTGACTACCGGTATGTAAAAAAAAAATCACCATTTCACATCACATTTTTTGCTTTGTACATACAGAAGCATTGATGTATTTTCCTCTGTTTTATGTCTGTTAACAGGCACACTGGGTCAAACCAGAGGTCCGCACAGCCCATTATTTTTTCTGCCACAGTGACTAGTAGCAGATGTTTACGAGAAAGTATGAAGAATAGAGCAAATAGAGAGTGAATCTTCCCCCAGCATACCCTCTTAGCTTCTGGCAATCAATGGCTTTCCTGAGCAATCTCTTCCTCAGCCAGGGACTGCACACAGCCATTGTGTTTAATAATGAATGAATTTTTCTAGCCCATTTTTGAACCCATTTATAATTCTGGCTTCACAGCATCTTGAGGCAATGAGCTCCACAATGTAATTATGTACTGTGTGAAAAAATATTTCCTTTTGTTCACTTTAAACCTGCTGCTTAATAGCTTTGTTGGGTGCTCCTGATTTCCTATGTTATAAGAAATAACGAATAATTGTTGTTAGCATTACAGAAGTAACACTGATCTCTGGCACGGCTCCGAATATCCTAAGGGGATATTACAGCAGCCAGGAATGAGTGATATTGCACCATCTTGGAAGCAAGGTAGAGACTTGGTATGGGAGCTGATAGGGTGACTCTGAGTGTCTCTAAGGATTTCCTTACTCGTAGAAGCCATATGCAGTTTCTTATGCCAACTTTGCAGAAGCTGTGTACTGGCACGGCTATGCAGAGCAGAAAAGCTAGAGTTGAAGTGTGAGTGGCTGAATGAGCAAAACCACAAACAGAAAATGCTTAGTTTTACTGAGGTTATTATTTGTCCAACTTGACCAATGACACCAAAGACAAATAGAAACAGCTGCAGATAAAAATCAAAGCTAAATGAACAAAAGTTTAGCTGATATCAGAACAAACGCAGAGAACAATGTTTTGAAATACTCTCCATGCAAACAATGCACTAAACCATTCTGATAGCGAATAATGACTGACAGTGCTTGGAAGAGCAATAGTGGTATCACAATAGACAGAAAAACTCTTGTATATGTTCTCTCTCAAGATTAAAAAGCATGTGTCTCAACTTGACAGTCATACTTCATTTTAGAGGATCTTGGAAGGCCATAAAAATCAAAAAAGAGTTTTGCACTATAAGTTGTTCCCCATTTAAGTCACTTTGTTTCTTTCCTCATGTTCATGTGGGGTTGGAGGTGGTTGCTTTTAATACTCTTACCTGAGTAAGAGATACAGGATCTGGCCCTCACTTTTCAACATTTGCTATGTCATACTGGAATTTTGTTGCTGATGTGTCATCATTCTTGGTAAGGAAAAGCACAAAGATCACTCATGCGTAGGTGTTTCCTGTAAACTGAATGACAATAGTTTCTCATGCTGAAACTCTAAGCTCTGTGATACAGTCAAGTATTTAAGCATCAAGGGCAAAGTATTCCTGTTGCCTTCACATGGATTAATCACACATAGTGCTTAATTCAGGAACCTACACTGCACTGCATGGAAGCTCCTATCTTCCCAGCACAATTATTAGGAGGTATTCGGAAGGGAAACTTTCTGGAGCTGTTGAGGGAAGGTAAAGACAAAAATCTGTAATTCCTCTAAAAAGAGGACAGTTTGCTGCCTCCTGTACTGCATGCTAGCTTGGATAGCGGAGGACAGTGGAACAGCCACAGCGACATCTGCCTCTGAACAGTTTCACCCTGTGCACCAAGGAAGGTCCTTACTCCTTGCACCTCCCTTTGGCATGTGGTGTAAGCATGGAAATAATCTCTCTCTCAAGACTCAGAGAGCTCTCTTGTACATACAACAGCTTGTTTTCTGTTACATATTAAGAGCTGCTATTACTGCACAGGCAAGAACCACTCCCTCTGCTGTTTCTGCCCTGTGAGGAAGTGTCAATATTGTGAATTGTCATCAGTCTTGAATTGAACCTCAAACCCAGGAACTCCAACAACCTTTATGCGGTTGATGCTGCCATCATGTCATTTCTGACTGCCAGTATTTATGAAATCCCCCAGGCCAGTCTGCTGTTCTCTCTGCCCACCTCCTGGGCTGCTCTGCTTCCATGGCTACTCCAGTTTTCCCACCAGCTTCTTGCCTAGGGGACAATTTCACCCCACAGTTGCCCTCCTCCTCTTTGTCACCGGTGTAAAATGAGCATTTGCCCACCTTCCTTTTTCCTCACTGACCAAGTTGCCTGCATCTTCTCACAGCTGTTTGGCAGGCTATGTCCTCTTTGCCTCCCATGGCTGAGGAGCCAGGGCCACCTCTAACTGCTAAATAAAATGATGGTGAGAGAGCCAAGCAGCTGGGGAACAGCAATAGCCCAACAACCTTCTGTGCAGGGGCATTGCTGAGATACCGCCGTGGCAGGTAACTCAGTGAGCAGTTATCATGTTGAGATGTGGCGGAACCTGACAGAGAAGAAGGCAAGAAAGCAGAAGAGAAAGGAGGCTTGCCCACCTGCTCCTCTGCCCAGCTATAGTCCACGGCAATTTCAGAGGACTTAACTTTTCCCACAGAACTTCCTGGGCTCATCAAATCAGCATGTTGCAATGAAAAATCATTCCTGCTGGAAAAGATCGATCATTTGTTCTGTTAACAGGATGATTACTAAAGTGTTTGAGGAAATGCGCAAGAACAAGCTGGTGTTCCAGTTAGAAAAGTGCTTTAAAAGATACACTAAGCCACAGGCTATATAAGAATACAAATATTCATTTCCTGAAAAATTAGGAATGGCTGTTTTAACTTATTTAAAACAAATGCATTATAGAAAATGTATGCATAGTTTAGGTATGCTGTGGATAAACTGCTGCTAGATTAAAACTACTAATAGCTAAATTATGCTAATTTGATTTGAAAAGTGTTCCCTTCACTTTATAAACAGCCAAGAATAATGTTCTGGTCATGAAACTAGGAATGGACTAAAATGCCTAATTATTTGTAGTGAATAAATGCAATCCATAGAAAACACAAAGTGTATTTATAATTAATAAAGAATATATTATAATTACATTTAACATCATTTGCATAATTTAAAATGGAATAACTACGTGACTGATTTTTTATGTCTTTTTAAAGGGCACTAATAAAATATGAAGGAGGTAAGAAGGCTTATATGAGTAGGAAGTAATGAATAATATCTTGAGTATTAAAGCACAATATTTTATTCTGTGCACATAAATTGGACCAATTCATTTTTGCAGGTGCAACGGGAAAAGTATGGTACATCAGCAGTTTTCAAAAGTAAATAATATGTTAACTGAAGAAGAGATTACGGATTCTGATCAAATATTAAATGTCTTATCTGAATAATTAAGAAGTCCATGTGGTGCAAATATACAGCATATAGTCTGCAATGTTTCAAAAACTTGTCTTTCTTTCAAATCATACTTGTCACTAGCATTTTGAAAGTTTAACCTACCACCTTAGAGTTGTGAGACTTAAAGCCATTTCTTCTGGAAACTCACGTTATGCATGAAATTAAGGTCAGTGTCCTCATTCAATTTTCTAGAGTGGTGTTCAATAGCCCATAATGATGCATAGATGGGCTAAATTTGAACCTAAACCCCAATATCAAAAGGTACAGAGTATGGATTTGATACTAGCCAAAGCATAGTAGGAAGACTGCTTAGCAAAAATGAATTGTCTAACGGATAATCAGAGTACAATATATTCTGAGAACTCTGCTTAGTACAGATTGACTATTGCTCCACCCGTGGCTTCCCTAAGTGGAAGTAAACTAGTCAGGCTGGAGAGTAATGATGTGACCGATTTCACATGCTAAACTAGCCATGTGCCCTGTTGTTTATTAAAAGAATAATCATATGCATCTGTGTATATCCAAAACACTTGAGGAAGCAGTAAGATGGAAAAGGTTAACTCTTTTCATCAAAAAACCCCCAACCTTCCTGTGTTAATTACTTGGAGTTATCAGATGTGGATACTAGATTTCAAAAGTTCTGCTTGGTGCCAAGTTGACAAAAATCAGTGAAACCTGGAAGCTATTTCTTCTGTTGCTCCTATTTGGCATTGAACATGTCCCCAAATCTTCCCAGAAGAAATTAAGGAAGATTTTGCAATGTCTTCAGAGAAGAAAGGATCCTACTGATGGAGTCATAGGTCAGGAAAAAGGGGAGCAAAACTACAACAAGTTTTGAAAGACTGCTGTGGCTGCTGGACACAAGATGGGAGAAAGAAACTTGCTAAATAAAACTTAATCTTTATTTCCATGAGATAATGAAGGATTAAAGCCACACCCACACAACTGCATGCAATAGTTAAAATGCTTCCATTTCAAATGCTTACATACACTCACTCATTAAGGATCAGAAATAACAGCAGAGGTGCTTATAATGTACTACTCCAAATGGCTTTTTGATGCTGAGGCCAGCAATGCGAAAATGGAAGAAATATCTGCTAAACATGGAAGAGACTCTCAGGACAGCTTCAGGACATTGATAACTGACAGATAACAGCTCATTTTTTATTGTTAATAAATAACAATTCCTGCAGAATCACTACTACAGATTTTGTCCTCATGCATAATATGATCACCGTAACATCCACCTGGACTGCCAGACTCAGTAGAGGCAGAGACCAATTAAAAGAGCTGCCAAAACTGCTACATAACAACAAACTACATTCAGATTTTTCAGTCTAAATGCCATTTATGAATCTGTCTCATGCCTTTTGAGTGGATCAACACTTTTCCGAACAGATCAATACTGCCAATCTCTGTTTTAAGTGGCATTGCCTAAAGGGATGTGATAGTCTTGGAAGATGCACAGAAAAGGCACCAGGCATTCCTCTTTAACTGTCGGGACAGCCTAAACTTTACTTTGCACACAAGATTCAGTCTGGTAAAACCACATGAAGAAAAGCTTTGGGTGGTATTAGCTGTTCCTGCTGGGCATACCTGCTGCCTGAGATCACACACAGCTGAGACTGTTCAGGCTACAGAGCCCAGGAGAACAGAAGGTTCAAACCCAAGTAAATCACAGACTGATCAGGACCAAAAGTAGCCATGTCACAGCATCAACAAACAGATGCCTACCCCCACTGAGGGTAATCCTAGGGATATGGATGTATGCTGGCATAGGCACCTCTGCAATTTTATCCAAACAGATAAAACCCAATGAAGCCACGACCTCACTAAATCTATAATCTGTTGTAAGAATAAATTCTAATTAAACTTGCTTAAACAGAAAACAAATTAGAAAACTGTTTTTGCATATAGACACACTTTTATTTAAATCGCAGGAGAAGGCATTTAGGAAGAGTGGGAGAAGGACACAGTGAGATTTAGAAACTCCCTGGACACCTTGATCACCGGGCAGTCAGCCACACTACCGTACAGGACAGGAAGGCAGTGTTGTGCCAATGATATTAAGAACTCTGACATACTTTTCACTGGTTACTTGCATGCATCCAAACTCTGTTAAGAACAAAAATTCACAGCTATTAAGGAGAGATTCAGATTTGCACACAGCTGGCTGAGAAGCCAACATACATTCAGCAAACTGAAAGGCTTTCCTCTGAACTGAAGAAAAACTAGACAAATTCTTATCAACTGCTGTCCAGCTAAAGATTGTTGAGAATCAGTTCTTGGCGTTCAAGGAGTGGAAGTCACCCATTCTGCTGTGACACTCATTAAAAAATTAAAGGGCTACTGCTACTGCATGCACTGGGAAGCTCTATCACTAATAACACAAGTTACCTATTAGTAAAGGTAGTTTCTGGCTTAGGGTGACTTTATTTTCTACCATTTGGTATTGATGTGGAGTACCTTAGTACTTCTGAACCAAAACATGTTTTGTGGACATAGCAGCTGCCCAGTTTTACTATTGCTTTGGACCTCCCTAGGTCAGATCTCCCCAGTGCCAAGGCTTCCAGAGTTCATGAGCCTGTGACAAACCCTACAGGGACAAGACCACCTGGGATTCACAGAAGGCTGCTGCAGATCCTGTGGTAATCAAAGGAAACTGGGGTGTTCTGCACACAGTATTTTGAGAAAGGGGGAATACCTATATCACATAAGAAGTTTTATATCACCACAAGCTGTGGCTCTCCTTTATTTTGTATGGGAGGGACCACTTCTGCTGCCTATAATGAGACCACTGCCACGTTCAAACATTTAAGAGCAGACCTTAAAGATTTAACTGGGCATTCAGGTGACTGTTCTGGGCCTCATTTTAACAGATAAGATTCTACAAAAATAATAGCAATGATTTCTACAGATGAATATTTCCTACAACTTTCAGCACCATTTTCACAGGACAAATTCCCACTATTTTACTTATGTTTCCATTTCTGTCATGTTTCCAATCTCTGATGAGTTTTCTCATTATTACAAAAATAAAAAGAGAAAAGAAAGAAAAACAAACAGTTGCCTGCTCTCAGTTCTGGAGGACACAGATGTTGTCCTTAGTGTATTTACACTGTTTACTAAAGGCCCTGTTCCCACCCAATGTTCCAGGGTCTTTTTGCTTTCTTAGTAATTTGTGTCTTGCGTGATAGAGAATAACTTGCACTGATTGTAGTACTGACTGTCTCAGCTGGTGCTGCAGAATATAAAATAAAATGAGGAAAAAGGCACGATAAAAATGTACAGGTTGGAGGTGAAACAGGCCAGTTGCTGTCACAATGAACACATGTAGAAAAAGCAGCACCAGCTGGGTCTTGTCAGTGCCTGTGTCAAACTAACATCAACAAAATACTTTTTTTCCCCTATTTTCAAGATTTCAGAGCAGGGCCCCAGAAGCACAGCACTTAGAAAGAAGTGTCATGTGGCAGCATATTCATCTTCCAACCAGAAGCAAACAGAAAGAAAAGCCACGAGAGGAGGAGCGTGTTCTAGTGACAGAATTCTTTTCTGTTACGTATTTGCATGAAAGCAGAAAGTGGGAACTGTATCAGACTTCTACCCTATGTCAGACATTTATCTAACAGTGGTCTGGAGAAAACAAAACCTAAAGTCAGCAAGTCTGGTAATCTTTCTCCGTAAAAAATTTCCTCCTTGCCTGCAGCACCTTCTGTCCTGAAGACTGAGGATCTATGATTCTGCTGTTTTTAAAGAGCTTCTTTCTTGTTTTGTTTCTTAAAGCCATTTCCTCTTTACCCCAGATATTTCACTGGCCAACAGTACACTGTGTGAAAAGCTATTTGCTTTTATTGACTGTCAGCATATCCATCTGTGTATCTTTTGAAGTTCTGTTTCAATGAATACGTTTCTGTGAAGCCAGGATTTCTTTCATACCCCCATTTATTCTCAATGCTCACCTCCAAATTCTCTTCAAATTCTTCATTTCTTTTTTACGATCACCTTTGACCACAATCCCCCAAGGTGTAACTGAACACTGACCATGACCAGATAACCTGTTTTAAAATACTGCGGCCAATCTACAATTGGTGCTAAGAAGTGCTAAAAAATGAATTGGTTAACATACATTAGATAATATATTTCATGTTCCTGACCTTGATAGGCCCTCTGAGCCTGTATCCACATAGATATTCATTTATTTAACTGCAGTGATTTAGAGATTAATACAGTTACATTGGTGCAACCTCTCAGAGTGCATGCCATACAGCATAAAAGGGGCATAATCAGTACAATTTATCCTGACAGCATATAACTTCACCATATTAGGAATAGTACTGATTTAATGACACCAGTATGAAATCATTCCCTGACTAAACAGCTAAACTGCCACAAAACTTTGGGAAAAGAAGTGTGGGACAGGAATGGAGGAGAGGGAAGAAGAGAGAGAGAGAATGTGAAGAAGGCCTTAAAGTTAAAGCCACATGGAGGAACCTTTTTTAAACTCTGTTTTTGACAGAGTCCTGTTAGTAAGTGAGGCAGATCTGAGAAGGAAACCATTTGCAGATCATGGCTTTTCAGAGGAACCTTTGTTTTTGAAATAATGGAAGCTCAGAACTGCCTGGCATGGAGCATAATGTGAAATTGATTTCCCAAGGCTTCAGCTACACCAAGTTGCACTGGTTTAATTAAAGGTGTGTTTTTAAATCAACTCCGTTCAAACCAGTCCAAGCTCCTGTGTGGACACTCTGGAATCGATCTGAGACTTATGTCAACGAAGCTTAATTTGGCAAAGAATCAATTTACACTGAATAGGCACAAATTTTTGTTGATTCAAAGATCCAAAAATAGGGTTAAAAATCAATCCTATTTAAAATAGTAAGATTTTGATGAATTTCTCTGTTTCTACCCTAGCTCCACTAAGCTATACTGGGCTCCAGTAGCCTAGTCCATCTCTTAAGGAAGGAGATGAACTTGCTCTTTTGTAGCAATGTGCATAAGCCTTTTGACAGATACACATCTTTGTGAAAGACACCCTGTAAGTGTAAAGCACTGTGAAACTAGGAAGTCTAAAAGTAAAAGATGGTAGGTGTAAGGAAAAAAAAAGGGATGAATTGTAGAGATCACTTCTACTCTCCCTCCCTATTTCCTTTCTTTCTGTAATGCAGAAAGGAGATGAGCATATTAGTGCTGAAAAGTGCAAACCCTGGGAGAGGAATCAGTCCTCCTCCATGATCCATACCAGCTCTCTCACCCTTTCGAACTGGGGAGCAGATGAAATTATGCACAATTAGTGTAGGGGTGCCTGTGAAATCAAGCCAAGGTTATTCTGTCAGTCTCACATTGCTGGGCCCAAGCCAAAAATCTTTCCTTTCTTAAGGGTCTGGTGGGGGATTGAAAGGATTTTAAAGATCTATGAACTAGCCGTGTGGAAATTTTCTTGAGTTTAACGATGTCTGTGCAATTCCTTACAATCATTCACACTCCACTAGATCATAAATGAAAGTTCACATTTGAGTCCACAGCTTACAAAAATGTATTTATGTTACTTCCACACTTGTGAAACACATGGGAAAATGGACAGTGACCTTGTTATTGATGTGCTGCTAAGGACATGCCACTATTTGCTCTCATTCTACAGACACAGCTAAACATAAAATCAAAATCTGTACAGCTTTATTTAAGATTCAGGGCCTGATCCTGCCCTAGGAAATAGGAATCTTCCCTAGACCATTGCAGGAACCATGTCAGGCTGTGGGATGTTTCCCTGATAATGCTCAGCCAAAATTTTCTGAGATAATCAGTCAAACACTCAGCTCCCAACAGAGAAAGAATAAAAGGGCACAATTCTGCAAAGTATTATGTTCTCTCAAACCCCGGTATGTTGGGATCTGAGGATACTCGGTATCTCAAGGGGTAATCATATTGCAGAAACGAGCAGCAAGTGATTAAGGACCAGCCTGCCCTTGTCTAAAGGTGATTTTTCAACTTTTACCCTTCATTTCGGTTGTTACCAAAATCTTCTGCATGAAGCCAGCAGGACTTAAAACTCCACAGGTGTGCTTAGACTGTGTGCTGTAGCCCTAATTATTCTGAATTGTGGTGCTAATTATTAAGTTTTATTTTAAAGCACTTATAACTGTGCATGACAGTATGTGCTTTGTATCCTTTCACTCCTCTGAAGTGCTGCTAACAGGTAATGCACTACTTCACTTTCTGTTCAGTTCAACAGATTTATTTTAAGAGTGAATCCTGTGTGAATTTCTTTGGACTCAACCTGTTTCCCTGGTGGGACTATGTAATCCTGCTGTCTTGTTAGAGCAAAAATCATCTATGAAACTTCATTCAAAACAAATCCCCTGCCAAACTAGTTCTTCCTTTTCATTTGGACAGTTATCCTTCTGATAATTTATGAGGAAAAAGTTCTTCCACTGCCTAGTCCAACCTTGCAAAGAGGAAGGTATCAATCTGACAGCAAAGTAAACAAAAAAATCCTCAGTCTTAGCAGTGCTAGAATATATTGGGCAGTTTTTCATTGCATTTAGAGGAAAAACACCAAGACTGAGGTAGTTCAATAGAGAAAAAACCCTCAGAGACATGGCTCGTTATGGTTCATTCTGATTATAAACAATTTCTGTATATAAAGAGGAGTTTCTCAGATGCAGCTGCAATATTTTAAGTTCCCCTTCCCTGCCATTACTAGTACACTGCACCCTGATGTATTGCATCTACTGGCATTAGTCATGACTACACCTACTGTCTGTAATGGGCTGCCATTCATCAGCTTGGTAAGATTAAAATTAAGTGATTTTCCTGGAAATTGTTTCTCAGAAGCATCATTTGATCCGCTGTAGTTAAAAAGCCATGTCAGTGGTTCCATTATAAATTCCATTTTACAGTCGTCATCATCGTCTTTTTTTTTTTTATAAGTTAATTGTTAATTGTAGCTTTCCTCTAGGCTTAATGCTGGTATAAAAGGTTTTGGCTGATGAACAAATCTTTTCCAAAGACAAGAATTTTCAATTCTATCATTTTTAAATAACAGTGTCATAAAAAAATCACAGGAACAAACTTGTTTAAGTCAGCTGCACAAATGAAAGCTGACAAGTGACTAGCTCCTTCTGGGAATTAATTGCTTTCTACATTTTGGGGAAGAAATTGCCAGCAGTAACTTTAGAAGAGGCCTGAAGCATGGGTTTTGAAAGTCTAACACAACAAATACCAGTTTAAACAATTACATATTTAAGCAATTGTTATAACATGGAGTTGGCATGACAAAGCACAGTAAGCTCCAAAAAGCCACCGTCTCTTCTAAAAAGCAAGCAGCATGCACACTTGTACAAGCTCAGCAATGTACTAGTAATGACTTCATCAGCTAAAGGGCCTGCAACGGTGAACACAGTCCATATCTTTAAAACTCAGGCTTGATATATGGAGCCTCTAGGGCAGTGCAGACCTGTGCATGCCCAGAACAGAAATTGTTGCTTGCCCTACAGGGTGGAAGTAATTTAAATGACTTTTGCAGGCTGTCCCTCTTCCTTTCTCTATCAGATGAAAGAATGAGAAGTGATCTTTCTTGCTGGCTTCTACTTCAAGAAGATAGAATTAAAATTGCATCTGTATTTTCTTCTCCCTGGCTATGTAAGAGTCACACCAGAGCAAGACCCAGTTATACTTGTTCCTCTCATTTCTCACATCCTCGTTTTCACAGAAAGGTTACTTAGGATTGTGTTCTGGGTTGGAGATGCAGTGTAATTTGGACAGGTCCCTCATCTGGATAAATGGACACTATAGCATACAGAAGCAAATTTAGCCTCTGTCAGATGTAGCCTGCTCCTGGCAATGGAGAGATGGGCTGCTGGTGATCTTTATCTGCTTCTTGGACCACATGGTAGGGTACAAATCTTTTTGTCTGGTCACATTATTTTGGATCACAGTCCATACCAGGTATTAAAAGTTAACAGGGTATTTTAGAGCTTCCAATCCACCTACACATCAGATCCTACAAGTTCTTATGCAGTGCATCTTCCTACCTAAGTAACCAAAAATCATCCCATGAATTCTCATATGCTCCTAAGAAATTTCAGATAATTTATAGTCCAACCCTGTGGACTAACCCTGTGGATTTTTCTCTGTGAATTTATATTTTTATGCTACTTGGTTTTTGGTTTCAAAGCTATTGAGCTGTAATCTTGTGAGAAACTTTACTCACTGTAGATATCCTATCCACCTGTACCAGAGTATCCTTGTATGTGAGAACCACTCACATGAATAAACCCTTTAAACTCTGAGCTAAAAGAGAGAGAGAAATGGACATTTATTTTTCTATCCTAATATTGGACTGAAGAGATTTTAAAGGGTCTCAAAAAACTCCTCACTTTAGATAAGGAACACAGGCTGAGAAGTCTCTGTTCATTCAACCATACAATTTGGAAGAGAAATGGACTGTTATTGAGACTCTTCAGCGTAACTAAGCTTTTGAAGCCAGGCTTAATCCTAACCTTAATTTTGGGCATGAGAGCAAGTAGAAGCAATTTGCTTGTGTTTTGCTTTTTCACTTAGACAAACTGACTCATCTTACAAGGAAGATAGGAACTTTAGCCCAATGTGCTGCATTCCTACAGCCTTTACCAGGGTGTAGTGGTCATGACATTTAAAAATAAGAAGGTGGTAACAGGAAGGAACAGGTCACTGTAGCATGAAATGAAGAAACAGAAGTTGGATCAAAGAAAGAAAAAAAAGAGAGAGACTATAGGTACATATGAAAAATAATGATTAGGAATAGCCTCCAGCTAATGCGAAAAGGTTCAGGCACCACCAGATAGGTTTATAGCCCTATGGGCCTCTCTGAAGAGCTGCATACTTCCTCTGCATGGTGAATACTATTATTCCAAGTAATACTGCTTGTAAAACTTTGATTTCCAAACTAATATCTAGCATGTTACCAGGCAACTGTGATCAGACAATCTATGATGAAACACTGAAAAAAAGGCTACATTTTTCAGTAATATGGCAAGTTCCAGAAGAAAGCTAGTGAACCTGCTTTTTCAATATACATTTGATTAGAATTAGGCAGAGATTTCCCAGAAATGTTTTTACTTCTAACTCTCCATCCTGGCTCATCCCTATCAGAGCCTTTGCTCACTCTAGAGAGGATCCTTTCCATTCAGTATCTTCCCTCCCAGGGCAACTAGCTTACTGGGTTGAGTAATTATTTTTCCTGTTCTGTGGTACAGGTAGCAGACAGATAAAGCCAAGAGCACAGAAGACATAATAATCAGATCATTAGACCTGACACTTACTTCATATTCCTCTTTGAATCCATAGCCTTCTGCACACTTCATCTGGGTGATGTGCTGCAGCAAGTCAGCTACACGGATGGCTGGATGAAGCTGTCCGGTCTGGTAGGGTACATCCACTGGATCTCGCTTCTTGTAAGCGTGGGACTGGACCAGGCTGCTTGTGTCACTGACCATCGTGTGGGTTTCATCTAGGAAAAGAATATCTCACAATGTACTAGCTCATTTGCATTTATTAACAAAAATATAAAATACACAGATTTCTAGAGGAATGACAGAAATCTGACATCTTTAATATTGCTTCGATCTGTGAAGACTATGCCAGATAAAGGTAAATCCATGGAGCAGTTTACACAGGGAAATTGCAAGACTGATTGGAATGAGGCAAAGTCCATGGTTCTACAATGGAAGCATTGCAGAGCAGTCCAAACTATAATATTACTTTAAATAACACTAGCTGATTATAAACAAGCTCTAAATCAGGCATGTGGTTCTAAACTACATAGAAGTTTCATTCTGAAACTTCATCAAGTCCCACGGAATGAAATAGGACTTGTATTCTTCTTAGATTGGTGAACTGCTATATTTTATGCTGCAAATTTTGAGCAAATGTTTGGAGTGAGCAAAATAAAAAGACGTACAAAATGGCTTATGGTTTCATCAAGCTAGGACTGCAATGGAAATGTAAATCTGATAAAACACTTGAAAACAAACTACAGGAAGACAAATGCAAGGGCCATCTGCTCAGGAAAGATGTCTTGAGCGGCTGCTGAACATGCTTTAGGACCATGGCCTATCATGAGCCATCACTCTAGGCATGGAATGTTTAATGCCAACTAACATGCAAGCCAACAAACAAGAGAACCCAGTGGGTTGGTTAAAATTTGTACGAGACACACACTCTCCCAACCCTCCACATCTCTTCCGTGGGGCAAATGGGCAACTTACCATTGATTGGCACTTTTAAGAAGATACATATCAGGAGRAAAAAAAGAGGAGGAGAAAAAGGAAACAGGGCATAAGCAACAGTACTACATTAATAATTACAGGTAATTTTATGTTTGCAATTTAGTTTTTACAATGTGATTTCCTAAATGAGTCAGATCCCGATCTCAGTTTCACAGTATAAATTAAATTAAATCTACTGAAACCAAGTTATATTATTGTGAGCTAATTCACACAGATGTAATTGAGATCAAAACTCATTCTCAGCAATAGATGTGAAAATGCGCTCTACCTAAGGAAGCAGTATCATTTTCTTGCTGTTTAGATGGAATTTTTTATTTGTTCAGATTTGACAAGAGGAAAAACAACTCAGTTCTGAGGTTCAAGTATCATCATAAATATTCTTCTTTTTACCAAAATAATAATTTTAGGTATCTCAAAAATTTTTTGATTTTTCACTGATATTGCAGATGTAGTGCCTTGACTTGGTCAAACTACTCTTCAGTGTCTGCACACTAACCATAGCAAGTGGTTCACAAAAGTAATATCTTTATAAAAGACGATTAGTTTGTAAAATATGTTGTAGGAAAGGGAAACACTAAAATAATATTTCCACTTTTATAAATTTAATATATTACAGCAGAAAGTTCCCCAAATTTGTGTATAAAAAAGTCCAAGATTCTCATGCACACACCAAAACTGCTACCACACCTCATTAAAGGTGAGATTCTGATCTTAGTTATACCACTGGAAATTGGTGTTGAGGCCACAAAGCTCAATGGGTGGTATTTCAAGAATAATTTCAGGTTCTTTCAGTTCACAGTGATACCGAGATGTCTCAAATCTGGTTCTCAGTGGCATACAGTCAATATGAACTGTGCATTTAGATCTAAACCAAAAACAATAGATAGCAATTTATGGGTATGGGCATTTCTCTACTTTTCCTGCTGGCTTACTAACCTGATCCAATCCACAAGGAAACTCATCATTTAGTCATTAAATTTGAGATCTTTTGTCTAACGTGTGATAAAATTGTACTGTGAAGCACCTTGTGATGCATGGCATGAAACGTGGTATACAAGTGTAGGTACAGTATGTTGCTGTTGAAATGGCACCTGAAAACTACAAGGTGGCTAAGACACAAAAGACAAAAAAAGTGTAGGAAGTTGATCATGATTTTTGTATGGTTTACTTCAATTTTAGAAGCAGGTTAGAAAATTTGTTGTTTTTTTTCCACAAACTGTTAGTAACTATTATGAATGCAAAGTTATGAGATATCAGGGTCTTGTGCTATGAAACTGGTAGTTAAATCCTGCAGTTATTCTACTCTCCACCTATCGATTCCCATAAAGTTCTACAATGCTTGTTAAATAACACATTTATTTACCAGTTATATGAACTTATGGCATGGAAGATATCTGCAAATCCAGCTCAATATCTTATCTGGGCTAGGAACCTTTTGTTTCTCCAATTTCAGAAATGTGAAAATCATTAATACTAGACAAACATGACCTACACTGATGCTCAGTAACTACAGATTAAGCCACTATTATGTAAAGCACTTGTTTAGCTCCCAGTTTTCACTTAGGTTATTAGGCTAACCAAGAAAGTTTTTCTTCAACTATACGAACATTTCCACATATCTGAAATTGAGGAGTCAGATTATTGCCCCTTGCTCATTGAAAGAGTTTGCTGTTACTGATCAGTCATTTTTTTCAATTGCCTAAGAATTTTCTAATTTGCACGAATATTCCAGAGATCTTGCTGTATCAAATTTCAGAAAGGGTAAGTATATTGTGGCCTTTCTAGTAGTCCCTGATCTCAAAAACTAAACTCAACCATTCACCAGACCTGTTCCCTTCCCAGGAGGTCACAATGAAAGGTTTATTTGGTTCTAACTACAGGCTTGACCCTGCAGCCTAAAAAAACTTCACTGGGCATTCAAAGACAGCAAAAGCAGATATTAATTGCAATAAAAATCCAGCATGTAAATAATAGAAAAAGATTTTTTTTTGTTAAAAGCTATATTCCTCTACTGACTCAAGCAGAGCTGATTTAATTAATCTCAGATGGAACACTAGTCCTATACAAATAATCATAAACACCTTTTGGGAGATAAACTCTGTCTCAATGGAACAGTAGTCATAAAAGGACACTAAACTTTCAACATGCAAGCTAACAAAAATATTTCTTTTCTACAATGAAATAACTGAAAGATTTTCTGACATGAGTAAGCACGTGTTGCTGTATTAGATGATAAAGTACACGTCTAGCTAATTCAAGATCTTACAGACTTAGTAAAGGAGATTTTCTGTGTGTATTTTTGTCTGATATCTGAACTGTTTGCTTGGAGATTATCTTTTGTGAAAGCAAAATGAACAAGTAATTTTAACATCATTACTGTATAGCAAAGGATGGAAAAAAATCTGAGAAATCATTAACTAAAATTAATAATCCAAATGTGAAATCTCAAAGTTTTTCTCCTGATAATAGTACTTTTCTCCTTGCCCACCCACAAGGTCGGAAAGAACATCTACTGGATGAAGCGTTGAATGAATGCTAAAGCACACAAAAAAAATCTAACATCTCAGGCAGTTAAAAGGCGCTGCAAATTTCATTTGCATGCAGATTATTACATTGTTACAGTCACTACCATTACCTTCTCTCAGATTTACATAATGTAGAAAAATGAACAGGTTCCTTCTTAAAGTTATCATACTGAAACATACTTTGCTAATTATTCTTTCACAATAACAAGTTTGCAAAAAATCACCTTCCTAAATTTCTACTTCTTGTACGCTTCACTTTTCTTTTAAGTCCTTTTAACTTACAATTTAAAGCTAGGAATCAGTTCAGATGTCTTACATTTATACAGTGATTTGAAGAAAAAGGAGAAGAATGAAAAATACGTGTAAAGATATCAATCACTGTAAAAAGAGTAAATAGGCTTAACATTGGAGTCTGAATTCTTGCTACAGTGCATTGTTTTATCTTGTTTTTTTTTTGTTTTTAAAAATCTCCCTGTTTAGTTTAAAGTTAGGATGAGAAGAAGGTGTAAAAAAATACAAGCCACAATGTTGTCTGAGTTACTCAGGCATTGAAAAAATGCAATAGCGCCTCATGCTTATTTTATTGTCATGGTGCTGGAATCCCTCTCTTTTTGATATTGGACAATAGAAGGTTTTTCCAAATTGCCAGTGGAAATGCTTTATACTTTAACTGTACATGTTTTTAACCTATTGCTCTATCATTTTATTTCATTCCTATGACACCTGATGCATAATAAACCATAACAAACCATTAAACCACATGACTGTAAGTGTCATGTTATCATTTTGCTGTTCAGAACACTGTTTCTCCTCTGAAACTTCACTTTGACAAGCATGTCAGGAACTGTGTGGTAGTGTGAGAAGCAATGATAGCTGGTAGATGGCCAAAACTTTGACTGATTTTTTGTATCATGAATAGTCTAATTAAGAAACGTTATTTTTAAGAAGTGACATCTTCAGTTCTGAGACAAAATGGAAAAAAATGAGGAAAACTATTTCAATTGCTAGGATAATCAAATTCTTTTGTGTCACTCCAAATACATGCATAAACATTTCCCCACAAAACCACTTGTTAAAATTATTTCTCTTTTTTCTCCTCTGACTTGCACTCTGACAGTAGAAATCAAGTTTGATAACTGTCCTTAGCATTCTCAATGTAGACAAGCCTACCCTCCCTCAAGCATAAAACTACAACTTTTTGCATACTATTGTCTGTACCCCAAGAACTGTGACTTTCTAAATTACTTCAGCAATAAACTTTGATAAAGGGAAATGTTCTCACCTAAAATTGCAGTTGGCACAAATGGATCTGTCATACATCATAAGCAGGACAATGCAGGAAAGGTAAAAAGAGAGAGAACAGTAAATGGTTGATAAATGTTCCCCAGTTTTCTTGCAGAAAGCTACTGTAAGCAATTAGTTATATGTTCTAAATATCTATGGGGTTATATGTTTTAAATATCTATGACAAGGTGCATTGAAACAAAAATTTATATGCTTTTATTATAAAAAGGTCCATACAGGGATGAAACCAAGACAAAAAAATTGGTTACCTGGGTAATAAGAATTAGGCACTGTTGTGCTCAATGTGTTTGTTTTCATTGTAAAGGAAGATGGTGAAGATACAGCTGTAAGGAGAAACAAAGCTAGTTAGAGGCAGTGAAGTGATATGCGGCTATTTAAGCTGGGTGATACAGGCATATGTGGTTGGCTTGGTTTTGAGCCTGTTCTGTTGTGTTTGCTGCAGTCAGGACCTATGGAAGACTAGGTGCCTCTAGTGAAGAAAATGGCTAAGGGAATTTGATCAGTTCCCTAAAAAGAAATGTCATCAGATAGAGCATTTTGATCAGCGATGACAAATATTTCTTAAACCACAAGATTAGACTGAATACTGATCCCTAAATAAAGACATCACAATGACAGAAGCTTTGATCATTAGTAAATTTACCTAATAATATTGCAAATACTGTATGCAAATATTTTACTATAGTTCATTTTCCTTCTACAGTTTTCTGATTTGCTCAGACAGATACTGTTACTATATATTGTTCTTTGTTTAACAACGGTTTTCAGGCACTGATACACAGACCAATGATGGCTTTGGTATTTAATGTTTTAACCATTTGTAAAAGCTACGGGAAAGCACAATGAAACAAATTAAGCTCAATTAGTTCCTTCATAGATCACGTGAATTACCATTATAAGCACAGATACATTCAGCAGGTGAGAGAAAGCTAATCACAAAGTATTAGAGGATGTTCAGTCAAACAGTCATTAAAGGCTTTTAAGCAAAGCTTACTGCAAATTCAACCCTAGTTGCTGTAGGTTTGATTTTCTATACAGCTTGAACTCAGATCAGTGAATGTAAGGATATTCTGGATACCAATAAGCAGACTAACAGGAAAAAAAAGAAAAAAAATGACAGGATCTGCTGGATGGGTAGGTCTAAGATTACTCCTGCTAGCTTTGATCCCTCTTTTTCTTCATTAATCTTCCAGGGCATTCAGTTGCCAGCCCCTTGTAAGATGGAACTATGTCAAAACTGTTTTAAACGATGCTGGCACTTATTTAGCCTATAGGTGAATATATATCTTTATTTTGATTATGTCTGAAACACTAGAGGGAAAGGGCTTTTGGATACAAATGCAGAGACTGGTTGAGGTAAGGGCTGCTGCAGCTAATAAAACTGTCTAGATGCAGAATGTGACCAGAACAATCAACTATAACAGGAGGTAGGAATCTCTTGAGAATAAGGTCTTATACAAAGATTATTCCTAAAGACTGTCAACCGGATTCTTCTGATGACTACATTTATTATGGAAAGTTCAAATTAAAGGCTCTAGTCCTCAACCGGTATAAAATGTTTGCCACGTCAATTAATTTCAAGTTGTTTTAAAGTGGTTTACATGAAAAGAAGATGTGGCCCCAGGAACTCACTACAGCCACTTTGGTTGCTGTGACCATTCAATAACATCATCGGAAAACTACATCATGATGACTGAAGATGAAGTCAAACCTCTTGATCTCCTCATAAAGTAAGCCATCTCATTAACTGCAATGGGATACTCTCACCAGAAAGGCAAGTCGGATTCTGAAAGATCTATTTCAAAGCAAGTTCAAAAGTGACTCAAATGCAATTTAACATTTGCAAATTCTCAGCCTAATGCTGTCAAGGGAAGTCTCATTGTATAAACCTCACAGAAAGTGTTCGTACAATTGAGCTCTTTAAAGATAAGTTCTTAAGCATATTATTAAAGAGTGGGAACTGAGCCTTGCATTCTGTTAGTACTTAAAACAGAATTCAATCTTTCATGAATTCTGAAGCTGTTCAAAAACATTGGTATACAAGAAAAACTGCAATTCGTTAAGAATTACGAAAACTAAAAATGTTGGGTGAACATATTCATTCTTTTTTTGTTTTTAGCAATTATAAAAAAAATTGTCATCCTAGTCTATGCTCAGTGCTAACCCCCAGAGGGGAGCGAGTCCTTGACTCACTCTAATACCGGAAATTTTATATCCCAAATTTTATTTATTTTCAGGATAGACCCCAAAAGACCCAGTATATTACAGTATCTCTTATGAAAATTGCAGACTGGATAATTCCACTGAGTTCTTGCTTTGCACAAGCAAGAGAAAGAGCATCATCTAGAATTGGAAATAATAAGACAATCAGATCACCATTATTAAGTTATGACATTCAAAAATAATTTTTGCCTACAAAAAAAAAGAAGTGAGCAGGGGAAGCAGCTGAAGGACTTGGGACAGCATGAGAGAGATAAAATTTTTAACATAATAGAGATTGGGAAAAGGTAAAACTACAGCTGTTCCAGTAATGTCTTTGCTCTTCTACAGATGAAAAGGACAGACGAAAAAAGCTCAATTATCCTTATTATTTTTAAAGAAATCTATTCTTGATGTCTGACAGTCTTGCTCATTAGAATATACACTGTAATGTACTGCACAGTGGGAGACTCTGGGTCCCATGGATTTTCSATGACTGAGTAATGAAGAATATTTTTAAAACCATTTGCACCTTCCTTCCACCTTACAAAAGAAAAGAAAAGAAAAGAGAAAAACTTACATCTTCCATTTAGATTGTGCGTGTCCATGAAAGAGAAAGCTTCGTCACAGTTGGTGCCTTGCTCAGTGTAGCTTTTATCCATTGAATTCACCATCACTGTCATTTCCTGCCGTGTACTACTCAATGTCTCTTTCCGCTTTTTAGCCAATTTTCTTAAGAAATGAATGTTGAGATGAGAGTGAAACAACAACAACAAAAAAACAAAACTCAGTGAGCAGACATAGCCTTCACATTGTTTAGATCAGCATTATAGCTTGTAGCTATATTATTAAGTAACATATTTACAATTATTCCTGCTTTCCAGAAACCTCAATTTATTTCACACTCATGTCATTAAACAACAGCTGATAATCAAGGGGTAGTTGCCAATGCCCTGACTTATGTTGAACAGCACCTTAATCTTTGGGGACCACCACTGAATTAAACGGGAATACTTGTATGCTAACGTGTTGTGAGCTACTGTATCAGAGACTAAACTTGATTAAATACTTTAATAAAAATGATAGGAGACAAGATTTCATTGCAACTGACAAATTAGTAACAATTTTCACTTCACATGTATAAAACTGTTTGCAGCCACTTCATTTAGACAACAAAAATAGTTAATTGGTTTACATCATACTATATACTACATGCTTGATCCCTAGACACATTGTACAGTCATGTGACATTTTAAACTGGCTTGCATTTATAAAGACTATTTTCTGTCACCTTTGTCTTGATTTCACTGGGGTTAGTCACAAGAATTCAGTTGCTACTCAGCTTGAGTGGTCTAAATGTCAGAGACAAGATCTTGATTCTGATGCTCTTACTGTAACAGGGATTTACAAAGCTATAGGACTGCTCTGGACACACACACCTCTCTATTCCAGACCTGTCTCTTTCTGCCTAAACTAAAATCTCAGTCTGTCTCCCCCACATCTAATCATGCCTAGCTACCATCTCACAACATGTCCAAGACAGAGCTCTTGAGTTTTCCTTCAAGATCTGTGGGACAGCCATGATTTCTGACAGTGGTGGGTTCCACGACCATTTTACTTCTTTCCCTGGCCTGCAACTCTGTTTGCCTTAGACTAAGCCTTTCTCTAAGTCCTTGCCTACAGCCTTCATCTAAGTTTTCCAGATTCCCTCTGCATAACATCTCTAAGGTACAGCTTTTGCACAGAAATAAGTGTACCACAGACTTTCATCATCTCATATCTCAGTTAATTCAATACCCTTTTCTCTGTGAAAAATGTAATGAGCCAACTCATATTCATCCAGAAAGGTCTTTCATATATCTTCAAACAAAACTTAGAGGAGCTTATTATCTCATCTATGCTTCCTTCCATTTGCTCTTTTCCTGCAGCATCAAGCATAACCCACTTGTGCTCTCAATATCTTTCTCTTTGTTAATTCTCATTCAGTAAGAAAAAAATGATTCCCACCACTGATCAAACAATTTGATACCAGCTGCCATTAGATTTTCAGACAAGCACGTGTGCTTAGATTTTCAAACAAGTACATGTGTGCTTCCCCTTGTGCTGTCAGTAGTGGATGGGAAGAGCTTTCTGCAAATCTCCCTACAGATAGCTCATGATACTCCCTGAAACCACTGCCTACAGACACATTTGCCAAAGTACTGACGCTACTGCCTACTATGCTGAGCAGTATTGGCTCAAAGTCTCCTTGCACTCCCCATCTATCTACCCATTGCCTCTTATCTTACATTTAAATAATAAGCCATTTGTGAAGGAGTTATGGTTGTGTTCTCTGTCTACATAGTACTGAGCTCAGCTGCATCTTAGTCCATGATTAAAGCTCTAAAGGCCTTTGATATTAAACTCTTCTTATGAATAGAAGTAGTAGTAAGTGTGGGACATGGTATTAGGTCAGTGCACATAGATGTATTAAGGATCACATCTGGCCCTCAGTGAACTGCTGGATTGCAACTCCGGTCACGAGGGCATGTCCACATGATTGTAAGTGGTTGAATTACTCTGCCTTAACAACCTGCCACAGTAACTGCTCCCCGCTCGAGTCACCTGTGTTAGCTTGAGCCACCATGAATACACTTTATATTGCAACTGATACAGGGAAGAAGAGCCTTTATGGTCAGTTAATACCACTTACTGGATGGCAATTGCTTCTGACTGCGGGACTCTGTCCTGCACTAAACATTTAGCTGTTTTTAAAAAAACTCATCCATAAATGCTCATTATTAGTGATTTCCAAATTTACTATTGATAATATTACAGTACAGCTAAGAAAGAATGTAAAATTTTTGTTAAGATAATAAACAATAATATGTCACATCTTTCCTGTAGATGAAGTTTAACCAATGACTTTGTCATTCTTTTTATCTTTGGTGGACAGCAAAAATAATCTACATTAAACAAAGGTTTTGTTTCTGAGTTTAATTTAATTTTAATTTAAAGAAGTCAAGTGGAGGAGCTGGCTTACTTTCTAGACTTGATAACAAAACTGATGCTTCATTACTTCCTAGTGTATAAAGCCAGAAGGGACCATTAGATAATCTAGTCTGAGCTCCTGAATATCAGACAGTAAAATTCACCAAGTACCATAAGTAAAACAGAACATTTGTACCTTAAATCCTCCAATCTTGCCTGCTCCTTCATCCCTAATCATAATGATAGAAAAATATAATATTTAAAATAGAATCTGAGGTACATGTATTTTGAGATATATCTCCTAATGCAGGAACAATTTAATGGAAGTCCTTTAAAAGGACAGGTTTATCAAACTGATAACATGAAAATGATATATTTTTTCCTCCTCACACCCCTATCTCTGATAGACTAAGTCATGCATGGCTCCTCTTCTACTGATCCTCCTTAGCCCTCAGTTGTCAGCCACTGTGCAATTTCCAGCTAGTTGGCTGGGTTGTGAATCCAGAACCTGAACAGTGGCAATGACAGCAGTCACAGAGTGATCGCTGAAGCTTCATCCATAAGCCACACATAGTATTTCTTTTTATTTCACAGCTGTGCRGGCCATAGGAAAATGCTCCAAGATAATTCAGCAGCAGAGCAACACTTCAGGAACATGGAGAAGCAGCATTTCCTCATGAGACTTCCCTCTCTCTCCAGTTCCATGCTGGTACTGCAACATACCTGTTGCAATGATTGATCTCCATCTACAGGCTAGAGTCAGCAGCTTCTCTTTTACCAGTTATCAATCTATCTGGATACCTTATGCTCCTCATTATACTTCAGCATCCTGGTTTTAGAGTATAGTGATCTTCCTTTCTCCATCAGTGGACCTGCGAATACTATCGCTACACACAATTGCTGTCAAGCTCAGCACTTTCTCCAGGATTTTGTGTTTGAATAGCATACTGGCAAATAGATGATAACAACTCTTCCTCAAAAGCTTTTTCAAGAAAAGTTACTAGGAGAATTGCTCTGAGCATCATTATAGTGATACTGACCCATATCTGAAAATCCACAATATAGTGAAACATATGATTCCAGCCTTCCAGTGAGAATACAAAACAGGTATGTTCTGTAGGAGCATCTCAGGCATCTGCTGTTACAGGGAATGTCCCTTATTTTACAGTGCTATTTGTAGGAAAGCCAGAGTTCTTGCTTACTACACCAACAACATGAAGCGCAGATTTCATAACAGGCCAGGTAATTTTCTTAAAGAAATTGCACTAACATTTTCTCATTTCCTTTATTTCTCATTTTGATCCCATAATCGAACTATAGCAGATTTTTTTTTATGACAGTAACAACTGTACAGTACTTCTCAATCTGAATCTAATTCTGAAAATAGGTCTTGTGGGAAAACTTCAAATCTGAAACAACTGTTACAGGAAGAGAAAAATACCAGCCAGACTTTTGTACTGTGAACAAAAACACCCAGTGGACCTAGCCAAGTAAACTTTAGCTGAATATAACATTTTTTACATCCCTAGTTTTCAGATATTGCTTAGTGCTAGAGTCTCTGCAACTCTTCCATTCCTTGGATCTCTCAAACCCCGAGAGGTTCTAAGCTATTCAAGATTTAAGAAACACATAAAACCATGGTGCTTCACATCACCATCACCACTCATGCTCTCAGATTTGAAGTAAATGTGGAAAAAAAAAGACTTAAATATCTGATCATCTTCACTCACAGCAAAGACTTCATATCTACTAACCGATGTTTCCTCCTTCTTAAAGCAAAAGAGCGTTACAAGCAAAGGGGAAAACAAAACAGATGGAAACTCCCATGATGATTATCTAGGATGCAATTCTTTACGTAAGGAAAGCAAAAATGACAAACTAACTATACAAACAGTGGTACCGTGAGGAAAGAGAAAATACTATACAAGTCTCAAAAAAGACCTTATATTCAGAACAGCAAGCTCAAGACAAGCGAGGAATTGTTGCTATTTTAAGGCACAAGAAATTGTGAAAAGTGATCTGGTACAATGGTAATAATACGGTAAAATGTAGAGCAGATGACTGTAAAGTCTCCCCACAAAACTTTTTGTGGGATTTAGGGTACTCTTTATTCTGTTCAGTTACYGATAGTACGAAAACCAGCCTAAGAAGATAATAAGCTAAGGTTGTATTTCTTCATTTCTTAAATTCATCACAGTCTGTCCCCATTTTAATAACCACCATGAAATGCAAATGCTGCATTTTCTCCTATACAGTCCCTTCCAGTTGAAAGGATCTCCCTGCAAAACTACAAACCTAATTTAATACCTTACTCAAAATCCTTCTTCTTTTGTGGTGTCTCTCCCAAGCCTGTTAATTTGACAACTGTTAAGATGCTGCTACATTGTCATCCTCTGTTTGGTTCATTCTCTGTCCATCTACCTTATCTGTTTTCTCTCTCCTATTTGCATTCAATAACAAGCTCTTTGTGACCTGGATTGCCTTTTCCCTCTGTGCTTGTGAAGCACCAGGCACAATGGGCCACTACCATAAATAAATAAATATAACAACAGTAAAAAGAAAAAAACCCCTAAAGGGTGACTGGGGCTGACAACTGGTACAAACTCAGGCTCTGAAAGAAATGTGCCTTCTATCTTAGTTTAGGGAAAGCGAGAAAAACACATTTATTTGAATCAAGCAAAAGCACTTCTACTTCCAAATTCAAAGGTATTCCCATTTTATCTCAGCATGCCTCATTTCCTCTTGAGCAAAGAAAGGAGAAGCAAGAAGTTGCTACTTTCCACATCTCCAGCAACACACCACTGTCACCAAGATACCAATAAGCAAGGTGTGATGGAATTTGTAACAGCATTGCTAAAAGAACTGTGCTGAATTTTTTCTTTTAATTATTTCAACGACCTAATGAACTTACACTGTAACTAAAAATAAAATAGTTTCTTCTTAAATACAGATTGTTTCAAGTTTTTCTGCTCTATTTGTGGACAGGTTACATAATTGATTCTGATAAAGAAAGAAAATGGGGAATTTAATGCAAGATCCGTTTATAAATTAGTAACTGGCTAAAAAGATACAATACAAAGGACTAAATGGCCATTTTTCACAGCAGAGATTCATTACTAGTGAGTATCCTCCAAGAATGCATGTTGGATCTGTACTATTCACCATATACACAAATGATCTAGAAAAGAGGTGAACTGTGGGCTCACAATGTTTTCAGATAAGGCATAATTTTTAAATGGTAATAAAAATTTAAAATGAAGTTGAGAAGTTGCAAATTGATCTTATGAGGTAGAGTGACCAGATATTCACCGAAGATGAAATTCAGTGTTGACAGATGTGAAGTAAAGCATATGGGAAAAAATAATCCTAACTACACATACACAATGGTGGGTCTAAGTGAGACTGTAACAACACAACAAAGCAATCTGATAGTCATTGCTTCTCTGAAAACAACAGTTTAATGCTATGTGTAGTCAGTACAGCAAAAATTGTTAGAAATTATTAGATAACGAATAGAGAACAAAATAGAAAGCATCACCATGCAACTGTCCATGGTGCTCCCAAACTTTGAACACTGTCTGTAGTTCTGCCATGGGCCTATCCCAAGAAGGATTTCCTAGAACTTGAAAAGATATACAGAGAGGTGATGGGAAGATGAAAGGAACAGATCCTACCAGCAGAGAGAGCATATAGATAAGGACTCCTCAGTTTAGAAAAGAGATGGTTGAAGTGGGACTACAATTAAGGTATAAAAAATCATGAAAGGCATGGAGAAAGTGAGCAATGAAAAAATAATCAGTATTTCTCAACAATGTGAGAACCAGAGGGTATCTCTATACAGTAAGTTTTTTAAAAAATAAAAAAAATACTTTCACATGACACAAATAAATTATGGAACACATTGGCACAGGACACCACAGATATCAAACATAAAAATGGGTAAAAGAAAAATTGTTAGGGCTGAGTGGACATCCAGAGAACGCATTACCTATCATTGCTCTGTTCCTATATTATTTTAAGGGTCTGTCACTTGCCACTGTCACAGACATGATACTAGACCTAGACTATTAACCCCAAATTTAATGCAATTTTGATTAAGATTGAGATTTGCCAATCTCAAGGCAACTGCCTGAAGACATTATGCAAGAAACAGAATGTAAATACTTTATTTGCTTTCCTAAGACTTAGAATTAGCCACCTTTTTGCACTGTTTATCCGTTGTTTATGCTACTTATGATATACCAAGCAGGATTAATTAACCCCCAAATTAATTACTTCACTCATCTATTTTGGCTGTCTATGATATGCTGAAAAAACACACCTCATAATTACTTTTGGGAAAATACTCTAATCTCAAACTGCCTAAAGAACACCAGTGACTCAGGGATACTCAGTCTGAAGATGTCATTTAATAAAAGCTCTCCACAAGAAGCATATAAGAAAGACTGCTAATGCAACTAACTCAGTCGCTGTTTACTGTATTTTTATATTTTATTTGTTATGTTGTAATTATTTTTGTTTTAAAGACAAAATGATCCTTGTTAATAACTGAGATTGCTCTCCTTTCTTCATTAATGGTTCGTCTAAGGCAGAGATAAAAACACACTTTACAAAAATTATGAGAACTACACGTCTAAGCTGGAGTTCATATTTAGTCTACCACCTCTGTTTTTGAATATACATTGGTAACTTTGGGCATAATTCTACTCTGCATTAAGAAACTCAAAATTTGACTTTCTACTTTGAGAATAACCGTTCAGGTCAGGGCATACCCTGAATCTCTGTAAAACTCTTCATCTATATGTTCTTTATACTACTTTTAATTGTTAGAAGGTCCTCTTAGAAAAAAAAAAGTTTTAGACACCTGAATATCTAATCCAATTCAAGCAAAATGCTAAAGATTTTTAGGCATTATTCAATAACTTTCACGTTAAGTAATAAATATTTTTATTCTGCTTTATATTTCTTAGCAAAGACCCCTTTTCATCTCCCCTGAATGGATGGAGACAGAAATATGAAGCAATTGAAATCAAGTGAAGAAGCAAAATAGAAATAATATGACAGCAGTGATAGTGAAGTTCTGCTCATAGCAAACTTATGTTGTTCAATTTCACTTTCATACACTTTACATTTAAATGTAATGTGCTCAAAAATGTAATTTCACAGTGACATTAAACTGTGTACTGTCAATACTCTATCAGACAGGAAATAAAGTCAGGAGAAATGTTTTTAAAGGCACTACATTTTGCAGCAAGAACTAGTGAGTAGTTTCTAAAATGCTTTACAAGTTTTCCCCACTTCAGGAAATCATCATTTCTGAAGACAACCACAAGGAAAGTAATTGTCAAGAAAATTAAAAAAGAAAAAAGATAGGCAGGATCTTGCTGAATTGCATTGTTCCTTGCTTAGGATCTCTTAGCATGTAAGCCTTCATTAGATTATGAAAATATCCTTTTTCCTAAGAAGTCCAACATATATTTTGTATTGACATTACAAAAAAGCAAAGCTACATCATTATGGAAGACTGTGGCAGAGATTGTGAAGGTTTGACTATAGCTCTTGGTGCATAAGCTCTTTTACCTGACTTTACAAAGGGGTGGTTTATTACACTATTTTAGGTGCCTTCTCTTTTTCTTTATCAATTTCTTATGTCAAAGAAAGTGCAAATATTCATTTCATTGTTATCATGCTTTTGTTTTCTTTGATAAAAACAAAAGAATCAACTTAAAAAAATCAACTTTAAAATCAAAAGATGCCATAAGAACTCTGAATACAATATTCGTGATATCATAGTGTTTCATTTTTTTCCCATACGCCACAGTGACATAGAAAGATTTTAGCAACACCTAAATTAGTATTGTGAGGCCACGCAAGTGAGCAAGAGTGGGTGGAAGGGAATGGAGGAGGAAGATGAGTAAAAGGTGGGGATTCATTTAAATTAGAGAGTTATAAGAACTGAGTGAAAAATGAGCACAGACTTTTTAAATGAAGTTTGAGGTTAATGAAAATGGGTTTGATTTATACCAGCACAAACAAAGAATTTTGACTCTCTTTACTTGCCTTTTTACTGGTTGCATATCAGATCTTCAGTCATCTTCAGGGGCCCTGATGACAAAAGACAGAGAGAAGGCAGAGACACTGAATGCCTTCCTTGCTTCAGTATTTACTGCTAACACTGGCCCTCAGGAATCCCAGGCCCTGGAGACCAGGGAGAAAGTCTGGAGAAAGGAAGACTTTGCCTTTGTGAAGGAGGATTGGGTTAGAGATCATTTAAGCAAACTTGACACCCACAAATCCATGGRCCCTGATGGGATGCACCCACGAGTGCTGAGGGAGCTGGCGGATGTCATTGCTAAGCCACTCTCCATCATCTTTGAAAGGTCATGGAGGACAGGAGAGGTGCCTGAGGACTGGAAGAAAGCAAATATCACTCCAGTCTTCTAAAAAGGGCAAGAAGGAGGACCCAGGAAACTACAGGCCAGTCAGCCTCACCTGCATCCCTGGAAAGGTGATGGAGCAGCTCATCCTGGAGGCCATCTCCAAGCATGTGGAGGAAAAGAAGGTGATCAGGAGTAGTCAGCATGGCTTCACCAAGGGGAAATCATGCTTAACCAATCTGACAGCCTTCTCTGATGAAATAACTGGCTGGGTAGATGAGGGGAGAGCAGTGGATGTTGTCTACCTTGACTTCAGCAAGGCTTTTGACGCTATCTCCCATAACATCCTCATAGGCAAGCTCAGGAAGTGCAGGGTAGATGAGTGGACAGTGAGGTGGATTGAAAACTGGMTGAAAGACGAAGCGAGGAGGGTTGTGATCAGTGGCGCAAAGTCTAGTTGGAGGCCTGTAGCTAGCAGAGTCCCCCAGGGGTCAGTACTGCAGCCAATCTTGTTCCACTTCTTCATCAATGACCTGGATGAAGGGACAGAGTGCACCTTCAGCAAGTCTGCTGATGATACAAAGCTGTGAGGAGTGACTGATACACCAGCTGCCATTCAGAGGGACTTTGACAGGCTGGAGAGATTGGCAGAGAGGAACCTCATGAAGTTCAACAAAGGCAAGTGCAGGGTCCTGCACCTAGGGAGGAATAACCCCAGGCACCAGGACAGGTTGGGGGTTGACCGGCTGGAAAGCAGCTCTGCGGAGAAGGACCTGGGAGTGCTGGTGGACACCAAGTTAAGCATGAGGCAGCAATGTGCCCTTGTGGCCAAGAAGGCCAATGGTATCCTGGGGTGCATCAGGAAGAGTGTTGCCAGCAGGTCGAGGGAGGTGATTCTCCCCCTCTACTCAGCCCTGGTGAGGCCACATCTGGAGTACTGTGTCCAGTTCTGGGCTCCCCAGTACAAGAGGGATGTGGCCCTACTGGAGCAAGTGCAGCGAAGGGCTACAAAGATGATTAGGCGACTGGAGCATCTCTCTTATGAGGAAAGGCTGAGAGAGCTGGGCCTGTTTAGCCTGGAGAAGAGAAGGCTGAGAGGAGATCTTATCAATGTGTACAAGTATCTGAAGGGAGGGTGTCAAGAGGATGGGACCAGACTCTTTTCAGTGGTGCCCAGCGATAGGACAAGAGGCAGTGGGCACAAACTGAAACACAGACGCTTCCATGTGAACATGAGGAAAAACTTCTTCACTGTGAGGGTGACAGAGCACTGGAACAGGTTGCCTAGAGAGGTTGTGGAGTCTCCTTCCTTGGAGATATTCAAAAGCCATCTGGACACAGTCCTGGGCAATGTGCTCTAGGTGCTCGAGCAGAGGGGAGGACTAGGTGATCTCCAGAGGTGCTTTCCAACCTCAACCATTCTGTGATTCTGTGATCTTTTTGCACTTTGTTGTTATTAGTAGATTGGTTCATTAGCATCACATGAGCTCAAAGTATAAAGAAAAAATTACTTGGCTACATCCAATTTTCAAAATATTATTGGGAGCTCACAGGTGAGAGCTGGCATGACTTAAGACATGATGAATCAGAAGAAAGAGAAAGAAAATATGGAGGGGAATGGGAAAAGAAAAGTAAAAGAGTGGAAAGATAAGGGACAGCTACAGTTACAGACATACAGCTAGATCATCTATACCTTCTCCTAAGGGTTCTTCCTCTGGCACTCAACTTCACTTGTTTCCTAACTTCTGCTTGCATAAAGTCCTACAACAGGCTATCTGTATTTCTGTAAGTGAGAGTTATAGAATTAAATCGAAGAACATCTGAGCTCATAGGAGGCCTCACACTTGGACAGGTTTTGTTTAACTGCTAATGTAGTACTGAGTGGGAACACTGGTGACTGACTGACTTTCAGAAAGAGTACCAACTGGAGCTATTTATCTGGTATATCAGCCTAGCATAACAACATTTATTTGAAATGGGCTGATTCTTGTCTTAGGTCGCAGAGAAAATTAATTTTATGGTCACTATTTAGTTCATGTTTGTCCACCTAAGAAGACCTCAATGCATTTTGGTATGATTGACAGGCTATTCAAGAAAGGCCGTGGGCTACAACAGTAAAAAGGAATTTGAGAAACTTTGGCAGAACTGTATGTTTGCAAAGCTCCTCACTGCGCTATTTCTGGCTCAAGTCAGTCACTGGTCTTGGTGCTCAGAGAAATCTGTCCATGTGCTTATAAATAAATAAGTAAGTAAGTAAGTAAGTAAGTAAGTAAATAAAACAACTCAAAATGGGAAAATTAAACAGTAATGAGATGTGAGTAATGATATTTTTCAAAACTGATCATTATCTAATTTTGACCATGACCTTAATTACTGTAAAAAATAAATCAGGCAGCAAAATCTACTATTTTACTCAACTGAACTGTCTAAGGAAGAAGAAATGAATATCTTCCCTTCACTCATGGTGCAGAACCCACTGAAGAGTGGGGCCCTGTCTTTCAAAGACCAGAGCGGAGCTCTTTTTTACAGAGGGATTGTTGCTGCTGCCATTGGCCTCTGATGTGTCAGATGTGGTTTCAGCTTTTGTTCGGGGAACAGAAGCTTTGGGCTTCATACCTTCCTCGAGGGGATCCAAAGTACCAGCCCTCAAGTCAAGGCAAAGGGACCAGACTATTTGGCAATGGGCTAACCTGAATGGAAGTTGTTTTACAGTAGAGAAAGGATGGGTGGGTGCCTGGGCCAGCAAATGAGCATATATGGAAAAAAAAATCTTTCAGTGCTAGAGCACTAGTGTGGAAAAGGGCTGAGCTCTAGTCCTTGTTTGAAGGCCTATTCCCACATTTCTGTTAAGTTATAAACTGGAGAAAATACACATTAACTGCAGACTGCGCAAAAATGGCACAAGAGGACACTCTCTTGATTGTCCCCTTTGGAGAAGACAGAGGCAAGTGTATCAAATGGAGAGAAAAATGCTCTGCTTTGCTAACTGCTGCTAACCCTGTGCTGTGCAAGGACAGATGAATGGTCTTATGCTGTGGAAAGCAGGGACCTGTAACAGCTGGAAGCAGCCAAGTCAGGAAAGGGGGGTGAGGAGTGAAATGAGTGGCATGTGCCAGAAAATACCACTATAGCCTTTTCCCTAGGAGCAGACCAGCAAGCAGGTCTCTCTCTCAGCTGACCGTCCTCCTCACTAAGCCAGTAAGTCATACTGCCTGGTCCAGTCAGTCTTGAATTACTCTCTGAAAAGCAGGGTTTAGTGAGTTCTCCCTATCAAGAAACATGCATAATCAGATGATTAGGACCTTCTGATAGGAAGAGAGACAAGCTTTTAAATATTACCTGACTGAGTGGAGAACTGAATCTGTATCTCTCTCTTGACAGACTAGTCCTGGTGGAGGAGAGACTGAGAGAGCTGTGTTTGTTTAGCCTGGAGAAGAGAAGGCTAAGAGGGGACCTTATTGCTGTTTTCAGCTACCTAATGGGAGGGTATAGAGAAGACAGAACTAGACTCAGCATGCACAGTGAAAGGACAAGATACAACCCACACAAGTTGCAACTGAGGAAATTCCCATCAGACAATAGGAAAAAATGTTCACCACCAGGGTAGTCAAGATTATTCTATGATTCTCATTAAATGCTTTAGTAATAAGACTTTGCAAACCACAGGGATTCCAAGGACTATAGTTCTGAACACAATCCCAAATTGTGCCCCTGTCTTTTCTTTGGAAGTCCTCCTTGTGAGATCCACAGTCTAACCAAGGGATAATACTAAGAAACTTATATACAGACAAATAATTGAAGATGATGTTAAATACAGATTCTCTCTGTTTTTTTACTTTATTTTTGTCACTTTTTATGCAACATGTACCAAGTCACCTTTCTAATTTGAGGAACAAAGCTTGTATAGATATTTTTATCAATAAGGCTTTTTCACTGGAAAACTACTTTTATTAAAATTGACCTGCATCATGACAATGTGACCATTTTCCATGAAAAAAATGAAATTATGTTTTGATTTTCTAATGTAGTATTAATAATATGTATGTTTTCATTTTAATAAAGGTAAATGTTCCATTTTCCATTGAGTTAGATTTGTATTAATTTCTGCTAGGTTAATTGTATATAAATGTAATATGATACTATATTATTTTACATGCTTTCTACTATGCTATTTTAACTTTATTGAAATGAAGTGTTTGGAGTTTCTGAACAGACTCTTTTCTGAAATGTATGTTCACAGGAAAATTCCACACCTGACCTTTCCTTTTGATTGAGAATATTTTTTTCCCCATGAAAAGAAATTTCATTTTCTTAGCTAACTCTATTAAAAACCAATATACGAAAATTTACAAAGAAACCTGGACTTTCTCTTTTGTTAGATATATGTCATTTTACTTATCTACAGTTAATAAGAATACCTAGATTCTTTTGTATGCAAATAAATACACATACGTAATTTCATTTTAAAAGATAACACATAAAAGAAACAATTGAGATGAATGAAAAATGTGTATGTCATATCAGGATTACAAAGAGATCTATTTCCTTCATAGCATTATGCACGATGAGTACTAAAGATTGTGCACATGGTACAAGAATACCATATTTATAACATCTCATTTAAAAAATACATTTTGCATCTGACATTTCAAGAATCTTCCTCTGTCTCAACAGCTTTGTTTTTTCTTCCTTTTCCCCACAGCATTATCATATAATCTGAATAAAGAAATAAACAGACAACACAGAGACCTACTCAGAAGGGGGTAGTTGTGTGATGTTTAGTGCCAGACAACATAAACATGAAAGCATTTCACAGAAATACATTCACGACAGATTTTGAAATTCTCTTCCTGAAGCTAATTATCATTTTAGAAAAGGCTGGCTAATGATGAGAGAGAACACCTTCGTATCCCGTAGCTGTCAGTTTTAAGTATAGCCTCACACACCTAGGGGTGGTATGCACTGCAGGTGTCCAGATTTCCTCTGCTTTCACAAACCTAGACAGGAGGTGGTGTTAAACTGATGCAAATTTGTTCTTGGATGATTTTCCCCACACCAAATTTTCACCATGTTTTCAGAGGTGTTCTCGGTGTGAGGAACTACTGAGCTCTATGATAGATACATCTGTTATGGACTTGTGGTGTTTCATCATCCTCTCTGCCCACTAGCCCACCTCCTGGAGATTTGCTATGATATTCCAGACTTCTTAAGCATTGTCAAACAGGTGTCCATCTTTAAAAGTAAATCTGCCACATAAGCAGTTCCTTCCAGAAACATAAACCTCTACACCCACAGTGCATCACTACCTGAGGCCCAGCTGGGTATGGGACAGGTGTTTTCTGTATAAAAGTAAAATATCTGGGAGCTTTCACTACAGGGTTAGAAATTTGGTCTTCCAATTCCCAGTGGAGGAAGCAGATTTCAGCTTCCTATGCAGGTTCACCAGTTGCTTCCAGGCTTGTAGAGATTCAGGTTAACAAAAAGTAATAGTAACTGTGACAGTTTTAAATATAGAGAATATTTTTCCCTCAAAGTATTAGATCTCTCCACAGATCTCTCTCTCACTGGACAGAAACTAAGGCATCTGGCTTTATCAGTATAATAACATAAAACACAGTCAAAAGAAATTGTTTAAGCTCTCCAAAACATTCCAAATGGAATTCCCTTTAGCATATTTGGTACTAAAATATAAGTAGTGGTGTAACGCAAAACCTAGAATGCAGGTTTTGATAGGCATAACCTATACGACTTATTCACTGCTTGCTGCTCACTAGTAATAGAGTCAAAAGTGGTTAAAGGCTTTTTGCTGATGAAAAATTCCCTTGTATCAGTACACATGTTCTGGTTAAATAGGCAAGTAACCTGTCCTAGATCCTGTGTAACTCCTGCAGTAGGAGATACTTCTGCCTTTCCTGTTCATCTCACCTTTTACATAAGACAATGTTCCTTGCTCGCTCTGACTCTCGAGCCACAGTCACTCCTATACTTATCTCCTCACTTGATTAGCTGATTTTCGCCTCTCTCCCAGCACAGGGAACAGCCTGCACAACATACTTGCTAGTGCTGGTAGTGAACATTCACAGACTCACATATGAATTTTTCTACACTATCTCCACTCCATCTCCATCATGTGCCTTTCATGAAATTATTTCCTCAAACCCGTTTTCTGTGCTCAAGACTTCTTTGTAAACTCAATCTCAGCAACTCAAAATACACAACTGCATATGTTTTTAACCAGCCTTTTATAGAAGTCTGTCTTCCCTCTCTTTCCCCAAAAGAGATCTGTCTCACCAAAAGTCACTGACTAAAAACCCAGAATGGGCAATACTCAGTCATGTAAGAAAGAAACATCAGGACTCACGTTTCGCTAAGGGATTGCTGAAATTGGGCCATGCTATTACGGTGGTAAGAATGGGATGCCCTTAAGATCCAGCCTGAGTGAAGTGTTCTTAGCATTGCACTAGTCTAACAGAGCTCTGCGCTCAACAGGGGGAAGGAAGGATGCTAAGTGGTGGCTCTTAAGCTGCTCACATCTTGTAAACTATTCGCGTACAGCCAAGGCATGGCGACACCACGCAATCAGCAGTGGAACTGTGGTGCCAGCCGGACTGCTTGGTAATCTGAAGCCATGACTGCAGGAGTAAATGGTCCAGGTGAGACCTCCTGAGGCTGACACCACTCAGTCACCCTAAGACACAGCTGCATCCTCAGTCCAATCCCATCCCACACAGAGTAACGGGGCTGCTGCCAGAAACTGTCATCCTCCCCCTTTCTGAACAGCGAAGGACATTGTCCTGCCCCTACTCCTCTCTTAGCAGGCATGTGTACCTTATGTCCTATGTTCAGTGGCTCATGATGAAGATGTTAATAGGAGGCTTGCATGGCAAAGGCAGATTGACTAATCCACTTCAGGGGCTCTTTACACAACTGCGGGAAGGGTAGCTGATATCATGGTGGCTTCAGGTGCCACTATTTCAAATACATATATTTAAAATCCCTCTGTTTCTAATTCTGGCAAACTTGAACACATATTAGGCTTTCTAAAAGAGGTAAAAAAGGTGTCAAGGAAAACTCATCCAAATCTTTCTGCTGTAGTTTTGTCAGAAAAATCAGTGGTATGTCCGCGATAAGAGTAACATTTGAAAAGAATGTTAATTAATGATTGCATAGGTACAAGGGACTTTTACTCAAAGCTTTGCCACCCACAAGCAGTATGATAATCCAAAGACTGAGGAATCAAAACCTTTGTATGGAACCACACTGCATGGATCTACCCTTCTGTCACAGAAACACACACAGAAACGAACACCTTGTACTTTTCCTCAATTCAAATTCCAAATTCTGTGAAAATACTTTTTTTAAAGACAGTCAGTACCTTTTATCCTCGGGAAAGGAAAAATCTGAAGCTTCTGAATAGCCCTTACATGGTTAAATTCCTTATGAGCAACCAGAGTAAAAGTATAAATAATGTTGTAGTCCTTTCCCTGCTAAAGACATCCATTGCAAACACACTACCTGTATTGTCATGGGTTGCTAGGAACTGTGATGTTTTTCAGATAGGAATAACCCCAAACAACTAAAATGCTACTGCACCACACAAAGTATCAGTCAGTTGAAATTTGCAATTATAACAATAATAGCTGGTGTTCTCATAATACACAACCAAGTACTTCAGATATATTAAAATATTATAGTTTACATGAGTGACATTATACAGGTCTTTATAGAGTTACACAGACCTGTTTGTAACTCTGTAGTGATGCGGGGAAGCTGCAATGAAGCCAGAAAGAGAACTCAGGAAACAGGTTTTCTTGCTGAAAATACTATAAGCTATTCTTTTGCACTCCTCTAACAGCAAGCAGGGATGAAATTTCTAAGATAAAATGTGGTGGGGCTAAATTTAATTCTCCAACTCATAATTTACAGAGAAAGGATGTGAACTGTGACAGATGCAAGGAAAATTGCTCTTCCTTTATTAAAAAAATAACAACAGAATTTGATGAGGAAGAAATCAGAATTGCTGCAGCAAAACTTATCAGAATAATGTAAAAATGAATTTGCATTCCTGAAGAATTTAATAGTTAATAATACCCTTTCTGAGTTTATTGAATCATATAGCTAGCACAGAATTCTCTGTTAAAGCTCTACATGATTTGGAAGATGGTACCCTGAGAGACAGTCTTCCCCCCGTAACATAGTGCAGTTTAGATCAGCAAACAGGTGTGAGTAGTAGTCCCATTAACAGAAATCAGAGGGAGAGGTTAGTGGGATATTAACTTGCCAGACATTGTTACCACGCAGTAACCTATGGAAATATGTAGATATCTTATCGACCCAAAGAAATCAACGCAATCTGTTTTCATGGATTTAAAAAAAAGTCCAGTGAGTAGGAATGCTTCCCTAATAGCACAGTATTTGCTGTGGAAGGGATTTGATGTTATTTTTGCATGTTTTGGCAGACGTGTTTGTATATTTACTACTGAATTAGGATGAGTAATCTATAATACATGCATTATGGATATTAAATTATAGAAAAGCACCTGAAAATATCAATGGGGTTGCAACTGTTTTCTAAAGCTAAACAAATAAATATGAATGCATAACTTCAAATATATCACCTTTATAAACTAGAAGAACGTGGCAATTTCTTTTTAATGTCCTATTTCATTCAAAGGATATCAGTTTTAAAGTCACATGTCAAGAAAATGTTTTGATGAGATTGGCATATCCCAGCCTATCTAGACATCTTGTTAAAAAGCTGCATCTTTCAAGTGCAATTAGAAGAAGAGAAAGATTCCTTGCAGTTGACTTCAGTGAAGAGTTAGCTGAATGAGGACTTCAAGATGGGGAATTCCCCCTCCATCCTGAGAGGAAGAAGCACTGCTTCTTTTAAGAAGCTAACAGACTTCCCTCTGCTAACTTTTACTTGTGCAAGATAAAATGTAAAACCAGGATTTAACCATATATTGGAAGCTATTAGGCAATGGAATCCTCTTAATGAAAAGATTCTGTAAGTGCTGCACCATGGGTAGAGGTATATATTAAAGAGCTATATATTAAACCTCAAGTCACTGCACGGAGTGATACCAGCCTTCATCTGGTGGTGATTTCTAACAGTCACTAGTAACATTTAGGATTACAAACATTGGATAAAAACAAGGATTGTGCTGGTTTCTTCAACAACAAGAAAATAAATAATTTTAAACCACAGGAATGGACATCTGTACAATTCATTGAAGACACGTGTTCTCTATTTACATAGTGTCTTCCTTTAAAACACGGTAACAGTAGCGTAGCTATATGTGGGTATTGCTTTTGTAAAACTGTTTGAGACAAATAGGTGAGTTACGGGTGAACAGACTCTTTCGTCTTCTTTAGATGAGAAGCTATGGTATTTCCTTTACTACAACAGCTGCTTTCAGAAATTAGGTGAAGTTCCACAATCACTGTGTAGTTTTCCTATTCTAATGGATTTGCACATAATATTGAAAAGAATAGTTTACCAGAAGCAGACAGAAATGTTTGCATAATTTTGAATATTTTTTACATAATGAAATAGTATATGTTCCTATCAAATTCAAGATAGTAATGTATTAATATTGTGGCCTTCATCTGATAAGAACCTCTTAACTCCCTCATTCAGTCACAGCCCCTCAGCTTGTCCCTGTCACTTCTTTGCTTTCTTTTTTTTCTGCGATGATCTATGAAGCACACGTTCCTACAATTTAAGATCTCAATGCTATTTTTCTGTTTTATTAATACTGCATCATTAACTTGAGGAGTTTTAAATATTTCACAGAGTTTTAGTAATTAAAACTTACATCACTGCCTGTGAGATAAGTATGGTAAGGGGACAGGCAGAAACCACTTCACTCATCAGTAAAATGGATCTGGGAAGGAAGTTAGCAGTAGTTTGACAGCAGTGTTACTCCATACACAAGTTGAAACAGAAAATGGAGAAGACTATTGCATTCATCCAACAGCAGAAAGGATGTCAGTAGAATGACTATTATTACTTAAATGGAGAGGTGGTCCAGATAATGGAAGCTCTGTATTTTCAAACAAGTTTGTTCATCAGCAGCGCAACTAACGAAGTCAAGCTTTCCATGGATTGGTGTCTTGTGTTTCCTCACTACTTTCACATTATTCCCAGTGCTCCTTCGGGTCCCCAAACCTGCTCCCCAACGTTTCCCAGCTACCTCTCCTGTCTGTGGGACTAAATAAGCAGCATCAGTAGCTAAACAGTAACGAGGCTAAAAATGTGATGAAATTTAACAGTCTCCAAATACCTGTAACTTCCCTTTTTAATATGATCCAAAAAATGAGCAGAATCCCCTTAGCACTGCACTGGGACAATGATTCAAAATAAACTTGTGGGTCCCCATTTAGCAAGGAATTTAAAGACAAGTTTAAATATAACTTAAGCTCTATAGAGGATTACATCTAAAAGTGCTGAACTTCAAGCAACCACGAAGTGACTAGGTTTATGGCAATTATGGACTTCTGACGCTGACAGGCTGGGAGCTAATCATGTCTTGCTGCAGTTAGTATTTTATCCCATCAGTCCAATGTCCCTGTCTTCACTCACCTTGCCCACTTTTTATGTAGGTCTAACATTTTGGATTTCAGGTTCATTTGTGGCGAAACCTTCATTGATCTGGTGTTTGAACAGCACAATGTGGAATAGCTTGATTGAGGTCCTTAGATATTTCTTTACTAGAAATATTAAATAAAGGTAGGGAAATATTTCACAGTAGAATAAAAGGTAAGCTCAGTACCCTCTAGAGGAGCCCATCTCTCTCCAATGAAGCCAGGGATACTAAGATATTAAATGATGTGTATTTACTTAACACTTAAATTAAATGGAAAGAATCTGATCCTAGTGACTTTGGTGGGACATAATCCTGCACACAAAATTAAACATGTTTTAAGTTTGCCGAATTAAGGGCAGACGAATGCATTGGCTCTGAATTGCTGAAGGTGGTCACGGGCTTTAAACAAAGAGATAGGCAGACAAATACCAGCTACATTTTTATTTCAGCACTGGTCACTTTCTAACTGCCAAGTAAATCCATGACTGGCTTAGGAGCATCCTATACTGGTGCTTCCCTGTCACTAAACTAGGATGTAAGGAACAGGCAGAGTAACTTCTGGTAATTGTATCTAAGAACTAGTTTGCATGCATAAGCACATCTGAGTTACTTTGATCTGCTTCTTGGCAAAAATGTGTACTGCCCCACCACACAGGTTGAGTCAATAAGAAGCAGGAGGTAAAAATAAAAAAGGAACTCTGCTTGCTTTCTTCTTCACTGTGTGCCATCACCACACTGTCTTTCTACTGGTTTTAGAAAGAAAAAAAAAAGGTGTAATGGTTAATCTATTGTTTATTCAAAACCACCAACAGAAGTTAATAGACAGTTATAAACTAATTGAGTGCGTCTGTAGTGCTATCTCCTCATTCATCTCGCTTATTCAATTTAGCTCTGTTAGTGTTCCATATGGTACAGTGCCCCTGCTGCCTGGAACAGTCATTCATTGCAAAAAACCCCCCTCTAACAACAGGAAGCTAATAGTTTAACTATTCCTCTAAATTTGTTTGACAAAACTGACATTTAGTACGCCATGTCACGTTGTCAGTAATCTGCAATTTACCCTTAGGCTGGCAGTGGATGCTCATTTTATTTACCTCTCATAGTTAAAAGCGTAATTAATATTCCACTCTGAAACAAAGATTAGAGATTTGACAAACATTGCAATTTAAATTCTCCATTATAGCAAACATTAAAATCAAACATTTTCCACACGCCCCATTGCATAAAGGACACGTGTAGCTGTAATTTAACTTTTTAGTTTTTAATACCACAAACTAATTTCTGCTGTCAGTTTAATGAGCCGGAAAACACAAATCTTGTTGCTCTCTGTGTGCACAGGCTGGGACAGTTAAGACTGTAGAGAGCTTGCATCAGTTTGCTTCACAATGTTTCAGGCAAAATCCCTGCATTACTGTGAGATACTAGCATCTAAAAAAAGAAAACTCTTGAAGACATTTTTTAACAGTAGGCTTCAATACACACAAATGCTTCAAGAACAAAAATACTGTAACACCACAGCAGTTTTCTGAATTGCTGTAGCAATTGCTGAAAAACTCCAGAAATCTGGGTCTGGGCTGAAACTTGTCCACAGGACCAAGCACAGTGAAATCCTCCCAAGATTGCATAGGGAGGGCATGTCCCACTTCTCAGTCCTCTTTTGCCTTGCTCTACACTGAGTGCAGGCTAGGCAATCATTTAAATCATGTAATCACTGGTTTAAGGCAGAAACGGTTTGCAGAGATTCCTGTCCTGGGTCAGCCTGAAGGCAGGGGCTCGGCTGGGCTGTGCCTTGCCATCACCCCTTCCCCACTGCCTTCTCCCTGCTGCGAGGCCAGGCTGGCACACTCCTCCTCCTCCTCATGCCCCTCCAACCTTCGTTTCAGGCCCACGCACTTTACACACACAGCAAATTCAGAAACAACCGCAGTTTTCTACTCACAGCGGTTACGCTCAGTGTAAAACTTCCAGAGCTGGCTGCTTGGTGGTGTTCGCACTGCAGCTGATTTATTGTGCCAGATCCTGTGACAATAGGGCATATTATCAAACCAGCAAAGTAGGGGGAGCTCTCAGAGAAATAAATGACTGCAGCTTCAACTCATGCTAATTTCCATTGGAATTCCAGCTCCATAAATTCTGTGTGACTGATTTAAGTTATTACCATGGAGAACACCTTTAGGCAACCACACTGCCTCATTAAACATGGAAGCCTAGAATTATCTCCACTGTAAAAAATGTGTGTGTGAATGTGTGTGTTTCGGAGACATACAACAGGATTTTTTTTTTAAGCGATTTTCTTCACAGCAGCACTTAGAATGCCAAAAAAAAGAGAGCGTAAACTCAACAAAGAGGCTGCTGTTGCTCTCTTCTCAATCCATCCTATGTAGTAACCCACTGACTCCTGACTCCTTCACAAGACTTCATTAGTCATTGCCAACTTCAATCTGCTTCAGTTATTTTACATTCAGCTCCCAAAGGAAAAGCACTCTCCCCACTGATCACAGGCTAAACTAAAGATAAGCCGGCTCATTTTATAACACATCAAGCTAACATGTCTTGAATCACACTAGCATCACAAACCAGGAAGAGAATCCGTGAATATTATTAACCCTGCCACAATGCTAAGTAAGAGAGAGATGTACATTTCTAAAACCGGGTCTCCAAAACAGACTGGAATTCAAAATTTGGATGAAAGGAGGTTACTATAAGCAAAATTATTTCTGTCCTAAATTTCAGAGGATATTTTCTCTTTCATAATGTGTGTTTGCATATAAAAACTGTCTTAATAGTAGTATTACACTTCAGAAGAGGGCTGTTCAGCTGATGTACAATTTGAGATTCTGTGAACAAATTATTGGAATGTCCCTGTTGAGAGCAAATATTTGAAAAGGTTATAGCATTTGAATGGAAAGTTATTTAGATTTTTATTTTACTCAAAATGAGAAGTAGTTTATGAAAATGTATAAATCAGGAGATAATCAGCAGAGTCCCAAAGGTCAGAATCACAGCTGTTGAAAAAGGGAACCTCATTATTCATAATGTAACAATTGCCATATTGCATTAGACCTGAGCCCAACTAGTCTAATATACTGTTTCTGCAAATGGCCAGTGCCAGATGTTTTGTGGAAAATATAAGAGATAACATCAAAGGCAGATGTGAAAAAAACTGTTCCTGAATGCCTAATGGGAAAAGATTGACTGAAATTTTGAAAATACGAAGTTTTATACCCCTTCCAAAATGCTTTTAAGAAGCATTTCAACCCAGCATTTTAACTGTTTTAATACTGCATGTTCTTCAAATCCACCGAGATGTCCAGTTTGCCTTTGAATTTTACTATAATCTTAGCCCAAGCAGCACTCAGTGACAAGGAGTTTCATAGTCTAATTATGCATTATGATAAAGTATTCTCTTCTATTTTATATCTAAATTAATTTCAAAATCTGTTCCTTTAGTGCTTGTATTAGCTGACTTACGGAGAATAAGAATTCCTGGTACTATCCACCATTTGTTAATTTATTTACTTTTACTGTGTCTTTTTTTATCTTTTTCCTTAAGTGACCAATGCGCAATCTTTGAATTTCTGCTTTTTCTCTCTGTAATTATTTTCAGTGCCTGACTCTCCAACTTCTCTCCCTCTTCAAAACTCTTTCTTGGATGACGCCTAGCCAAATTAAGAGCAATTCTAGAGTTGTACAACTCTATTGCACAGTTGCCCCTTGTAGCTTGAATTCTTTCACTACTTTATTCTAGCTCAAATTCTTTCACTTCCTTATGAGATTGATTGAAGTACAGACTCTTAAAAAGTTGGCTGAAAGCCTTCTGTGTTTCTGAAATGGTCTAACAACAACAAGGGCTGGATTTTGTAATAGCAAATTAAGAGATGAACTTGCACTGCAGGCACTGCATTTCTTGCCAAATCTTAGGCAGCAATGCTTGACTCAACTCTGTTAGATTTTCGTCTTCCAAGTAACTGGAGTGCCAAGATGGCTTTCAAGGAAAATTGAAGGGGCACAAACCATGTTGGTAGCCCTCACATGCAATTAGTGTGCTCAATTGGCTCAGCATTACCCTCAGAAGAGGAGGGAGGGACTTCCTCCCTTGGGAGCTCTAGAATGACACAAAATCCATTAAATCCTCAGGACACCAAATTGTGAACACCTTCCTTATAAAGGAGAAAATGGGAAAGTCAGACCTTCATTTGAAAAAGCTAACAAACATGCAGGCAACGCTCACAGGTTTCTTACTTGTGTCAAAATTGTAGTCCAGTGTTTGCTTTCCCTAATAGTCAGGGGCTTGTAAAGATCTGTTGTATATCTGTGGCAGGCATGGAGATCACAAGGTTTTCTGTAAACTAGTCAGAGCTGCTTTGTCTGTTTGCCATGTGAAGTCTGCCCCAAAGCTCAGTCTAGCAGACGTCAAATATGAAGACTATAGATGTTCTCATTTGGCTCTTTGTGAATTCTGTGCTGAGATTTGCCCCACGTATCGCAAAAATCACCTACAATTATTTTGCCTGGGCTTTGCATGGCCTTCCCTATCTTTAAACTTCCTCCCTCTGATAATGCTAGAACAGGCTAGATAAAAACAATACAGCATGTTTTATTCAGTCAAGAGTTATATATAGCTTCATGAGAGAAAGAGGAGAAAAAATATATTGGATGCATTTACCAGTTGCTTTTTTCCCCCGCCCTACTGTTAAAGAGGGAAATTAAATATGCTACAACTGCTGTGGCAAAGGAAGAGCAATAATTAAATCCCTGGCATTTTCATGCTCTTCCAAGCAAGTGACACGCTCTAATCAAGAGACCTTTAACTTCGATGAGAATGGTCTTTAGAAGAGACAGAGACAAAGGAAACTCTGAATAAAACATCTTGTTTGAAGGTTCTGCTTGAAATGCTCCTATCTTTGAATGATGTCGAAGGCTTGTTTCGACATTTGTGCTCTAAATGCTGACATCAAATTTATGAAGAACAGTGTGGTGGGTTCTACATAATACAAAGTCCTTCTTTTGCCTAATTCAAACAACAGTGACAGCAAAATACTGCATTATTTCCTGAGCCATCCAAGAAGTTCTTGACTCTAACTATGCCACTCTTTTGAGGTTTAATCAACAGAAATCACAGGGGTTCAAAAAATAATAAAATTCTTACTGATAGTATCTTTTAGTCTAGTCTGTGGGAATCTACCATCAAAACATTCAGCATGCTTTCTAACTGTGAGCCATTGCAAATGCTTTGCTAAAATTGACAAAATTAACTTAGATTTCAACTCTTTTGCAATAAAGCTTCTTCTCAAAGAAATGCAATTTTCTCAACAAGGAAAATGTCACCTAATATAAATTCCACTTAGGAAATTGAAATTCATTATATACCTAAAATGAGACTATATCATATTATACAAAATATGCCAACATTATGTCCACAGATGACTGGGTAGGCAATTAAATATGAAAGCTAACTGAATAAACAGAAGAATTCATTTTTGGCAGTTTAGATCACAGCTAAAGATGTCTTTTTTGATGTGTCAAATTATTTTCCAATGTATGTATAATATGTGCCAGTGTGCGTGCATCTTTTTGCATCCCCAGGCTAGTGGTACAGGGCAATATAATATAATATGACTTTTTATATTTCTGTTGTATATCCTCTTAACCAACCTTTTCTGACTATAAACTCACATTATATGCAAATAGGATATGCCACAGTTAACTGACTTTACTATAATATATTTAATTTGATGATGCTCAGGGCTTCTTCTTAAAATCTTTCACAGTGAACTAATTCATTCCATAAACTTAAATGTGCTCTAGGACGTTACTGTATTGTAAATTGTTTTTTCCTTCTCAAAAGTCTATTAAAAGTAAACTTGTGAATCTGCTCTGCCATTAACATTTGGGGAGAAAGAATGAAAATCTTACATTGGTAACTATAATAATGTGAGTGGGTGCTATGCATGTAAATGTTCAGCACCTCTCAAGAGTGTGTACCTTAAATCCCTGATGAGAAAATTTGCTTTTGTAATCACCACATTTTATTAAACTGTCCTCACAATATTGCACTATGCATTGGGCCCACTTATCAATCCATTTAAAATTTTTAGAAACTGAAAAAACCCTTTGTGTGCTCTCTCATATTCCTGCCCAGAAAAGATGACTTACCAGTCTAAAGTGTTGGTGTGAAATGCCCAGAAAACTCTCAAGGGAGTGTTTATACTCCAGAAAGATTAATTTGGATATTTACCACTGCAATAGGTAAGTCACAAGTATTTATTTATTTTTCAAAAATTTTGGAACCCCTATGGTTTTTGTTGGTTTTATCTCAAAAGAATGGCAGAAATAGAGCACTGATATTATTTCAACAAATTCAAAGCTGATTTGTGTGTAAGTTCAGATCTAAAAAAAATTTCTCTTTTTTGCTGTGGATGTGCAATTGTACTGTACATCCATCAACTGTTTTGTCCCAAGAAGAGCATGGATTGAAGCTGTGTTGATTTTGGTGTACCTTTGAAATAAAAGGTGCAATATAATTATACCATATTACTGTATGAACTATGACACAATATAATAGAAAATAAACTTGGGTGTAGATTTGCTGTAGAGGGAGAAATAGATGACATATTTCACCAGAGGTCTCTTCCAGTGGCAATGAATTCTTTATCTTTAGGTGTTTTGAAAGTTCCTGTTCTTCTGTAGTTTTCTARGGTGCCTGGCAGCTAGTTGAAAGCCATAAAATTTGCAAAGCAGCTCTTGCCAGTAAAGTACTATTAATGTATGCTGTGTTCAGGTTGTGTATATGCTGTGTGAATGTTTGTATGTCTGTGATGGATGAATCATTAGGTAGATAAAGCTAACTGACCAGTACAAAACTGTTGCATCGACAAATTTAATTTTGCTTGTTTCAGACAGTACCAAAATATATTTCCGTGACGAATGACTGCTCCTCTGATGGTTTGGTATATAGGACTCCTAGCACATTTTAGTCTATAATGGACTCTATATATCAGTTCTTTGAATGCTACAACACCCTCTCAGAGTTTGTGAACACTCATTGATTTTGCTCTTTTGGCTAGAATGCTGACGTCACTGACAAGCAAAGTAAATAAACTGAAATCATTTAACAGAGCAATATTTTGGTCAATAATAGCAAGAAAACACTCCATAAAAGTGTCAGTAAAGTTATCACAGAATCACAGAATGGTTGAGGTTGGAAGGGACCTCTGGAGATCATCTAGTTCAACTCCCTGCTCAAGCAGGGTCACTTAGAGCACGTTGCACAGGACTGTGCACAGGTTTTTGAATATCTCCAAGGAAGGAGACTCCACAACCTCTCTGGGCAACCTCTTCCAGTGCTCTGTCACCCTCACAGTGAAAAAGTTTTTCCTCATGTTCACATGGAAGCGTCTGTGTTTCAGTTTGTGCCCGTTGCCTCGCGTCCTGT